>NC_090448.1:728185777-728542718 GCF_031143425.1 Pleurodeles waltl
ATTAAACATATGCACTAAAGTAGTGTGCATTTTTCATGAACCCAACGGCATGCTTGGGCATCCGCTCATTGGGTAAGAACTGTGATGGGAAAGAGGGACAAAGAGGTAATGCCCAGTTACTTACCAGCAGTCTTCATTACTCCAGGTTCTACTCTTCCCAGTGACAGTCCAGTTTCTCATCCTACCTGCCCATGGGTTTGCCGGTTTCTTCTTGAAACATGCCAAATTACATGCATTTCATGCAAGAAACACAGACTAATTTAAACTGCTTCTTTTGTTTTGTTTGATGAATTTACACTCATGTTGTGGTGTTATAGACTTTGCAGCACTATGGTTCAATAGTTTTCCGATACCTGCTAGCGCAGGTGTATTAATAAAAACTATTAATGAGTGTTTATGTATTCTGAATAATGGGTCTGTGTAGAAAATATAATAATGTAGAAAAATAATGCACGTATTTGAAAATGTGATTTTGACAAGTGGCCGCCAATGTTCACAAAGTGTACTTACTAGTAGTTTAATGTTGTGAAATGTTGAATATATGTTTGACTAATGTAATAATATGTCATTTTAAAGGTTATGCGTTATGTTTTATCTTTATGAATTGTAGGCCTTAACTTAACGAATGTATTGGCCTATTTGCCAGGCCTCATTTTAAAGCTGTATTTCTTAATGTTTAATAAATGGCTGTCCTAGAGTGTTAAACTGTGGTTTTCCATTTTGCATTGTTTAATGTGCTCGTAATTAAAGGTTCTCATGAGAACCGACTGCTAGAAGATGCTCTTCTTGCTAATGTAACATTTTGTGTGTAATGCGTGTGACACCGACTTTCTCAGGAGGAGAACATTGGAGATATTGACTGGAGTGGAAGTTGCAAAAATATTGTTACCTGACAAGCCGGATGATAAGAACATTGCAGGACAACCAATCAACGACATGTGAACGGAGTAATGGTAGAATTAATAGATTTGGGGTTTTAGTTTTATTGGACAAAATGTGAACGTGCGATTGACTGACCAATGGGGATTTGGGAAATAGTTTTACTAGTTTTAATTTAACAGAACTGCACAGGAAAGGGATAGTTCATTCTTGCCCGTTTTGCGTCCTCACAGGAGATGTGCTTAACTTTACTGCTTAAAGACTGAGTTTTCTGAACTTTGATGCTGAATCCTGATGCCTTGTTGATCAACTGATGTCCTGAGGACGAAGACTGACTCTGATTGCTGATCCACACTGAGCATAGGTATTATGAATTAGACTGTTGATTATTATGCATATTTGCTTTTTCTTTCTAGGTACCAACTGCACTGTTTTGATAGAGCCAAAGTTAGATGTTTTTCCAAATTTGTGTTACTAAATTGTTTTGCAGAAAGCCAAACATGCTGATGCTAACCAGATGTTAGTTAAGGATGCTCACTAATGAAATTCCACTAATAGGGAATAATGCTTGATGAATTTCTCTTCTGAATTCTAATGTATGTAATCACTCTGTCGCAGTTGGCTGTGTTATTACTTTGCACCATAACCTTAGAATGTGTTTTAGTTCAAGCTTTGATTAGATTATGTTTCTTCCGCCGCTTTGGACAGCCAGTATAATTTCTGTATGTGTTTCATTTGATTTTGAGATTAATCTACATGACCTTGGCTTTGTTAATATAGGGAAATGAATATGCTAACTTTTACTAAAAGGTGTGGTTATCCATGACTGAAAGGTCATGGTGCGTGACAATTACTGACTCCATTGATTATTGATGTTATTGATTGTTGTTGATTATTGACTATTGTGTATTGATTATTGATTATGTACTGGAGCTATGGCAAGAACGTCTTAATTGCGAGTCAAAAGGTCAATCGACCTATTCACGTCCCCTTGTAAGTTTACTTATTAAGGTCAGAAGCGCTAACAGAGATGGTAGCAGACTGATGGTTCGTCTCCTTAAAAGCTTTTCATAGACGTCCGGTACAGAGTAACAGGTGTTAACAGCGTTGGTAAAGAGAGGTGAAGGGTTGTCTCCTTAAGAGCCCATGATAGATGTTCAGAGATAGTAACAGAGGTGAAGGTTCAATATTACTGAGATTTGAATTCTATTTTTCAATGATGCTAATTGGAGAGAAAATGATGTTCCCTTGAGTCCAGAAATGACTTTTCCAGAATCCTGGATGCTGCTAATGGTTGTTTGAGGGTGTTCTCAGCATTCTAGTGACAGTGTGAATAAGGTAGGTTGTGCTTGCACAACTTATGCAAATCACAGGTGAATTGTGAGGTTTGTGAGGGTTTAGGGAGATTGCGTACTCCAAATGCAGTTGTAGAAGTTGTGTGCTTACTCCGCAGTGTGAGAGTAGGGAAGTCGTCTAGCTTCATATGTGTGTGGCGCTATGTGCTAAAAAATTGTCCACGTGGTTGTTGATGCATGGACCCTGTGTAGTCTAAGATTCTGGAGTTTATTGAAATGTGTATGAGACACTTGGATTTATGTTATAATCTGTCTGGTTTAGTAGGTTGATCGGGTGTGGTGGTCAACAAGCCAGAGTGTGAGTCAAAGTGAGTAAAATAAAATTTAGACTGAGATTTGGCGAGTCCTATGTGCACCAGGACAGACCCACTGATCAGTTGAGAGTAAAATTTGCAGGTCGAATTTTGTTTGCGACTCTGGGAGACCGAGAAAGAAGGAGTAGCTGTTAGAGCGAGAGCCATCAGTGAAAAATCCGTAAGGTTCCTGAAGCGATTGTGTTACCTTTCCTGTAGTAAAGTAGGAGATTTAGATTTAGTTTTTTGATTTGTGCTAGCAATTTTTGCGTTAGTTTGTATGAATCGGAGTTTGGGAGGACAAGCCCCAAGACTTTGTCAGCCGCAGTACATGTGAGTGTAACGTCATTGGAGCAGCGCTGGGATAGGTTGGTTAGTGAGAAGAGTTGCCGTCCGTGAGAGCCAATTGGTTGCAAAAGTAGGTGAAAGGAATCTTGGGACTTAAAGTCACTACTAATTTGATTTTGAATAACAAAAAGGTCACAAAAATGAAAATGTTCAAAGCTTTAAGGAGTGCCCTAAGGGGAGATACATATATTACAACAAGTATAGGCGATGCTACACCGCCAGAAGGTACACCAGCTTACATTGTAATGGAACAGAAGGGCGTCACGCCATTTCTTTGGCTGGAGCAATGGTGCAAATTGACAGAGAAGGATGGGAACTTAGCATTTCCTACAAATGAAACGTTCAATTTTAGGGTTTTGGAGCATTTATGGTTGGTGCTATATGAATCGAAGCCCCTTCCAAGACCAGCACAGTTTGACGCATTAGCGATTTGGAAGCTAGTAGCCAGACAGCAACAGAAACAGAAATTTGAGAGGAGAATGAGAAAGGCAGAAAAGACTTTAACAGAGGCTAGATGGGACAGTGATCAGAGAGTTTGGAGGATGGAGACTTTGCACAGAATTAAGGGCCAGATGTAGCAAACGTTTGCGAGTCGCAAATGGCCCGAATCGCTATTTGCGACTCCGCAAAATCGGAAATGGGATGCAATAATCACATTTCCGACTCGCAAAAAGCGATGCGAGCCGTTACCGACTCGCAAAATGTGCGACCCCATTTTGCGACCCGCAAATAGGAAGTCGCAATTTGCGAGTAGCAAACCATATGCAATACCAACTCGCAAATTGCGACTAGTGGCAAAAAGCCCAGTTTGCATGTCCAATTTACCACTAACTCAGAGCAGGTGGTAATCATTACCAAAGTATAAAAGGAGACCCAGAAGGCATCTGGGTTACTCAAGATGGCGGAGATATACCTGATAGCAGTGAGGAGGAGAGCCCATGCAGCCCAGCAGAGGAGGAGGAGGAGCCAGAGACAGGAGAAGATTTACAGAACAAGGCAGACTCTTTTCCAGCAAACTGAGGAAGAAATCTACGATAAATAGAGACTTAGCAGTGCAGCTATACTAGATTTAATTGAATTACTCAAACCACAGCTACAACGCCAGACGCTGCGTGGCTGCGCCATCCCTACGCATGTGCAAGTGCTATGCTCACTGCACCTCTTGGCCTCGGGGAGCTATCAGGGGGTCATTGCTGTGTCAGGTGGGGTATCCCAAAGTGCACTATCAAGGTTCCTCAGGGCATTCCTAGATGCCATACTCACACACATGTCCCAATACATATACCTACCCAGGAATGAGGCAGAAATTAACAGCACCAAGCTGGACTTTTACCGGATTGCCAACTTTCCCCATGTCATAGGGTGTGTAGATGGGACACATATTCAAATATGTCCTCCTGCAAACCTGGAATATCTGTTCCGCAATAGAAAGTGTACCCACTCACTCAATATTCAGGTTGTTTGTGAAGCCCATTATGTCATCACTGACATTGTAGCTAAATTTCCAGGCAGTACTCATGACTCCTACATTTTTAGGCACAGTGGGATACACCAACGCCTGGAACGTGGGGAGTTTGGAGACAGATACCTCCTAGGTAGAGCTGCATACACCATGTAGACATACACACAGATCAATGTGCACACCAACCAGGACTTTCTAACAGTGTACGTTTTTGTGCCCAACAGGTGACAGTGCATATGCACTACGGCCATGGATAATGACTCCGTACTTAACACCCAGCAATGAATGTGAGAGGCGATACAACAGTGCACATAAGAGGACCAGGAACCTGATTGAACGCACCTTTGGATTGCTGAAAGCACGGTTCAGATGCCTCCACCGAAGTGGAGGTGCCCTCCAGTATACCCCCATAACGGCATTCAAAATAGTTGTCGCATGCGCTATCCTGCACAACATTGCCACCCGACGTGGGCTACCTCTGTTCAGGGACTTCATAAAGCCAACCTGGCATGGGGCACATTGCCATCATGTGCCCCAACATCAGGGACAGTGTTTAGTTTATTGCCTACGGCGGCCTCTGCCAGCCTGGCTGGTCCCAGGTTGGTCTGCAGTGCTCTGCCTCGTACTCCCACTCCGGAGCACCCTGGTGTCACCAGCAGAGACACTTCTCACAGTGGAGCCCTCTTCGCTATCTTGTGGGGTGTCCCCTGTACCCCTGGACACCTGCCGTGCCTCTATGAGGTCGATCACATGTGTGATCCGGCCCAGGCCCCTTGCCACATCACCTGCAAAGTGGCCCATTTCCACCTGGAGGCCGACTGTTCTTCCTGACAGCCCAGTAGTGTTCACTGCCAGTCTGCAAATAGAGGAGGCCATCCTGTCCAGCCTTTGGAGCAGCTGGCAGTCCCTGCGCCTCGCACCCTCGCTCTGTGTTAGGAGTCCAGCCACCAGTTCACGCATGGACAGGGCTAGGTCACCTGTGTTGTTGCCTATTATGTCCAGTTGTGCATGGAGCTGCTGCATGCTGTTTTCATTGCTCCTTACGAAGCGGTGCAGAACCCCACTAATCCGCCCTAACATTTGATTTTGCAGGCACTGACCACGTAGCAGTTGTGCCTCTGTCAGTGTGGTGGACGGACGCTCTGACTCTGCCTGCAGCCCTGCTCTCCTCATCCTGCGTCGCCTGTGCAGCGGTGAATGCCCTGTGAGATGTGCTGTGGCACTCCTGCCTGTTGCTGGTGCTGCCTCCGAAACCACTGTTGCAGCGGGTGTTGTCATTGAGGGGATGTGTTGGTGATGGAGGTGGGAGTGGTGGCTGCTCCTGTAGTTTCCTCATGGGGCTGGCTGACTGTTGGCCCCTGGCTGCTATGGCTGGTGGTGGGGTCTTGTGGGAGACCTGTGGGACATGGTGAAAACACTGTCACTGTCTACTATCTGTTGCACACTTCCTAATAAATATTTGCCTATTAACTGCCTACTTGACTACATTGCCCATAATGCATCATGCTGGTATCTGCAACTCTGAAATGGAGCTATCTTGGTTGTGCATGCCCCTGTGTACATGGTGGGTGGGGGTATGGCATTGATGGGGGTACAGGCATATCACATGGTACTCACTGGTTGATGTTCCGGGCTCAGAGGTGTCCAGATCTCCGAATCCTGTTACAGCCTCCTGATCCAGGGTCTCCTCCACCCTTTCCTCCAGGGGCGTGGGTGGTGGTATGGATGATGGTCCCCCTCCTGTGCCTCTCATCTCCCGGAGCCTTTCTGCCACCCTCTCCTTGGTCCGGGAGTGGAGGTCATACCACCTCTTCTTTATCTCCTCAACACTCCTGTGGCTGACCCCCAGGGAGTTCACCTTTTCCTGAATTTCCTGCCAAATTATTTTTTTTGTAGAGTCTGGCACATTGAGGGCTGCCTTCCCAAATAGTTCATCATGATGCTGACAGCATTCCTCTGTGAGCACCTCCAGCTCCTTCTCAGCAAATGTCAATTTCCTCTTTCTGGGAGTGTCAGCCGTGGTTGCTGTTGCTCTGTTAGCTGTGCAGCAGTTAAAAAGGGTGTTGTCCTCCCTCCTCCCAGGTGTATTTGTAAACTTCCTGGCTGTGATGTCATCATCATGTGCCAGGAAGTGTTTCCAGAGTGTTCTGGAGTGGTTTCTGGAGTGTTCTGCAGCACCTGCAACCAATTTTCATTAAAATCGCAATTTGCGACACCCACTCGCAAATTGCGAGTCCGTTTTTTGCGCGATCGCAAAAAGCGACCTCGCAAACAGCGGACTCGCTATCTGCGGTGCGACTCCGGGTGTGAGTCGCAATTTGTCCCCCCAAATTGTACCTGCATTCCTGTTAGCGACACGCAAATTGCGAGTCACACCTGCTCGCAAATTGCGAGTCGCTAATTGTTTTGTACCTACATCTGGCCCTAAGTTGTTTCCGGCAATTACGCAGGACAATGAGAAGGAAGGAAGGAAAGCTATTAGAAAGACTAACAGAAGTCCGTCTGAAAGAAGGGAGGCTAGAAAGTCTTCAACAGTGGAGGAAGAATCAGATGATGATAAGTTTATTACGCAGTTATTGAGCAATCGCCCACCACCATATACAGCACATGAGAGTAGTCCAAGCACCAGTGCTGATCTGACAGCTCCGACACAGGTTAATGGGACAATGAGTCCGATGCAGGCTAATGCTAGCCTGACACAGAATGCGATGCAGAGTGGTCTTAATGTGCCTACTACTCCTATAGTGCAAAATCAGATGCAACCACCACAGGTTCAGAGAATTTATCCTGATGTGCCCATTATGGAAACGATTTCTAACTTAATGGTGCCTACGGAACAGGTTTTTCTGAGACCGATGTTGGTTCAGATTGCCCCAGGTGCAGCCACAGGTGATGCCAAGATTTACTCCAGTAACAGGGACACAGTCAGATATGACTCCAATGATGAAACAGAATATGGGAGTTACTCTCCCACAGAGCGTAAGTGCCTGGCTAACCCCAGGTGCTATATCGCTACCTATTACTGTTGGTCCAGCCGTACCCTTATTTGCACAAAAGAAAATGACTGTAGGTGAACAGGGAGCAATGTCCCAGAGTATAATGGGAGGAGGTCATAGTGAAGATGCTCAAATAGCCTCTCCCGTGGGAAAGACTTTTGACGGATCAAGATCATTGTTAGATCTAAGTCCATTAGTAGCACTTCCAGATACTATGGCAGGGTAAAGCGTTAGCCAGAGTTTGAAATTGATGACACCGCAGACCCCGAATACAGTTGCACAGCAGGTGCCACCAGTCGAAGCAAGTAACATTTCGTAGCAAGGATTGACAGCTCAGCAGTTGACTGAATGTTTAGACAAGCTGAATACCCCACAGAGTGCTCCCAAGAGAAAAGAATGTTTGAATTATGCTAGGCTGAGCATAGAAGTGGGTGAACTCATTGAAGGAACTATGGGTATGAACAGGTTAGAATACTACACTGAGGCAGAATTGAGGTATTTGTGTCCGAAGATTATGAGGGAAGTGAGCAATGTGCATCAGAAACTAGCAGACTTGGCAGAGAAGTACAGCATAGAAATAGAGAAAACAAAGCATTTGAAAAGGAGTTACAGATTAGATTTTGAGGTTAAAGATTTTGAACACATGAGATCTGCCGGAGTGAAGGCACACCTTAAGGAATTGCTTCAAAGTGCCCAGACCTGGGGAGCATTAGATCAGTGGGAAGGCAGATGGGTAAAGAAATGAGACAAAAGAAAAAGGGATTCTGTGGAGCTGACTACAAATGTGCAGCAGGATAAAGATCCGGTGAAAATGTTACCAATGAGAGCGATTCCAGGGGGAAATTCTGTTCATGTCCCGTGGAGCAGAGGTGATATTTGTATACAGAACACATATAAACAAATTCACTGCAGTATTACAGTTTGGACTCGCAGACTATTGACTCTATGATACAATTTCATATACTAAAACAAAGCTAAGTACATCAGCTGAGAGAAGCCTTGATGAAGTCCAAGGGGAGATATGTACCGTGACGAAACACGTCTTGGTTTGGTTGTGTCTGCCTAAATGAAAAGATTAAAGAAGAAGAAGACCTTCTTAATGGATCAATGGACTTTGTGGTTTTGATTTGATATATATTTACCTCAGCTGATGAGGGCTTGAGTGCTTCCATTTAATATTATATTTAGGGATAGCTTTTAGGGCTTCCCAATTGGAGCTTGTTTTCGGGGAAAACCCTTGGATAGCACCGTCCACAGGATACTTTAATGAAATGATTAGTGAGCGCCTTACTCTCTTAAAATCCCCTACTGTAATAGTTTAATATGGTAGCCGTTATTAGACCGTGCCATGTTTCTGCTCAGCTATACGGATAGCCATTATGGATTTGGAATAGTCCATGATTTTGGCCAGTTGTGGTCACAGAGAGGTTTCCTGACCTCTTTTGGTTCACCAATGAGAAATGGTGAAAGGATTACAGACCTGTTACATGCTATTCAAATGCAAGAAAAGATTGCCGTGGTGAAATGCAGTGCACATCTGAAGTCGCAAGACTTTGTAACATTGGGAAATGGATATGCGGATCAAGCCGCAATGTTTTGCGCATTGAACTGTATATCATTCAAAGACAAGTGGGAACTGATATCTGAAGAAGATGAAACTTGCCTGAGCTATGCGTTTAAAGTAATTGACACCTTAAGGAATTGAAAATGTTGAGGAATATTGCAGACAGGGAGGAAAAATGTTCATGGAGCAAAATAAAATGGGTGCAAAGACAAGATCAATGTGGGTTTCAGAAGAGGGTCAATTGGTTTTGCCAAATAGTCTGTTGTCTCAAATGGCGAGGTACTATCATGGTCAAGTAGATATTGGAAGGGATGCAATTATTTGATTGTTCAAACATGATTGGTTTAACCCAAGGTTTAGGCAAGTTGCTGAAGCAGTTTGCCATTGTTGTGTCATTTGCCAACAGTTGAACATGGGGAAAGGGACAGTGGTTAATTTGAGCCACATTGGAAGAGCGGGAGGTCCATCAGCAGAATGCAGATGGATTTTATTGAGATGTCTGTGTATGAAGGTTTGAGATATGTGTTGGTGATTGTTTGTATCTTTAGTCACTGGTTTGAGGCTTACCCTACATCTCTGGATTGAGGCTTTCCCTACACGAAGAAGTGATAGTCTTGCAGTAGCGAAACTACTGCTTAGGAAACTGATACCGTATTTCGGGTTTCTAATCTCTTTAGAATCAAGTAAGGGAAGTCACTTCAACAATGAAGTAATTAAATAACCTTGTGCAGCATTGAACATTGAGCAGAAGTTGCATTGTAGTTACCGCCCAGAAGCTTCAGGACTAGTGGAACAGATGAATGCTACCTTGAAGTCAAGAGTTGCAAAGATGTGTGCGTCCACAAATCTGAAATGGCCTGATGCATTGCCTTTAGTGTTGATGTCAATGAGAAATACACCTGACAGGAAGACAGGCTTGTCACCGCATGAAATCCTTATGGGCCTAGCCATGAGGTTGCCAGCGGTGCCTGCAAATGCACTTGTCAACATTACACATGATATGGTGTTGGACTACTGCAATGGTCTGGCTGATGTGATTTGCTTTTTTTCTCAGCTGGTGGAAGCCACCACACTGCCACCGATCCATGACCCAGGGCACAGTCTGAGAGCTGGAGACTGGGTTGTGGTCCGGAAACACGCGAGGAAAACATGCTTGGAGCCTCGTTGGAAAGGACCGTATCAGGTAGTGCTGACAACTACCACAACTGTGAAGTGTGCTGCAATTCCAAACTGGATTCATGCGAGTCATATGAAGAAAGTGGCATGTCCACTGGATCATGAGGAAGGAGAGTTGTTGAGAGCACCAACAACAGTGAAATGAGTCCCAGGGCCGGAAGGAGAAAAAAGGGGAACTGAGACCGGACCTGAGCCCGTTGAGGACGGTTTTTTCACTCCTGTGAGAGACTAAGAAGAACACCTCACGGAAGGTGACGGAGAGCCTATCTCAATTGAGGCAGCAGGAGAGCCTAATCAGAGGAGGGCTTTCCCAGAAGCAGACGATCTTGAGAGACAAACAGAGCAATTGCCAGACCAAGAAGGGAAAGGAGTTGAGGTGGATCATAGCCACTGAGATCTGACTCCTCCTGAACCGATTGTAGGTCCGTCAAGAGAAAACACTGCCAAACAGGGAGAAGGTTTGAGTTCGACTCTGAAGAGAACAATGACAAAGGGTCTACTGAAAGGAGATAAGTGGCCGGAATTGGAAAGAGAAAATGATGTTGTTGAGGCAACAATTGAGGAGGATATAAATACAACAAGGAGAGAAGATCTAAGTGAAGGAGAATTGAACGGTGATCGAAAATTGAAAACAAAGAGAATAGCAAGTCGAAGATACGCAGGTCCTGAATTGGCGTTTGCAACTACAAGTGAATGGCAGAAATAAGTTTTGTCTTTCTGCTTTGATAGAGACATTCCGGGTCAGTATTTTGGCACTTGAAGGAAGCTGATGAACTGAACTGTTGAAACAATCTGAGAGAAAAAGAGACTGTTGAAAGTAACTGGAAGAGACATTGATAACCTGATTTGACTTTTGAAACCTGATTTTGACAAGCTGCTTATCTATTTTGACAAGGGATCCTGGAAGGGAATAACTGCTGAAAGAAGAGCTATTTGTTTTCCTAAATTTTCTTCTGCTTTCTTATTCTTTACAGATCATGAGTAACATTAGCCACATGGTAGGAATACTAGGTACTGTAAATATATGAGTATTGGTTTGGTGAATATGTGTGGGATATTGTTTATGGTGTTGATTGTGGGTATGTCTGTTCTTGATAAGAGTGAAGCCAACCATACTTCTGATTTTGAGACAACTACTGCACTAGCGGCAATAGAGAAGTTTAGGTTAGAGGAGAAGTATTTGCATGGGGATACTAATGCACAAGGAGAACTTTCTTCTAATGTCTTCTATCGCTTATTGAGTGAGTATGTTGAGACAATGGATGCAAGGAATTGTTATGTGTGTATGCAGATTCCCTCATCAGTTGAGGAAGAAGTTACATATCATAGCTTGCCATTAACTTATGGAATACGTTGTAGTCTGCTACTAACAAGACTTTATAACCAGGAGTACATTCAGTGCTTTTATTCAAACTATGACACAGTGTTTTCATTTGTCCCTATAATTAGGTATTGGTGTAGAGTAGCTAGGAATAATGACCTAGTAATAGAGGTTTCTTTGAACCTACATTGACGTTTGGCACAGCTTACGTGCACAGAAGTAATTTGAGATGCTTGCTTACACCTTTAGAGAAAAGCTTCTCAGATCACACAGATGACAGGAGAAAGGCATTGAAGGAGAAGTTAGAAAAAGGCTTAGAGAAAAGGACTTACAGGAATGATTATGCTTATAGTGCAATTAAAAAGCAAGGGAAATTAGTTTTAGATGAGCAACACGTAGGGAAACTTTGTATATACAGGCCTAAATCATGCACTGACACTTTATTTGTGGGAAGGAGTGAATGTAAGCATTTGTTTTTGTTTCAGAATAAATGGACATTTATGTTGAATGGACAGGATGGCGATACCCAGAATTTATTATATCTGTGGTCTTAATACTTATTACCGTCTTCCAAGAGGATGGTATGGGGCATGTTATTTGGGGATAGTTTTCCCATAGATTTACCAAATGGATGATTTGAAGAAGTTTCCGACTGAATTACGTCATATGAGACAGAGGATGGAGTCCTCTTCTGGTATAGTGGGAGATATATTTGGAGCACTGTTTCTTTCAGTGGGAGTCATTCTGAATTCAATAAAGATTCAAAAGTTGTCTACTAGTGTGGATAACACGTTGACAAATTTTTCAGGAGCCATACTCCTGATATATACGGTATTAGCTTCTGATAGAGCTATAACTCTTCAGAATCGTCTTGCTTTAGACATTCTTTTAGCGAAGGAAGTTGGAGTCTGTAGAATGATTAATTCTAGGGTTTGTTGTTCATATATTCCTGATAATAGTAAGGAAATTAGAGGCTTAATTACTAATCTGACTAATGAAAGTGCTGAATTGAAAGAATTGAAAGAGCCAGGTGTTTGGGAAAAGATTGGCAAAGGTTTTGCTTCAGTGGGAAATTGGCTCAGCAACCTTTGGAATGGGATACTATTGAAAATCTTGCAAGAGATAATAATTATTGTGGTTTGTCTAATTGGAATATGGGGATTGTGTAAATTATGCAAAATAATTAAATTGAAGAAGTCAAAGAATAATCAGAGGAGGTAAGGAAAGAAAGGGAAAAATTGTACAGGGAAAATAAAAAAGGGGAACAAAAGTATGAAGGGATTGAACTGACAGAATTTTAGCTGATGCAAAAATGTGTGGGTGGTAGTTAGTGTGGTGGCACATTTAGTCAACAGAGGAGGAATTGCTAGCGCAGGTGTATTAATAAAAATTATTAATGAGTGCTTATGTATTCTGAATAATGGGTTTGTGTAGAAAATATAATAATGTAGAAAAATAATGCACACATTTGAAAATGTGATTACGATAAGTGGCCGCCAAAGTTCACAAAGTGTACTTACTAGTAGTTCAATATTGTGAAATGTTGAATATATGTTTGACTAATGTGTTTCTTAGCGTTTAATAAATGACTGTCCTAGAGAGTTAAACTGTGATTTTCCATTTTGCATTGTTTAAATGTGCTCATAATTAAAGGTTCTCATGAGAACCGACTGCTAGAAGATGCTGTTGTTGCTAATGTAACATTTTGTGTGTAGTGCGTGTGAGACTGACTTTCTCAGGAGGAGAACAATGGGTATACTGACTGGAGTGGAAGCTGCAACAATATTGTTACCTGACAATCCGGTTGATGAGGACATTGCAGGACAACCAATCAACGACATGTGAACGGAGTAATGGTAGAAGTCATAGATTTGGGGTTTTAGTTTTATTGGACAAAGTGTGAACATGTGATTGACTGACCAATGGGGATTTGGGAAATAGTTTTACTAGCTTTAGTTTAACAGAACTGCACAGGGAAGGGATAGTTCATTCTTGCCCGTTTTGTGTCCTGACAAGAGACATGCTTAACTTTACTGCTTAAAGAACTTGTGTTTTCTGAACTTTGATGCTGAATCCTGATGCCCTGCTGATCGAATGATGTCCTGAGGACGAAGACTGACTCTGCTTGCTGATCCACACTGAGGATAGGTATTATGAAATAGACTGTTGGTTATTATGCATATTTGCTTTTTCTTTCTAGCTACCAACTGCACTGTTTTGATTGAGCCATACTTAGATGTTTTTCCAAATTTGTGTTACTAAATTGGTTTGCATGAAGCCCAAAATGCAGATGCTAATCTGATGGATCCTCACTAATGAAATTCTGCTAATAGGGAATAATGCTTGATGAATTTATCTGCTGAATTCAAATGTATGTAATCATTCTGTCGCAGTTCACTTTGTTATTAATTTGCACCATAACCTTAGAATGTGCTGTAGTTCAAGCTTTGATTAGATTACGATTCTTCTGTTGCTTTGGACAGCCAGTATCATTTCTATATGTGTTTCATTTGATTTTGAGATTAATCTACATGACCTTGACAATGTTAATATAGGGAAATAAATATTCAAACTTTTACTAAAAGGTGTGGTTATTCATGACTGAAAGGTCATGGTGCGTGACCATTACTGACTATTGATTATTATTGTTATTGATTGCTGTTGATTATTGATATTGTGTACTGATTATTGATTATTGATCTGCATGTACTGGAGCTATGGTAAGAACAAACTAATAGTGTTTAGCCCAGGATTAGCTAGGAGATGTACTATCAATTTAGCTGAGGCTCCTTTGGGAAAAGTAAGCTCCATAGACTATCTGGGTGTGAGGATTTCTAATAAATTGCATTGGGAAGAACAGATCAGTGAAAGTGTGTCTCTTCGCCAACATAGATGTGGTGCCATTTTGCTAAAGCGCAAAATGCTGCTACTTATGGCGCTGAGGTGTGGGGTTTGTGTAGAACTACCAAACTGTCTGTGGGTGAAAATAGTTTTGCCAGAGCACTAGTTGCGTGCCCAAGCAGTACTCCTTTGATTCCCATCTTGGTTTTAATCGTATCTCTGATACAATAGTCTTAAGCCCGTTACTCTTTTGGGTAAGAATCTGGACGAATCCTCAGCTAATTAATTACAGGGATTCTCTTCTTGATCTGAAAAGACCTAATGCAGCCTGAACCCATGGTTCAGGCATGTGTCTAACTGGTTTCATACCATGGGACTTGGGAATTACTGGGAGAATCCACAGGATTTGAGAAAGTCTCACAAACTATCCCTGAAAACAGCTTATTGGTCCTCTGTTAGGAACAGCTATCTCCTTGGTACATCACATGGATGACTGACCAATTTATTTCTTGATTTCAAGTGGTACCCCCAGTATGAACCTTATTTAGATCTTATTACAGACTCCCTAGGAAAGAGTCTGTATGCCCGTTTTTGTTATGGATGTTTACCGTTATTGTCTTTTACTGGTAGTTGGAGGACACCTTCGGTGTCTAACTTATGTCCAGGTTGTAATGATGCCCTGGAATCAGTTGAACATTTTATGCTTTTCTGCCCAGTGCAACACAAGTGGATTCGTCCAGTTTGTCAGAAGTTGGGTACTAGACAATTTGCTATTGCCCTTAGGATTTTAAAGAGCGATACTTCTATTATTCTGATTCATGCACTTAGCACGTACCTTGTGGCTGCATGGTATATACAAATCCGCCTCTTAAAATATTGTAATTTGTAAATATGTATGTTCTAGGGCACGCACCGAGAGATTTATATGCTTTGGTTTTATTGTTAGTAATGAATTGTGTTTTTACTGTTTTATTATTTATTTTTTAATCCTATTTGCAATTTGTAATTACATGGGGTATTGTTATCTGCTTTAATGGCTTTTATGAACGAATAAAGCTTGTGTTATAATAAAAATAAAAACTTAATTGCAAGTCAAAAGGTTCATCGAACTATTCGTGTCCCCTTGTAAGTTTACTTATTAAGGTCAGACGCACTACCATGCCTCCACAATCACTTTACCAACACCTTGAAAACCAGTGTTATCCTGGGAAGAGTGGAAGAAGGATTTTCCTAATTACATTCTGATCTCCACATTTGAGGACACGTCTGCTTCCTGTCTGCTGATAGAAGCAAGCATTGAAGAAGCCAATAGGTCTCACCCCAAGTAAGAGCTTTTGTTTTTTGCCAATGTGTTTTAGCCATGTTCTACAGCAAAGTGGCTGCTATTCAGGTATTGCTAAAAGTGAGTAGATTGGTATAGAGTAAAGTGGGGTAGCATAGAGTGGTGTAGCTAAGAGTGACACCGTGTGGAGTGGCATAGAGTGGAGTGGAATAGAGTAGTACAGTTGTGGGGGTAAGTAACTAAATCATCAACAGAGATGACTGATGGAGTGAAATTAATATAAATAGGACCTGTAATGGTAGAACTCCATCCGATATGAACAGCGCACCTACTTTTAAAAGGGGCATGTCGATAAGCACTATTGATTACTTCTTGGTCGATGTTAGGTTGTGGCCCCATTTGGTAGACATGAAAGTAGAAGTTAGATGTGATAGTGACCATTTCCCCTTGCTCCTTACCCTTTCTGGAGAAATGTTCAGGAGAACACTTAACAACTATGCTACAACAATTCCGCCACCTTGCTGGAACAATAAATTCACCAAGATTACTTGGCCAAAAGTGATGTCCAACCCTCACCATATTAAGGCAATATATCAGCTTTTCTTAAATAGTTTGGCTGAGTATGAAGACCAGGCAGTGGGGAATATTCCGATTCTCGAAATACACAACAGCATGACTACTCAGCTACGGGGGTTCTTTTATAAAACAAGGCGGTCAAAGTCACATGAAGGGAAAGGGGCACGCAAGGGATGGTTTGACGAGAGGTGCTCAAAGGCTAAGTCTGGGTTAAGAGTAGCAGTAATGTCTGGCTCCCAGGGGGAAATTAAACAAGCTAGGTCCCTTTACAAAGTAACTTTGTCTAACGCAAAAAAGCGGTGGGAGGATTCCCTATGGCAGGAATTATTAGACGCTTCCAGAGAGAAGAATAACAAGCGTTTCTGGGAACTCCTGTCTAAAAGAGAAAATGGAGGTAGGAGTTGTCCCAGCAACCATATTCAACCAAAAAGCTGGGTAGAGCATTTTACTACTCTTTACGCCCTACCAGAGGGCCCAATGGACACCAATGTGGTCAACTCTCCAACAAAATTGTTGGAATCAAATTCCAGCATGGCCCTCCAAGTGGAGGCCCAGTGTGTTCCTGAGGGTTGCCTCATCTTTAAAGTAGAAGAGACCCTTGAGGCTATAAATAGCCTAAAACCTGGTAAAGCACCTGGACCAGACAAGCTTCCTGGAGATCTTTATAGATCGGAACCATACATCTGGTCCTGGTATATTAATACCATTTCAAATAGCATAGCTGCAGGGGGGCAAATTCCAGGTACATGGAAGGGGGCAGAGATCATACCCATTTATAAAAAAGGAAATGCTAATCTTCCAGCTAACTATAGGCCAATTAGCCTTATAGACAACCTACAAAAGATCTTTGCTAAACAAATTTTGCAGAGGCTAATCAATTGGGTTGAGGAGTATCAAATCCTTTCCCATTTACAGGCAGGGTTTCGTGCAAAAACTAGCACGATAGACCAGGTCTTCCGATTGGCCATAATGCATTGGAAATATGTTCTTGTGGCCAAGCAATGCCTGTATGTGGTATTTATAGACCTGCGATCGGCTTTTGATCTGGTCCCGAGAGCCAAACTGTGGGAAGTGCTGGGTAGATTGGGAGTCCCAGAGGATCTATTACTCCTGTTAAAACGACTACATGAGAACACTTATGCCCAAGTGAGGTGGGGTGAACAAGGCGAACTGACAGAGCGGATCCCAATCAGAAGGGGAGTTCGCCAAGGTTGTGTGCTAGCCCCCCTACTGTTTACCATATTTATCAACGAAGTAGTAAAGGCTGTGTCCATAGGCCAGAATGATGCCCCTTCCCTGAATACACAAAAAATCCCTATCCTGCTCTTTGCTGATGATTCACTCCTCATTTCTAAGACACCAATGGGGTTGCAAACCCTTGTTGACCGGTTTAACCAATTCTGTAGCGATCATGGGTTGGAGGTTAATATTAACAAAACCAAACTGATGGTGTTATCCAAGGGACCTAGGAAAAAATGTTCCATTCATATTGAGGGAGTACCGTTGAAGGAAGTAAGCTCTATAGATTACCTGGGAGTTAGGCTAACCAGCAAACTATTATGGGAAGAGCAGATTACAAAAAGTGCAGGGCTCCTACAACACAGAGCCTCATCTATATTGCGTTTCTATCAAAGCACCTCTACCAAAGTTGTTTCCCCAGCAATAAAAATTTATACAGCTAAGGCTCAAAGTGCAGCCCTGTACGGAGAGGAGGTATGGGGTTGCCCTAACTGTAACAAGATCAGTGTGGGGGAAAACAACTTTGCAAGGGCCTTAACTGCATGTCCACGCACTACACCCTTGCTTCCATTATTTCTAGATCTGGGGTTAAGCCGAGTAGCAGATCTAGCTACTCTAAGACCCCTCCTTTATTGGATCAGGTTATGGATAACCCCTGAACTAGATATATATAAAACCGCACTACTCGATCTATTGAAATGCCAGAACGCTAATACACTACCCTGGATTCGCCACGTGGCCCATTGGCTCCGACTATTGGGTCTGGGTGATTATTGGGAAAATCCCCATAAATTAGAGAGACGGCATAAAAACGTTTTAAAGTTAACCTATTGGTCTTATGTTAAGGACAACTACATAACCCACAAATCCCACGGCCGCTTAACTAATTCCTTTATTGATATTAAATGGTCCCCAAAGTTTGAATCCTATTTGGATGTTATACCGGATTTGCAGGGCAAGAGCTTATATGCAAGGTTTCGTTTTGGCTCTCTGCCCCTGATGTCATTGATTCATAGGTGGGGGTCGAGTAATCTTCCCGATATATGCCCTGCCTGTGGCAGTACTTTCGAAACCATTGAGCATTTCATGTTCTTTTGCCCAGCCTATGCGATTCCGCGACTAAAATGGATCCGCAATATTTGCAGGGACATGGGATTCAAGAACTACTCTTTGGCTCTACGGGTTCTAAAATGCCTCAATTCAACCGACGTAATTCTTTCAGTAAGCAAATATTTAGCAACAGCTTGGCGCATACGATGCCATCTCCAAAAAGTAATTTAAGGTCTCATCTCTTCTATAGATAAGTTTTAGAGTCATATGTGCAATTTAAGTTATTGTTCTAATGTTTCTACACCAATTTATAGATGTGTATTTATTTATTTGCTTAAGAACTATTTATTATCTTGTTTTATGTGTTTTATGGTCATTGATCGAACAAAGTTGATAATGATGATGATGATTAATTATTGACCATGTGGTCTGGACAGGGCCTGGAATAGATTTTTCTCAGACAAATATGTGGGTAATCATCCTGTGTTTCTGCTATTTTTTTTACTAGTGTTAGCCGCAAAGAGTTATTTTTATGCACCTGTCTGGTATTCGTGCCATTTTAACATGAATCCGATATCCATTTTAAGCTATTATATAAGCTTTTTATTTCATTGTGCTTGTGTCTCCAATGACTTGGCAGTGCCTAAATTTGCCTATATGATGATTTCGCCGGGAGCAGGCTCCTCATGTCAAAGTATGCTATCTAAACTATCAAGGAACTGTATCACTATGTAACATCAACCTAGCACTTTAAATTTTTAAATCTTGGTCGGATGTTGAAGGTTTTAGAGAAGCAATTTTTATTCTAAAATGTATTTTAAGCCAGTGTGAAAGCATAATGGAACAAACGCACCCTTTTTGTACGATTTAATTTGTAACTTTTATGACCTATGGTCGAATAAAGTATATATGATGATGATGAATATAAATAGGAAGCTCTACATCTGTTAAAAGTAGTAAAGTACATTGCCTGTACAGGCATAATACTGAAACACTTATAAAATAACAAAAATAGTGGGATGCAAAACCACAATAAATAACAAGGACAAGGATGAACACATACTTGGTCCATGCTAAAGGGAGGAAATAACAAAATTACAAAAGAAAAGAAGGGAAGCCTGTGGGAGCCACACAATCAAAAGGCTGCAAATTAAAGTGACAATGAAAACAACTATCGGTCTGCTATGGTAGGGTTGGTAGTCTACTGAATTGTAAACAATATGCCTCAAAGCACACCAAATATGCTATTTAGGCACAACCTAAAAAAAAAGGTTGTCTCATACCTAACTAAAATTGAGAATGGGCACCACATGGGCAGATGCAGCTCACTCTTTCACAAACACTGAAAACAGCTACATCATAGGCTGCAACAGGCTAAACACTCAAATATAAGCAGTAGGGGCTGCAGAACAGCAACTGTCACTCGTGTGCAGTTACTATATATACAGCTGCAGAGCAATTTCACTCACAGCAAGTCCAAAGAGGTCTGGCCTTTGCAAGATGTAGACATGTGTAATATACTAAAACAATGTGACAGAAATGTATTTAAAACATATAAAAATTAAGGAGATACCATGCAGCCCAGGTGTACCAGCCATCACACTTTTTCTGAGGCTGTACACATTTGATCTAGAAAACCATTGTCACTCACATGTACTCATTACAACACAGCCAATGGCTGAAGTGGACGTACCCAGAGCCACACGCTGTATGCAGTGGGGGGCATATGCATAATAAGAATAACATCTGAACAGATCAATGGATGAAGAAGGCTGATCAAAGGCCCCATAATGTAAACACATACATATGTATTTTTATTCATCATTGTTTGTGATAAAACAGGAGACTGGAGTAACAGATATGGCTTGCTCCAGGCCAGAACTTACAAAGGTTGCAACAGTGCATCCCCCTATCACACCAAGAGCATGGATTGCATAGGTAGCTAGAGAAAAACTAAAGTTGGCGGTTTTGAAAGATCTTTAACCCGCATGCGGTTTACATACATGTGAATCAACTCGCTTGAGCTATTAGGCGCAAAATAGTCAACTTTATTTGGGTCCATACAAACTACCAAAGAATAAGAGACTTAGGGGCTTATTTACAATTGCCTAAAAACACAGGAGCATCACTTTCAGTGATGTTCTGGTGGCGCTGTGCCCATTTCCACATTTCCACATTTACAAGGCTGTGCTAAGCCACTTTGCATTGCTTAACACCGCCTTGTAAATATGTACCCCCAATGCAGTTTTCTGGGGCAGAGGGGTGTTCACTGGGTGTTGCTGTGGGTGTTTCCACACATTACCCATTGCTTTTAGCAGTGCCCCAGATTTCCAAGAAATTGTAAATCTGAGGTAGCGCCAAAAACTAACGCCATCCCGGGGTGGCGTTAGAGTGGTGCAACAAGGAGATATACTTTTTTTCTCCTCGTTTTTGCCTTTTCTATGTGTTTTGCATTGTGCAGCACGCATAGAAAAAGAAAAACACCATTAATGATTGTTTATGTGCAGGAAGGTGTCCCTTCCGGCACATAAACAATCATTAAATATTGACAATTTGCTCCTTCAATATGTGCTGCATTCTGCCATAGTGCCACCAAAGCATCACTTTTTGTGATGCTGTGCCCTTCATCATATTTACAAGGTGGTGCTACTTTGCGTGGCTTAACGCAGCCTTGTAAATACAGCCCCCCAACACTGTTTTCTGCTGCAGAGGGGCGTACAATTTGTGTTGTTCTGGGCGTACTTATGCAACACCCATTGCTTTTTGACACTGTCCTAGATTTACAAAGAAACGTAAATCTGAGGTAGCACCAAAAACTAACGCCACCCCTATGGGGCGTCAGTATTGCGTAACGAGGATAAATACTTGTACTTCTCCTTGTTTTTGCTTTTTCTATGTGTGCTGCATTCTGCAGCACACAGGGAAAGAACAAAACACCAAGCACCACTGCATTGGTTTGTTCCTGGCAGTGTTTTTATTCTAGAATTGCACTGTGTCAGTGTGGAATGCCTTAATGCACAGTTCAGTTGCTTCTGCCCAGGAGGACTGTGTGGCTGTGCAGAGATGTACTGGTGCTGCACCTGTGTTCCTTGCAGTGTTGGGCTGGACTAACTTATATCCTCGTGGAGTCTTCAGGCCTGATTCACAAATGTAACTTACAAATTTGAGTAAGTTCACACTTTTGAAAGGGTTCACTACTTTTCAGTATTCACAAACTTTGTGGCTACGTTTCTACTGATAAAAAAGCAGAAACCATAGTAATCAAAGACTACACAAGGCCAACCACTGGTATTGCAGCACCGTTCCATAGAAAATTATGGAGGTAGGGATTCAAAATACAACTCCACGGACAAAAATGTTAAAGTAATTTAAATTATGTAATGTGAAAATATGTTTTATATTGAAATTAGTTTTTACTACACGTGACAAGATAAGATGCCTTTGGCACATAACTCAGCAATAGTGGAATTTGAAAAACAAAACTAGGAGCCTCTACACTGCACAGGACCCTCTACACTGTTCGTTTTAAAGGTATATAGGCCACATGTACCAACCTTTTTGCCAGTCGCAAATGTGCTGATTCGTGTAATTGGCCCATTTGTGAAAGCAAAAAGGCTTTTTAGGATATAGAAAGCCCTATATGCGATTCAGTGGCCAATTACCGATTTGCAAATTGGGTTTGTGATTCGGTATTAGGAAGGGGTGTGTTTAGGGCATCCCTTTCTAATATGAAATCAAAGTAGTATGTGTGATTGTTTTGCAAACATTTGCAATATACCACCAAATTCAATTTGGTGCTAACCCATTTGCAAATGGGAAGAGGTCCCCAAGGGACTCATTCCCCTTTGTGAATGTTAGAGATTTTTTTTTTAAGAGCAGACAGTGGTCCCGCAGCCCACTGCCTACTCTTAAGAAAATGGAAAGAAACATTTTAAGTTTTTTTAAACGCATCCCATCTTCCTTTACAGGAAACAGGCTACATTTTAAAAGAAAAAAATATTTAAAAGCAATCACAGACATGGTGGTCTGCTGACCCTAGCAGGCCACCATTCTTGTGATTGTATGGATTCCCAATGGGTCACAAACCAAGATCTTCCACATTAATATTCATGAGGTAGGTCTATTTGCAAACCACTGGGAATCGCAAAATGTGTCAAAGACAGATTAGTACATTGGTGTTTGCAAAACATTGTTTCAACACGAAGCGCGTTATTTGGAACGCCGTGTTTTCAACACAAGTGAAAGGCTGATGAAAATCATGGGAGGAAGACACAAATGGCTATAAGGGAATGAGGACCTTTCGAGGAATGATATGGGAGATGTACGCTTGGTAATTGATTTACAACAAATGAAAAGATTGATTCTATTTTTACAAATTTGGTCTGGAGAGGAACATGATGATGCAGATTTGATTGTACTTAGTGGGGTCCCTATCACTTTGTCCTGAAGAAGACCCATGGAGGAGCGTTTTGAGTTTGGCCCAAGAGCGTGAAGGGGGTCAAAACATCGACGATGATGCTCCAGCCTGTTGGAGTTTATTGTGCAGATAGAGGACTAGGATGGCAATTTTTTGCCTTGTTTAATTAAGGATAGGTTGAATATAGTAAAAGATCAACCAGCAGGCTTTATATAGGTTTTAGTTTTTGTGATATTAGATGGTGATAAGTTTCACTCCAATTCTTTCTTTTTTGTACACAAGCACTTGATCTTTTCACTCTTTCTGTCCTTCTGTTTTTGTGTGGGGTGCCAGGGACTCTGTTGGATCTGTATATAAGTGATTTTATTCTGTGTATACATTATTAAAATAAGTTTTTCTATTGTATCCTTATCCATTCTGTTTGATTATAAGATAACCCTGGTGTCAGTAAGGTGGTCTCCTATGGGGACATTGTAGTTTATAATGCACAACCAAATAGAGGCATGAGAAACAAGACTTACAGAGATACCTCTCCACTCACAGGACTTGTGTCAAACACTGGTTCATGTGTATTCCTGAAATGGAATGTCAGAGGATTTGACTGTGCTTCCAAGAGGCACCAGATATATGTAAATATGTATGTATATGTTTCGATTGTGTGGACCTAGCCAAAAGGTGGCGTAGTGATGTAGAAGGTCAAAGACGAAGCATACAGTAAATGAGTGGTCGGAGAAGTAGCTGGGTTGTACATGGTTAAGGCATTGTGATGTAGGCTTCTGAAAAGAAATTAGTCTACAACTCTTTTTACATTTGAGCATCATTGGGGGTTCTGATGGATAAGGGGATGTTGTTCCAGGTCCTGGGTGCATAGGTAGAAAAGGCCTGCTTCCTTGAAATGAGCTGGAGAGCATTGTGGATTTTTACAAGTGACAACCTCAACAAAACTGAGGAAGAGAAGCTTCACCATAGGTGAAGGAGACAACTCTATTACACTATGTACTCACCATATACAAGAGGAGCCCTGATAAAGATCAGAACTGGTTTCTCTTCAGTGTAGAGTGACAATAAGTAGACACAAAGGGACACTACGTTTACATGAGGGGGCAGTTAGACAGCAAGCAAAGTCATCAACTGGGACTTTACACCAGAACATTATATAGTTATGGATAAATAGATCCAAATAGATAGCATCTTCACACTAATGTCAACGCCCCCCCATGAGCGACGTCCCCTGCGCGGTGACTGCAAATGAGTTTAAGATGTGAGCACAGTCAGGTCTTAGTTTCCCCAGAAGGAGCTCCTGCAAAGACGCTAACATAAAATTGAGTAGAATGGACAGTGCGCTAAATCCTGATAGGTGTTTGTGCGAACTGGTTACCCAATATATAAGGAGTACTGTTTTTTCATCCCCAAACATGCTACATACCAGTAAGGTTAGGATTTTCACCTCATCAAACCTCTGATGCTTTGTACCCAGTGTGGAATACTGAATCAGGGCAATATGTGGCCACAGCACACTAATAATTACACTACAATGGGGCAAGATCCCCGCTGAGACCTGAATGCGGAAACTGCATCCAACTGCATTAGAAGGTGACTGCAGCCATCTGTATTAGAAGACGCAACAGACAGAAGCAGTCTTATAAAATTACACATTTCTTTCATTTAAATGAGGGATCTACAGCAGATGCACTGTTTTAGGGGGAGGCCTTCAAGGTTTACATACATACATCTTCATTAAGAACTGCTAAACAACCACTTGCACAGGTTAGAAGTGGATTTACAGCTCCAGACACTCCTCCTGTAAGACAGGAACCATTGTGGAAAAGAAAACAACACTCTGAAGTACCAGATTGACTGTGACTGTTTCAGGTCATACATGCCTCAAAAACATTCACAATGGGACAAAATGGATCCATTGCTGGCCAGACTAGCTCTCATAGCTACTCCACACACTGCCATTATGGCAATCCTCCATCCTAAAGACCAATTTATCCATGCTCAAGTAGATATAAACAAGGTATTTGCCTCACATTACATCAATTGTACTTCCCTGCTGAAGATAGAAATACTCCCAAATACATATGCGCATTGTCAGACCCTGTTCGGGGGGACAAAGGGCAGGCAGGGAGTACTGGGCCTTCACCTTGGGGATTGAGGTCATTTGCTACTGATGTTCCAAGGCCCCTCCTATTATGGTTCTTCACACTGGCCAAGAATAACCCCTTCCATACAATCCAGTTAGGGAGGGCAAGCAGTAACATGCTTCTCAGAGAGGTGGTGTGGGGGTGCTCGGGCTCAGCACACAACAATCAATCAACAGACACAATAATCTCAATAGCCAGCCCAGTGCTTGTTGTTTCACATGAGAAAGTGCTTTATTAAAGAGTTGCACTAAATAATACTTAAATCCAGTGGGCATAAAGTCAGTGTCTGTGAGTGTGAATCTCCCCAGTCACTACACCAGCCCTTCTCCCTCTGCTGCGCCTCCCCACTAAGTCTGGGTCTCTCCTTTTTTAGGAGTCAGGAGTTATCCTGAATCAAGGTCAGGTGCAGATCTATGCCCACAGTCAAATATATTCTCAGTCCTTTATAGTCTTACCTTCTTCTAGAGATGGATGGTTCTGGTCTTGAGAGTAATTCTCTTCAGGTAGGTCTCCCTCCCCTCCCCTCTCGATTTTCTGATCATAGTTAGGCGACTTCAGGAGTAATTGGGAGGCAGGATCTTGGCAGGCATCCATCAGTTTGCCGTCAAGCCAATGGATGTCTTTTGGAGCCGTGGCAAGTAGGTCGTGCTGGGGGGTAGTCATGTCAATTGCATTCCTGATTGGAAAGAAGGTAAGTGGAGCCCCTATAGGGTCTACTACAATCACACAACTGCAGCCTTCATTTGGCCCTAAGGCTAACATGCATTTTCAGCCGCTGTCCAGGCCCAAAGGAAACATGGAGTTGTGGCCTTTAATAGGACATACAGTAATCATGCAGTTTCAGCCCTCATCCAAGTCTATGACAATCATCCCGATGCACCCACCAGGAACAGTGATGGGAGACCAGGGTGGTCCACAAAACACAGGGATCCTCCCTCGTTCGCTTTCATGCAGTCAGCTCTCAAAAGATTTCCCACATCCACTGGGATCAAGATCGGCATCTCCAGTCCTGAACAATATCTTCTCCTACATGATCAAGCAGACACCATTCCTCGCTCAGAGGCAGGCAGGCTGTGAGGTGCTTTAGGGCAGACCCACAGCTCCGCAAGTAGAAAGTACAGACTCCAGGTGATGTACCCTCACCTCTGGAACACTGGCTGTCAGGTCAGGCAGATAACAATTGTGGTTGTACAGCAGTCGTTTGAGTACTCTGTGCACTACTACCTTCCTAAAGTTCGGAAAGGACTTGGAACTGGAACAAAGTGGCATGGTTTTGGTCCCACATTTATACATCACTTTTAGACAGGGGATGTCAATCCACTATCTTAAACTCGGATGGTTCTTCTTTCAAGTGTCCTTCTCAGGATGTTCTCTAGACGCATCCTGTGTGTAGAGTATTGCTTATCACAGCAGGTAGCCCTGTGGCTGTCTCCCAATCTGGCAACAAAGAGGGTGCGGTTTCTACTTCAGGCTGTCATCAGTCTAACTGAAGGATTAGTAAAGTACAGGCAAAGAGGAGACCTCACCTAGAAATGTCTTCACCTCTCTCAAGAGAGTCTGCGCTACCAGCCATCACCCACTACCTTCTGCCAAATGTCAGTGATCATGAAGACTAATTGACAACCCCTTGTTAACAAAAGGCCTCATTCAATTTCTATGGTAACCTTGTCTGCATCCTCCTAGCATCAGTGTCTGGATGTTCCCCTGGTCCTACTAAGTTAATAGGCCAGCGTATTAGGACACCGAACTTCAGAATGTGGGGGACTAATTCCATCCACACCATCAGGAGCTGTTCGCCCAAGTCCTGGCTAGCTCACAGTTCCTCACCTAAACCTCTAAACCTATCGGAGTGGAAGGTGATTAAGGTTACCTTAACATGACACTCTGACACCTCAGGGAAGCCATGGAAACACATCTTACCCATTTTTGCATTGCTCATGCATTCCCAGGCAAAAAGAGATGTGAGATAAGTTTTGCATACATTTATTGAAACAAATGCAATCTAGCATAAAGCATATAAATTGTGATAATAAGACATATGAAACAAAGCATAGTAATCAGCATTATGAACATGGTAAAAAAAAATAAACAATTCAACCATCCTAAATAAGGTTCTAGAGATTCTAGGTGTTCTAGAGAGTCTAGATACTCCTATTTAACCATAAGACTATGCAAAGAGCATAGCTTGTGTACCCTTCTGCCTGGCCAAATCTGAGGCATTAGCCCGTGCCTCATACCTGAAGACAGTGTCAGGAGTCGGCCTGCGTTGTAGATGGCAATCCTCTCAGGAAGCTAGTAGATGAACACCAGCAAAGCTTCATGCCAAACACAGCACTCGTCCCAGGATGGTCATGGTTGGAATGCCCTCTGCACCTCTGCATATACCATTTATATAGTAAAGCCATACTGTGTTGGAAGCACAGCTCTGATGCAATGCTGTGTCTAGATGTTAGAAGCTGTCTCATGAACGGGCATCACTAGAACTAGGATATTGTTTAGAACATTCCTAGCCTTCAACAGGGTAACTAAACAAGCAACTTTCACCACATATTCCTAGAAGAATATCATGTGAGAAATGTGTGTAAAATAACATTGCTAAAAGCAGTGCAGGACCGAATTTTAAACATTTTTGGAGGCGGCCATGATGTCATCCATATCATAAGTGGCAATGGAATCCAGGAGGAATCCCACATGAGCAGATGACAGAACCACTAAAGCCTTGGTGAGTAAGTGAAAGAAACAGACATGATGAAGAGCCTCAGCCTTCGCCGAGGAAGTAGCATCCTGTACAATGCCTGCAGTGGGAGAAAGAAAATAAAGTAATTATGGAACTGTAGTGTCCATATCCATCTAAGATGGCTCATAAAAGGCATCCTGAAGCAATTGTAGTCTCATAGGACAACTCCGTGAATGAGCCTTCAATGGGAACATTAGCAGATTCATGTCCTTAGATAGTACCAATTGGGTTGCAAGACACACATCCAGTGCACACTTGAAAGGGCACCAAAGTCACCAGAACACAGGCTGCACAGTAGAGCTATACCTGCCCAAAAGGCAAGTTGTCATTTAGTTCCTCCAAAAAAGGTATGCTAAAGTACTATATTGTGTGTTGACAACACAGCAGGATTTGTGGTAATTCCATCACCGTTTGGCTTTGCACCTGGACATCCATTCCAGAGCAGAAATAGAAGTAGCAAAATGCAACCAATTAAGAATAACACAAGTTTTATGCCTCCAAATACACTTGAAAACAAGAAGTACATAAAGGGTGCAATCACCACAAAAACAGTCTTGAAGGTCCTTGTAGTGTCTTGCATGATATGAAATGAAGCCTTTCTGGCTCCCCGAGTACTCCATGTCAGTGTGACGTAAGTGCTAGAATAGAATGCATGAAAGCTTGGTTTAGAACATTGGAGTTCACAGGTACAAGCAGAGGAATAAAGACGTGTGATTTACTCCGTGTGGGGTCTGGTTATTGAGCAGGTAACAGGCTGGAGAGGACGTGACAACTGACGAGATAGGGGACCTAATAACCTAAATAAGAAAGTGCTCTCCTGGAGTCTTGGCCTTGGTCCAAGCAAACTGCTTGTACGTGCCACATGTGGCTTCCTCGAAGTGCCGAGTCCACAATTGGCATGTGTGAAGCCAAAGCACAACATCAGCCAGTGTGAAGCATTTGAATGGAAAGAGAGGTTCACCAAAACGCCACACATCGTTGGTCGAGAAACTACACCCAAGATCCCGCAAAAAGGTACTGTGCTGCCACGCAAAGTAACGGTATACAATAAACGGAATATTAATTCTGAAGGCGGATTCAACCAGGTTTACAAAACACAGTTAAAGGCAATTATCAGATGCCAAATAGCACTGAAGGCGGCTCAACCAGGTATAAGACAATACAAACTGAAGTATAAAAAGAATAAAGTAAATAACTTATTGAGCCTTATAGACAGAATCATCATATCCCAGTTGACGGTGGCCCCAAGAGAAGTGTCCAGGGTTGTGCTAAAGGAGCAGTGCATATTTCCAGCAGCCACAAACTTGGCAGTAGGCTGTTTTGCCAATGGAGCTCATCAAAGATGACCCAGGGGCTGGCCCATCGCAGGGCCAGGGCAGGGGCATGAATGGAACTGATTCTGATTTCCAGGGATGGAGACCAGAAAAAGCTCCAGTTATGACATCAGTATGTTTCACACTGGTCTACAATGCTGCTGCCGTCCTCATACCACCACCACCATTCAACATGGCCAGAAAGCAAAATATTGGAGATAGATGGACTGCAAGGATGGACACATTTAAAAATGTCATTGATGTACTTGAAGAGACTGATAACTGGAAGATTATCAAATATCTTAAAAATCTTGCTGGTGATGGTGTGAATGCAGTCACAAAGAAAATGGCAAGAGCTGATGAAGAGGTCATATACCATCAGATTAAGAATGCGTTAAATCTTAAATTTAATCCAGTACCAAATGCTGATTATGAACAATACGTTTTCAGTCATGAAAGTCAAAAAGTTGGTGAAACAATCAATGAATATGTGGAAAGACTCGACACACTCATCAAACACTGTAAGTTCAATTAATTTATTGATGAAGAATCCATAAGGCTTAGAGTGATCCAAGGATGCTTGTCCGATTCATTCAGACAACGAATGCTGGGGGAAACTTTTAGTCTGGAGTGAGTGTTGATGGCTTCTAGAGCAAAGGAATGTGCGAGAGACAAGCTGCCGACATGGAAGCCAGAGGTTTACAGATGGAGCCAGTCATGGGTGTGAAAAGTAATTTGAAACAAAAGACTGAAGGACACAAAGTGATATCTACATGCAAGAAGAAGGTGTGCTTCATGTGTGGGTTTGCATTTCCACACAAAGGGAAGCGTTTCACCATTGATTAGCTATGCAAAGGCTGTGGTAAAGAAAACCATTTTGTGATGATGTGCAGAGCGAAGGAAAAAATAAGTGCATCATGACACCAAGACAAAATGAGTGTCAAAAGGTTCCAGAACTAATGTTCAAATCATGGCCACAAGGCCAAGTGGCAACATCAATTGAGGCAAATAGATACTAAACAAAATTGATCGTCATCTAAATCATCGTCAAACAGTTCTTCAGCCTCAATGTTAAGTGAAAGTGAAGAAAGTGATTGTGTCATATCAATGCTTATCTCAGAATAAATGTGCACAAGTTAGACTGGTCGACTGTGTGGAGAAAAGTCAGCACAAGAGAAGTGGACATGTCAAAGTAACAAAATCATACAAAGACTGTTCAAAGAATACATTGAAAATAAATGGATGTTAAATACCTTTCATTATCAATAGTGGTGCTTCGATAAATATAATGCCTGAAGAAAAGTACAATGAACTGTCTCTGTAACCGAGGCTTACGCCGTCAAAGACCAAAGTGTACACTTGGGCTGCATCGACACCCATGAAATATAAAGGTTCATTTATAGCGACAGTGAAACATCAGAAAACAAAGGTACAAGTACCAATCTGTGTGCTTCAGGGTACAGCTGCAAGTGCCTATTCACTCACTTTCAACACAGCTGGTGACATGGGACTGATTTCAATGAATTACAACATGAATGCTCATCACGAAATAGTAAGTCAATTCCCTTCATTGTTTCACGGTTTAGGAAAATTAAAGACTATGGTATTAAGACTGCATAGTAATGATGATGTTTGTTCTGTTGCTCAGAGATATAGATGAGTTGCTTTTCATTTACAAGAAGCTGTTGATAAAGAACTTGAATCATTACGTAAGCATGACATTATTGAACATTCCACTGGTCTAACCCAATGGGTTTTTCCCACAGTAGTAGTGCCTGAAATGGACCATGAAAGAAATGTGTGCATATGCGTTGACATGCTCCAGGTGAACAAAAAGATTGAACAGGACAACATCCAAGGCGCACATTGCTGACATGATCACTCAATTGAATGGTGCCAAGATCTTCTCTCGAGTTGATTTGAATAAATGTTATCATCAGTTAAAACTGAAAGAAAGTTGCAGATATATTACAACATTTGCTACACACGTTTGTGTGTTTAGAAGCAAGAGACTTAGGACTTGATTTTGATCTGGGCAGAGGAAATACTCTGTCACAAACGTGACGGTTATCCCGTCACATATTACAATCCCCATAGGCCATTATAGGATCATAATATATTGATGGGATATCTATCACATTTGTGACAAAGTATTCCCCTCTGCCCAGATCTAAACCATACCCTTAGTTTTGGTGTCTCATCGGCTGCAGAACTTTTCCAAGATGTCATAGAACGCATCATACTACCTAGTGTAAATGCATTTAACTATAGTGAAGACATACTGGTTTTTGGAGCTACACAGAAGGAGCATGATAGAGCCCTCACACAGGTATGTTAATTACTCACTGATGCAGGATCAACTTTGAACACAGACAAGTGTGAGTTGAATAAGACAAAACTGAAATTCTTTGGCCATATCTTTTCTGATGAGGGTAAGACACCTGGTCTTGCAAAAGTCCAAGCCTTGACCAATGCTGAACCCCCACAAGATGTTTCAATGGTACATTCTTTTCTTGGAATGGTCAGCTACTGTTCACAATGCATAAATGACTCTGCCACTGTCAGTGTTCCATTACGAAAGTTAACAAAAAAAATATTCTTTATGGTCACAATGATGTGAAAGGAGTTTAAGGAGAATCAAACATGCCATTGAAAATTGCATATTTCCATACAAAGCTCCACACCGAGATTGTGGTTGATGCTACTCCCATTGAGTTAGGTTCTATAATTACACAGCTTAGTGGATGCCCAAATGCAAGACAACATATTGTGGCCTACGCTAGTAGAAGTTTGTCTGGAACAGGATGTGCTTATTCACAGTCTGAAAAGGAAAATTTGGCTGTAGTATGGTTTTGTGAACAATTCCATGCTTTACTGTACACAAAGTCTTTTACGGTGGTGACTGATCATCAAGCTTTGCTGACCCGCTTTGTCAACCCAAAAGCCATGATACCTCCTTGAATTGAATGATGGGGACTTCTATTGCAAGAGTACAATCAGACAATTGTGCAGTGACCAGGAAAGTATTGCAATCCTGCTGACTACTTTTCGAGAGTGCCTATTCAAGGTCATGGTACTCCATTCAATATGGCTGAGGCCTACATCAATTTCATTGTCAAGTCAAAAACATCAGCTGCTGTATCATTAGCCCAGATTGTCACTGCTACGAGTCCTGACAGTGACCTGATAAAATTAAAAGACATAGGCCCTCATTATAAGAATGGCAGTAATGCTGCCTACCACCGCGGCGACGGCTGCCAAAAGACTGTCACCGCGGCTAACATCCGTCTGCCAAATTATGACCACAGCCGGATTTCCACCACAAGATGGACAGAAACCTGGATGTGGCCATACTGGCAGATGGTGTTAAGGTGGCGCTGCTACCACCAGCAGCGCCACGCCAGTAGACTGCCGGCAGCCATATTATGAAAAATAATACGGCTTGGCGGTGTTCTGCTGGCGGGCGCTGCTGGCGGTAGCAGCACCCCATCCCCTGCCAGAAGGCCCCCTGGATGCAAGTAAGATGGTGTCAGACAGGGGAGGGGGGTGGGGGGTGTTGTGTGTGTGTGTGTGCATGAATGTGTGAGTGTGTGCTTGAATGCGAATGTGTGTATAGTGTTGTTTGCATGTGTGTGCATGTGCGAGAATGCATGTATGAATGGAAATGTGAATGCATGTTTGCGTGTCAGTATGAATGTGTGTACGGATGTGTGAGTGATTGAATGGATGCATGCATGTATGCCTATCTGAGTGAGTGTGTGAATGCGTGGTGCATGTTTCCAAGTGTGCGTGTGTGTGGGGGGTGGAGGATTAGAAGGGGGAGCATGGATGGAGGGAGGGTGGGTGGGCCTCCTACCAGTGACTGGGAAGGAATTCCCTATCACTGGTAGGGCCCACCACCATGGTTTTCGTGGCATTACGAGTGCCATGAAAACCATGGTGGTAGGCAGGGTCAAAATGCCACCGGCTGTACATTTGCTTTCTCCGACCCGGCGGCTGCAATCACCATGGTGGTCGGTGTGGTATAGCCAATGTCATAATGTGGCGGTATGTACCACCAGCCTGTTGGCGGTACTACCGCCACCTTAACACCACATTAACACCGACCGCCGGGGTCATAATGACCCCCATAATTACACATCAGTCATGGAACAAACATATTTGACCTCTCAGTAATGATAGTGAATATCAAATTTACAAGACTATCAAAGACAAATTGTCCATAACTCAGGAAGGAGTTCTTCTGTGAGGATAGAGGATTCTGATTCTGGAGAGTCTTCAACAGACTGTGATTGAAGTAGCTCACGAAGGACATTGTGGTATTGTTGCTACAAAGAGCTCTCCAAGACCAAGGTCAAGATTCTCAAAGGTTTAGCTTTGATTTAGCTTGGCTTTTGTAATGCTAAACTAAAGCTAAACTTTTTTGGCATTCCCAAACAAACGCAAATAGGTATTTGCATTGGTTTGTGTGGCAAAGTAACGCAAAGCAGCACAAAACGCTGCTTTGCATTGCTTTGCATCAGGGGGGTTTACATGGGTGGTTAGTACCTGTGCTAGCACCCATGCTTTTTGTCACTAAACCCTATTCTGAAACATCAGAAGAAAGGGTTTAGTGCCAAAAATTAGCACCTTTGAAAAGCAGGCGCTAAACCGAGACATGTTTTTATTTCTCTCTGCTTTTCCGACTTTGCATGTGTGCTGCACTGTACAGTACACATATAAAGTAGGAAATGCATTTCCACTTGTCTAGGCATAGTATGTTGTACAGGAAGGGTACTCTTCCTGTACAAAACCTGTGCTAGACTCATACACACACCCTAGCACTATGGCAGTAAGGTATGTGCATGGCCCCCGGTAGCTGAAATCAACGCCGGCGCTACGGCGAGAGAAGGAGCATGCCATATCAATGTGAATATTGTGCTCTCTTGCTCTCTCCTTGTCACACAGTGCAGATTTTTTGGCTGCTGCACTGCAGTGCGGGACACCTTTCAGAATCTAGGTCCAAGTTTGGTTTCCATACCTAGATGAAAGAGATGAAAAGGATCTCAAAGCCTGTCACCTATGCAACTGCCTGTCAACTAAACTCACTCAACATACTATAAATATGTCAGAACTCACTAAACATGCTTGGGAGAGAATAACCAACAATTTATTTGGTCCACTTGACAATGGACATCATTTAATGGTAATTGTAGATGAGTATTCACGTTTTCCTTTGGTTGAAAATTTCTCATCCACGACACAAGAGCGAGTATTCGAAAAACCTGATGGTATCTTTGCATCATGGAGCTTACCAGCCATTGTGAAGTCAGGCAATGCCACCCTTCAACGGCAAAGAATTGAAAGAATTTCTGGAGCATCTGAACATTAAGCATCAAAATATCACAGTCTTATGGCCAAAGGCCAATGGACGTTTTGTATGAGTATGCTAAAGAAAGCAGTGCAGTGTGCAAATCTTGAGAAGCTCAGTCTAAAGACTGTACATAACTCTACTCTATAAGTGTGTTGTTCGACACCCCACTCAACCACAAGTGAAAGTCCTGCGACTTTGATGTTACGGAGAGCAATGGCAACCAAGATACCCCAAACGACCACAGAAGAAATAGTAATAAAAACCTGATTCCTACAAGGGACTTGGTTAAAAAACAGAAAATGAAAATGTATGCAGACAAGAGGAGACATGCGAAAGACCTTTCATTCCAAAAAGGAGATTTAGGGCCTGATTTAGAGTATGATGGATGGGGTTACTCCATCACAAACGTGACTGATATCCTGTCCGCCGTATTACGATCACATTACATCCTATGGGAATCATAATACAGCGGAAGAGATATCAGTCACATTTGTGACTGAGTAACCCATCCGCCAACTCAAAATCATGCTCCTTATGATTCTGAACCTTTTCAAGTAGTGTCAATGGTGACTGCCCAATGACCTAGTAAGTACCCTACTAGAGACCCTTCTGACTTCAGGCGCCTGTGTTTAATCGGTTTTCAATTGGAGATGGTGAAAGAAAGGGTGATTCTAAACACTCAATGACGGTTCCTGATTCTTTACCATCATTGGCAATATCCGATATTGAAGACAACTGTTTACAGCTTCCAGTAACCACATCAGGTCGACAGATCAAAGTGCAAAGACGATTATTTGAAGAGATATAATTGTAAATGTGTCTCTATATATGTAGATATTTGTGTTTGTCTCATGGGTGTCTAAACAATTAGCAGTTTTTCATTTAATGAGAGGAAGATTTAGGGGGTCATTCTGACCCGTCGACGACCACAGAAGCACCGCCAACAGGCTGGCGGTGCTTCCTTTGCTATTCCGACCGCAGCTGTAAAGCCGCGGTCGCCCAGCCGGGTCTGTCGGTTTCCCGCCGGATTTCCCCCGGCTGGGAGAATCCTCCCGACCCCCTTCCCGCCAGCCTGTTTCTGGCGGTTTTCACCGCCAGAAACAGGATGGCGGGAACGGGTGTCGTGGGGCCCCTGGGGGCCCCTGCACTGCCCATGCCACTGGCATGGGCAGTGCAGGGGCCCCTAACAGGGCCCCAGCAGGATTTTCACTGTCTGCTTTGCAGACAGTGAAAATCGCGATGGGTGCAACTGCACCCGTCGCACCCCTGCAACACCGCCGGCTCCATTCGGAGCCGGCTTCAATGTTGCAGGGCCTTTCCCGCTGGGCCGGCGGGCGCTCTTTTGGCGGTCGCCCGCCGGCCCAGCGGGAAAGTCGAAATGACCCCCGCGGTCTTTTGACCGCGGAGCGGTCTTTTGACGGGGGAAGTTTGGCGAGCGGCAATCGCCGCACGCCAAACTCGGAATGACCTCCTTAGTGTCTTGCTTCCCGAAGACTCCATATCTGTGTCACTTATGTTGAGTGTATGAAAGCTTGATTTAAAAAGTTAGAGTTCACAGGTACATGCAGAGGAATAAAGATGAGTGATTTGCAGCTTAGTGTGTGGCCTAGCTATACAGTGTGTACCAGGCTGAGGAGATCGCTACAGTGCTGGCAAAACCAGACCCAATTGCCTCAGAAAAGAGCACAACACCTGCCAAGTTGGAAGCATCAACTATTCGACTCAGAAGTTCACCGAAGTGTCTTGGAGCGTTTATGTTTAAAAGTGACTATATCTCAGAGGATGACCTCGCACCTTGCCGTTCGAAAGTTTCATGGGCAGATGTGAGCGCCACATGTTCCTGAAACAATAGTGCTTTTAGTCTTCTCAGCTTGTCAAAGTTAACATTAAAGGTAGGAATGAAAGGCCAAAAACACGCAACCATTATCTCATGCTTTGGGGGGAATCTGTCACCACAGCAGATCACTATTTGAGAAACAGAAAGCACAAAAGGGATACCTGCTTTCATCCCACAACAGCTTTGATCATTCAGCATCAAGTAACTTTCATTCGAACATAACTGAAACACTGGGTGAATCAAGGAGACGGGAACTCCCTTTGAGTAACATGCCAGATTTGCCACAGACGCATTACATACTCTGTGCAATGTCACCTGTTTACAAATCATTGAGTGGCTTACTGAAGTTTCACATTCACTTCCATTAAGAAAGACTTCCTTTTTCCAACTCATACATTTGGAATCAAAAGGTAATTCCCACATCTCATGTACACAACTCTCCCCTAAAGCCTCAAATCTGCCTACCAGAAAAAGTTTCAAACATGATATGAACTGAAACATGGAAATTGGCATAGAGATAATTCAATGTGCTAGCCATACTGCTAAGGGTGTCTCAGCTACTGTGAAAGGCAACTTTTCTAACTTTTCTATGTTAAGCATTGCATTTGTAGCATCCTTCTTTGCCTTTATCTGTTGTTTGAATGTTCAATTAAAAGGCAAGAACAACACGTTCGAGTTCACATGCTTAGAGGGCATGTGGTTTAATTTGAGAACCTGCAATGTCCAACTCAACTGCATTCTAGATTTAAGCTGGCTCTGTCCATGCTGAAAAAAAAGTCATTTTGTATGCTGTCAATTGCAGACGGCACAATGTTGTTTAGTGTGCAAATATGAGAGGACAGTGTGTTCATCCCATTATCCACAACAGCAAATGCTTTCTCCAAATTAGCATGATCTATTTGCCTTAAATGAGCATCAACTTCCAGCTGAGAAAGCTTCCAAATTTCGTTGTAAATGGTGCACAAGATTCTTTTGGAAACTGGTGATTTAGGACCTCACAAAAAGTCCTGCAAATCCATGTAATCAGAGAGCGAGATGTTCTTTTACAGCTGATAAAGTGGAATGTTATAACCTTTGCTGACATAACTTCCTTACATTGTAAGTAATGATTATCCCTGTGTCCTGTATCTAGATATAAAAAGGGTCCTGTCTGCTTGCTTTAAAACCATTTGTGGAGTTTATAAGATGTGCATGACAACCATTTACGTTCAATGCCCACAATAACCACCCATTGGGACCTGAAAGTGTTAAATTAAATGTACCATTCTGAACCATACCGTTAAGCTGATCCTCTGTTTAATTTACCAAACTTTGCCAATTGTCAAATCAAAGCGATATAGGGAACATTCATTTCTTTAATTTTTGCAAGACCTAGGCAAGTTGTCTGCTGAACTGAGTTATTGAGTTATTCAGAAAAATAATTTGTAATGGAGCTAGAAACACTTTGAATAAGGCATCATGTCAATCTTTTATTCCCCAAGCTGATTTTTACTCAATTGCTTCTTTACAATATTCATAGTCTTTAATGGCTAGTTGGACAAAGAGTGAATTTGAGTAAATTAACTTAGTAGCGGTCAGCATGTTTTTCCTTGCTTTTTTTGATGGTACTTTAATATAGTAAGATACAGGATCTGAGGTATCATGCCCAGAAAAAATATGTGAATTTGTCTAAGTATGTTTTTGAACTCCCTACTGGTGGAGTCGGGCAATGTTCCCATTGTGTATAAATAAAAACTTGTATATGCAGTACTGTCTCTATGTGGGCAATGGTGTGCATAGTGATGGTAACAAAACATTTCACTGTAATTGGCTGAATTCATGTACATATCTTCACTTTCAAATACAGTATAATATTCAAGCTCGGAAAGCTTTGGAGAAACTGTGTTTATGTCCCAATCAACAGATACGACACCTGGTGTAGTCACATCATCCATTGCAACCTTAAAAACATATGAAATTTAAATAGTTTCTGCAGGACCAAAAATATCACATGGAACCTCATCCCAAACCATCCCATCAGGAACTGAAATGTCAGAAATTTCAACAAGGGACACGTCTCTTCACTATTTGTGGGAAGACAAATCAGGCTTCAACATCTCATCTACAAGTTCAATAGCAGAGCGTTCAAGATGATAATGGCCATTTATGAGCAAGAAGAAAACAGTCACAATTCCAATCCACAAGAATAGAGCAACCAAGACAAGTATAATCCACAAATAGGATCAAGGACGGATCAGATATGTACGTATAAGCCACTGAAAAACTTATGTATGCCATGAACAGAGGTGTCAGAAAACTTAGAAGAATATCAATAAAGTACCCAGAAGCAGTCTGTACAAAAACAGGAGCCTCAGCAGATGAAAGAGAATTGGTATACATCTCTAAACGTGGTTCATCATAAAAAACTCCATTGCTTTGAGCAGTAGTAGAGAACTGTAGACCTACATCTGGTGCATTTCTTTCATTCGTAGCAGTAACTGGAATCAACAGAAGTTCATTCTCCCCAACATAGGAGAAACAATGTTGGCGTAGTTCAATGCTTGTATTTCCTGTATGGTAGTGAGAGGGTATAGGGAACTACCCAGGGGTCCTTCTGGCCTACTATGTAAGATCGGCCACATGATGAAATTTTACTTGATCAATGGAGAGAAAGCGCTTATCTTCACAACCAGCAAACAGTGGCAAAATCACAATTCTGGTGCCTTGAATTCCAAGGACTGGCACCAGTGCACGGTATGATGGGCCAAATTCTTTCTTCACTACAATCTTTTCTCTGACTTGATACCCAACTTTTGGAATCCAGCCTGTAGGTGCTGGTGTATCCCTTATTCCCTCAGTGGAGCATCCATAGTTGAAAGGCTCATCTCAGAAGTCTTTGAGTTCCTGTAAGGCAGTGATTCATTCATTTTTGTCAAAGGTGTTTCTGCTGTCACTGTGCCAGGACCATCAAGATACAGGTGGATGCCAAACAGGAGTTCACATGACGGACGGACAACCAAAGATCTTCCATATAAATAATTTAATGCTATCTGGGCTCCATTAACGTGGTGGGATCAACTGTGACCTGAACCTAATACAATAGCTGTTAAGGATTGCTATAAGTCTCGGTTCTTCCTCTCGAATTTCCCTCGGGTGATATGGAGAAGAATAATGCACAGCTACACCCAGGGTTGCCATGGAGTCCCTGTATGCTTTGGGGGCAAAAGCAGGGCCTAGTCCGAGTGGAATGTGACTAATGCATATGTCATGATGAATACTTGCAAATCTTTAACAACAGTGCGAGTTTTAGCCGATCTCTGTGGTTACACCCAGCGAAATCTGGAGAAAGAACCTACAGCAATTAGAATGTATTTGATTGCACCATCTGGATTTGGGGTGTCTCAATGGTCTGTATATACACACTGCAGAGGGTTGTTTGAAACTAGGAGAGGTGTCTGTGATGGGCGTTTAACGATGGAGCCTTTGATTTGTTGGCAACTGTCACAGATAAGGACATACTCTTTGTCTGTTTGTGTAGTCCATGCCACCAATAGAGTTTTTGTAGCAAAGAAACTTGGCTGCCATACCAGCATGGGCAGATGCATCCCCCTCATGTGCTGCTTTTATTAATTCTAATCGATAGTCTTGGTTGGGGATCACCCCTTGTAATGGTTACTGTAGAGTATGGGTCTAGCATGTGGAAGACATTGTGATGCAAAAGGTTAATTAGCGTTGATAGTGCTGATGAGTGAAAATGCATGCAGAAAAGCCCTGTGCACCATGCTGAGCCTGCAATTCTTGTTTTCGACAATCCACAGGTGTAACCATTGATCAAAATAGTCTGTTTATCATATCAGACTGCATTGAGTGTATGACAATTGTTTTCAGCATTCCTAAGACACTGACATTCCACAGATGTTCGAGATAGTCTGATTAATGACGCTTGATTTCGGCATTCTTAAACACACTGCTATCTTATTTACCATACTAGACAGCCATGTAAATCATGGGAGAGAAATACCATTGAAGGTGTGTTGACTCTGCACGAACTTAAGAACATGATTGATGAGTACCCCTGTCATTCCATAGTCATCAGGAGGAGGTGGAGGAACAGGAAGAGAGAGATTGATCGGGCTTACCAGCTTTGTGGAAAGTTAAGTCTTAAGGGGGGGTTGAAGGGCCTGTTTCCACTGCTTTCTCTTTATTTATGTATTTTGATTAATTCCATCACAACGGTTTTGTGTATTTAGACATTATTCAGCAATCATTGCAACTTGTGCTAGATTTTTCATTGCATTTATTTGTATCTATGACAGTGCACCATTAGAGACTTATTATATTGGCTACGTGTGTGTTGCTCCTTACTGAATGTCTTTATTGGTTTGTCACTGATTCCCTGTGCTTGGACTGGTTTCCAGGCACCAGTTCAATACAGTTACATATTGAAGGTTTGGTTAGGCCTGGGTGGAGTTCACGGAGTCCGACTCTGTGGAATTCCGTGAGTTAAAAAAAAAACTCAGGGTAATTCCACGGAGATGGAGTTCCGTGACCCACGGAGTCCTGAATGTGCCCAATCTCCGAAGAGCTAAGCAGGGTCGGGCTTGGTCATCCAGCGCTTCTGAGATCGGGCCCATTCAGGAGAGGGCCTTGGAAGTGAAAACTGCAGTTTCAGGCCTCTTGTGCACCAGTCTGTCCTGTGTGCAGTGTTCTTCTCTTTTTTGTCGTTGTTTGTGCACCAGTGTGCACAAACAAGGACTGAAATGGCAGCTTTCACTGCCTACGGCCCTGGCCTGAAATCAGGCCAGGGCCGTTTCAGGCCTCTCATGCACCAGCCTGTCCAGAGTGCAGTGCACAAAGAACAGGCCAGTGCACAAGAGGCCTTAAATGGCAGCTTTCTTTCGCTGCCTATGGCCCTGGCATGAATTCAGGCCAGGGCCGTATGCTGTGAAAGCTGCCAGGCATCTTGTGCACCGGCCTGCCCTGTGTACACTGCACACGGGACAGGTCAGTGCACAAGAGGCCTGAAAGGACTACTTTCACTGCCTACGGCCCAGGCCTGAATTCAGGCACCAGTGTGCACAAACAAGGACAAAACTAGAGAAGAGGACTTACCTGGGTCTTTCTGGGGGTCCTCCTCAGTGCGGCTGCCTTCCTCCTCTTCTCCGGTCCACCCTGCAGCCTATGGGCTACACAGTGCAAGTGCAGATTGTCTGCGGTTGCACTGTGCAGCCCATACTGGGGTAAATTCAGTTCTGCTGGCGGGGCTAGCAGAGTTTTTTGGACAAGTCCGAGCACGGAAGTCCAAAAACCCTGGTAGTTCCGCCAGTGGAGCGGAGCACCCCACACACCCCTAGGTTTGGGCACTTCAATGGTAGGAATATTTTGCTGGATATGCTTTCGGTAAAGGGGCACAGTTAGCTGAAGCATTTGCAGCAGCCTATATTTCTTCATTCACCCTTGTGTGGGAATGAATAATCACAGCTACAGTTGGAGTAATGACTGCAGATTCAGCCACTTCATCAGCCAACGAATTCCTTACAACATGTATACCAATACGCTGGTGACTCTGTGTATGTATTACATGAGCTTGTGACAGACTGTCTTTAAGTTCTGCCACCTTTCCCAAAAGCATTTTCTTAATGTTTATTTTTAATGATATTTATCAAGTACATTACATTAATAGAATGTAACAATATATATCTGATATCATGCATTTCAGTAGAGAAAAGCATATTTAGCCGTCTCCCCAGAGAAACTCAGGAAACATGGAGACCAAGGACTGGATTCCATGATTCGATAAAACATGTCAAAACCAGTATCCAGAAAACAAATTTATATATGTGCAAAAATTCCCAACCCCTGGAAACTTCCAAGAACTTTCAGCTGATATCAATAATACAAGCATTACATTACACAAAATGATCCATTGACAGGGTGGTAAATACAGCAAAAGGATCATGTCACATCCCTTGCCAGGACGAAGGAATGGCTGTTATGGTTCATTCTCTGCAATTAATTGTGTTGGGGGGCTAACAGCATTAACATCATACCCGTTCTCATCTATAAGTCCTTCCCCAGTATATTTCATTAAAGCCTGTCATTGCCCCCCCACCCCACTTAGACGTCCACCGCTTAATATCTTTTCTTGTCTGCCTCATATGTGCCTCCTCTGCACTATCCCATTCAATTATGTCCTTCCTCTAGTCCTGTACTCTTGGGGCCCAGGGGCTAAGCCAGTGTATTGCTATGTCGTGCTTTGCCGCCACGAGACCCAAAATCATGTTTTTGTGGCTAAGGGCATTTTTGGGGTTCTCTGAGAGCAAGTTTAGTAAGCATTAAACGGGTTGCCTATGGACCATCCACTCTGTGTCAGCCCAGAATGGGACCACCCGAGGACAACCCCAGATTTGGTGGATAAAGTCCACAAAAGGCACCTCACATCAGGAACAACAGGGGTCTCTGTCAGGGTAAATTGTATGGAGACGCTTAGGAGAGAAATAAGTCATGTGGACTATATTCTATTGGATTTGTTTGAAACTGGCACATATGGATACTCTACGAACCCCATAGTGGGTCCTACTCCATTCCTTCGGTGTAATGGGGTAATTGTACACATCCTGACATGCCTCTTGCACCCGTAGGAAGGGCGTCAACCTGTCAGCTCAAAGGGCTCTGTATAAATGTGTGATGAGGAGACGCTCACCTGCCATGTTCAGCATAGTCACCGGTGGTGTGAGTTGGAGCATCGAGAAAGGAGGGCCATAACTGTATTGGGGCTAGCTGCAATTTTGGCTTTATGGTGGAATTGACCCCTTCCCAATCCAAACATGTCTAGTACATCCTGCATAGTTAGAAAACACCCGTCCAGATAGATATCAGAGAGCATCAGATGACCGACCCCTCCTGCCAGCGGTCCACTGACATGTATGTTGCTGTTTGGGAAAAGAGACGTAGGATACAGATATCTAGGGCTGGTGTATGAAGGGGACATCCCAGTTTCTGGCAACAAACCCTTTCCCACAAGCGCCCCATCAGTAGTATTAGGAACAGGAGTGGTTCAGGAACATAACAACCTCTTTACAATCAACCTCCTAGCTGATGTCCATCAACTGTGCCCTCAAACAAGGACATTTTCCAGTTCAGTTTCCTTATCCAACAAATACATCACATGCTGCAGGTGAGCCTCAAAGTAGTATAATTCTAGGTCAGGAACATCCATGCCACCTCTGCTCCACTCCCTCTTGAGCACTGCTAGGCTTACCCTGTGTCTTTTACCAGCCCAGAGGAAGTGAGCTAATAGCAAATCCAGCTCCTTAAACACTTTTTGGGGTATCTCATACATCGACCTTGCAAGATGTAAAGACATCTAGGGAGGATTCCCATTTTAATCAGGACTATCTTCCCTACCAAGAATAATATAGGGTTATTCCAGAATTGGATCAAGGAGTGGAGATTTCTGACCCCCCCCTAACTAAATTTAGACCTTTGATCCCCAGGTAGTTTACTGAGTCAACAGCCGATGACACCTCCTCTCTGGGTAGATGTTGGGCTGTGAGGCGATGAAGGTGACCCACTGGGTACAGGAGAGATTTGGTACAATTAATGAGCAGTCCAGAGTATTCTCAGAACTCCGACATAAGTTTGAGTAAATATGGAACAGTAATGTCTGGCTGACAAAAATAAACCATTGCGTCATTGGCATGCAATGACACAATATGTTCCGTTCTTCCTATGGCTGGAACCCATCCTGAAGGTCTTGTCACAATCTGCAGGTCATCAGTTCCATAAAAAGCAATGGGGGTAGGCAACAGCTTTGTCGTGTTGTAATTAAAAAATGTCCGACATGTATCGACCTGTTCGCACCCTAGCACTGGAGGACTAAAATAGCAGTCGGACCCAGGAAATAAATTTACCACCTAATCCCATCTCCTCCAACACCCACCACAGATAGTCCCACTGCACTGAGTTGAATGCCTGTTCCACATGAAGTAACTCCATCACGTAGGGGTCCTATTGCACTTCAGGCACACGCAGGACAAAGGCAATCAGTGGCAGGTTGCGTAACTTAGTTCTTCGTGGGATAAAACACACTTGATCTATGTGTACCACGCTTAGGAGGTGCTGAAACAGTCTCTGAGCTCAAAATGTGGCTTAGTTTCTTCTGATCCACAATCATCATAGAAATAGGTCTATAGGAGGACAGGTCTAGGGATCATTATCCGGTTTTGGGTTCATAACTATGAGAGCCTCCCTCACAGAGTCCGGAAAGCATCCAGCTCTCAGGGCCTTCTCAAACACTGGCAATACTTTGTCAGCTAATGGAGCTGAGAAAGCTTTATAAAATTCAGCAGGGAGCCTATCATTGCTTGGGGTTTTGGTAGTTTTCAGAGCTCTAATCGCTTCCAGCTAGTTTTTGTTTCTATATAGGGACATCTAGAGATTCACCATCCTGCTGTCATAGTCGCTGTAATGGGAGGGCTAATAAATATGCAGAGAGGAGGGGTGTCAGGATCAGCCACTGAGATCTTAGCATATATCCCCTGCAGGTGTAGTGCAAAGGCCTAATTAGTCGCTTGTTGAGTGTGGACTACCTGTCCTCGCTGATTCTTTATTGCCAGAATAGGTTGAGGCATCTTTTCCGATTTAATTAGAGAGGCCATCATACGACCTGCCTTATCTCCCTCAATGTACCACCGCCTCCGATATACTTTCTCGGTATACTTGTAAGGTTGGTCCCATATCTCAGTCAGTGTTGGTCTGTGCCTGTCCTAGGCAACCATTTGGCTGGGGTCAGCTGCTAAGGCCCATTCAGCCTCCGCCGGCTGCTTTTCTTTATTTGTTAGGTCATGCAGCAGTGTTTCCCATATACCAACCATTGCAGACAGGCACCCCAGAACTACCACCTTCATCGCGTCCCATTCTGTAGCCCTATTTAGTTGCTGTACCCCCATTATGTTCAAAGTATTGATTTAAGGCGTCCGAGAGTGTGTGTTGAAAAACCTGATCAGTCAAGGCCTCACCGTTCAGTAGCCATAACGGTATTTTGGGAATTAGGCGATCTAGGGAGAATGTGAGCAGTGCAGGGGAGTGGTCTGAGATGTATCTCACCAGATATTGTATGTCTAGCACCCTCAGTGTCCTGGTGGGGTGGACAAAGAAATAGTCTAACCGTCTGTGGGTTGCGGCTGCCGGTGAGTAACAGGGGTAAGCAAGTAAGTGTGGATACTGTGACCGCCAGATATCTACAAGTAAGAGAGGGGCTAGGGAATGCCTTAGCACTGTAGTCATGTGGGGCTTTGTATCATTGCCTCGCGGGATCTGTCAAATTGCCCGTCCAACACATAGTTGAAGTCCACTGTAGTGAAGACCTCGGCTGTAGATTGAACTTGTGTGGAAGCCAACATCGTGCCTAGGAACTCCCCACCGTCTTTGTTTAGCACGTACAAAATAATTAGAGTTCATGAGCATCCAGGGTGCCCTCAAGCAAAACCTATAATCCTTCATCATCTGTGACTCCACGGATGTGTTTAAATGGGACCTTGGGGCCATCCCGATGAGGCCCCACGTGTGTACCAAGAGTAGGATGTGGCATAAACAGAGCCCCATTACCGTTTTCAAAGGTGTCCAATACAATCCCACCAAACATGTCTTTCTTGTAGAAATGCTATTCCAACCTGTAGCGGCGCAAGTGGGCACATACTCCATTCCTTTTCACAGGGGTATTTATGGCCCGGACATTCCAGGTCAGAAACTTATATCGAGTGCCCATAATATTGGCGTGTAATCACACGCAACAAGAGGAATGGGAGCAAATGTGTGTCTATTGCTATATGCAGTAAAATTAGTGTACATATTCTTAGAGGCTAGTCCCACCCAACAAACTTCAATAAGCAAGAAATAACAGTAGGTCTTAACAGTAGCCATGTGTAGTAGTACACTCCCACAAACCCACCCACGGGCAGCATTAAACAACCCTTCCAGAATAACCAGCTACCAAGAGGGGAGAAAATATCCCACCCCAAGCTCCCTCCCATCCCACTCAAAAAACAACTAAAATAAATAACAGTTGTACAATTAGTGTATCTACAGTCCAGGGGCCAGACTTAGGGGGTCATTACAATATTGGCGGTAAAAGCCACTTACCGCCGTGCAGAAGACTGCCAACACACCGCCGCGGCCGCGGAATTCCGCCACAGCTATTACAACCCACATCCCGAAATCCGACAAAATGCAGACACCCACACAAGTCCGCCACACCAAAGGTCAGTGATAAACTGACGAAAACAAAACCTCCACCGTCACGCCAACAGAAATACGCCCATGCTATCACGAACCATGAATCCACGTGGCGGTCTTTCAACCGCGGTATTCCATTGGCGGTACACACCGCTGCGCTCAAAATACACACACTCTTACGAAACACAGCCACATTGGACAATTCAAAATACACACACCTGATACACATACACACACCACTCCCACACAGCCAATACAATATAAAACACACACCCACATCACCCACAAACCCCTACGACAAAAAATTCCGAAAGAAGGCGAGAGAGAGACACCACCATCCACAAACTAACAGCCACAGGCACACAACACCATCACCCACACTACTTCCACGCACAAAAGACCACACACCACTACATATCACCACACTTATCACCACATATACCACCCCACACATCACCTACACCACCCCATGGCACGCCGAAGACACCCCAGGTTCTCTGAGGAGGAGCTCAGGGTCATGGTGGAGGAAATCGTACGGGTAGAACCAAAGCTATTTGGATCACAGGTGCAGCACACCTCCATAGCTAGGAAGATGGAGCTATGGCGAAGAATTTTCGACAGGGTCAACGCAGTGGGACAGCACCCAAGAAATCGGGACGACATCAGGAAGAGGTGGAATGACCTACGGGGAAGGTGCTTTCCGTGGTCTCAAGACACAACATCGCGGTACAGCGGACTGGCGGCGGACCCCCACCTCCTCCCCCACAACTAACAACATGGGAGGAGCAGGTCTTGACTATTCTGCATCCTGAGGGCCTCGCAGGAGTCGGTGGAGGAATGGACTCTGGTAAGTCAAATCTTAACTATCATATCCCCCACCCTACCTGCATGCTATCACAGACCCCCACCCTCGCCCCCTCCCCTATTACTCCAACTCCTCATAAATGTACTAATAACACAAACCACCCATCCCAACACCAAGCCCTGCATGACACAACAAAGCATGGACACCCATCACTAAAGCATGCCCACTGCACATACCCATAACACCCCCCTCAACCATCATCACACAAGCCCCCACACAGGAATGCTAGCACTGGGGTACACGCTCACCCACCCATTGCCCACCATGACACACACAGATGCAATAATCATGCTTTTATACCCCTGCAGGACCACTACCCAACGTCACCAGACAGGAGGGTCCAGACATCTCCACCCCACCCACAGAAGAGGCCCACAGTGATGACAGCAGCTCTGTCCAACTGGATCCAGATGACCAGCCAGGACCATTGTGGGCCTCGGGACAGTCGGTTCCCCACACCCAGTCACAGGCCACCACAGACCTTCCACCCTCTGGAAACACCAGCACAGCACCCACCCAGCGGGCCCATACCTCCGTCCCCAGGACACGTCAATCAGCTGTGTGTCCACCACTACAGGGAACCCAGGATAACCCACCACCCCAACAACAAGAGGGACCTGGGGGCAGTGGTAGTGAGCACACGGTCCAGGGGACGGAGGCACAGGAACACAGGGGAACTGGGAGGGCTGCTGTGCGACAGGCCTAGGAAACCCACTCTCCACGAGGCCCTCTCCTCCATCATGGGAGCCTACCACCACTCCCAGGAGACGATGGCAATGGTACTGGCCAAGTTTCAGGAGAGCCAGCGGCTGCAGGAGGAACAGTATTTGGGGTTCAGGGAGGAATTCAGAACCATCAGCTCTGCCCTGGGCACCATCGTAGGGGTGCTGAAGGAGATACTTAACACCAGGAGGGACACTGTGGCACTGCAAGGGTCCCCTGACACTAGCATGGACGATGAACTGCCCACCACCTCCGCCGGCGCTAGTGGACAGGACGCCCCGCCACAGGACCACCACACCAGCACCCCACCCCCTGCAGATGGAGAACCACCCCGCAAATGGTCCCTGAGATCCAGGAACAAGACAGAGCACGATGCCAAGACCCCGCCAAGAAATGAGACCACCCTGATTGTCATCCTACTGTCCCACTTTGTAACCCTGTCCATCTTGGAACTGCCCCAGCTCCACTTCCTATGCCCAGATGGGCAATGCAGCTGTGAGACTAATAGACTGGACTCTGCCATGGACATTCCTCCACCATCACCCCTCACCATTTTACAACCCCCCTCCAATATTGAGCACTTCAATAAACACCCTTGAACCACAAAACAATCTGGAGTCAGTCTGTGATTTCGAAAATGTTTATTAGCAATGACAGAGACAAAATGCGTTTTCAAATGTAATGTCAACATACCTATGTCACACATCTCAAGTCCATGAGGAATCTAAGCAGATGACACACGTTGTAAACCACACCTGTGAAACCATAAGGGAAATGTACAACTCAGTTACCATATACTGGGTGAAATCGACAGACAGGATAGAGGTAGAAGTGTTAAAGTACTTGTATTAGGCAGGAATGTGTTCTCACCTGTGTGTCACTTGAAATACTGCTGGATAACTGAGTCCCTGTTGTCAATGTCTTCTTCCTCTGCTTACTCCTCATCACTGTCCACAGGCTCCACAGCTGCTACAACACCGTCATCTGGACCATCCTCCTGCAGAAAAGGCACCTGGCGTCGCAAAGCCAAGTTGTAAAGCATACGTCAGGCCACGATGATCTGGCACACCTTCCTTGGTGAGTAGAATAGGGAACCACCTGTCATATGGAGGCACCTGAACCTGGCCTTCAGGAGGCCGAAGGTGCGTTCGATCACCCTCCTAGTCGGCCCATGGGCCTCATTGTAGCGTTCCTCTGCCCTAGTCCTGGGATTCCTCACTGGGGTCAGCAGCCATGACAGGTTGGGATAACCAGAGTCCCCTAATAGCCACACCCGTTGCCTCTGGAGTTGACCCATCACATAAGGGATGCTGCTATTCCGCAGGATGTAGGCATCATGCGCAGAGCCAGGGAACATAGCATTTACCTGGGAGATGTACTGGTCTGCCAAACATACCATCTGTACATTCATCGAATGATAACTCTTCCGGTTCCTGTACACTTGTTCACTCCTGTGGGGGGGACCAGAGCTACATGGGTCCCATCAATGGCACCTATGATGTTGGGGATATGTCCAAGGGCATAGAAGTCACCTTTAACTGTAGGCAAATCCTCCACCTGAGGGAACATTATGTAGCTCCGCATGTGTTTCAGCAGGGCAGACAACACTCTGGACAACACCTTGGAAAACATAGGCTGGGACATCCCTGATGCTATGGCCACTGTTGTTTGAAATGACCCACTTGCAAGGAAATGGAGCACTGATAGCACCTGCACTTGAGGGGGGATCCCTGTGGGATGGCGGATAGCTGACATCAGGTCTGGCTCCAACTGGGCACACAGTTCCTGGATTGTGGCACGGTCAAACCTGTAGGTGATGATCAAATGTCTTTCCTCCATTGTCGACAGGTCCACCAGCGGTCGGTACACCGGAGGATGCCGCCATCTCCTCACATGTCCCAGCAGACGGTGCCTAGGAATGACAACAGCGACCACAGAGTCAAACAACTCAGAGGTATGTACCCACAGTCTACACAGAACACCATTCATACACAAAATCTGGCCTGTATTTGTGTTGCGCGACAAGGCCTAGGTCTGTGTGACGCAGTTGGTAATGAGGCCATGTGGGCCCCTGAAATGGCAGCTGCCTGACCTCTAAAGTGGGACAATGGGATGTGAGGTAACTGCGCTGGCGTTGTACACCGTCGCGGTAGGCGGTCGAAAGACCGCGGCGCAATGCTGCATTGGTTAACATTGGACCCTATGGGTCCCGGGATCCAATGATGATGTACACCGGCGGTGATAGTACGCACCGCCGCGGACGTGACTGCCATTTTCTATCTGTTCAATCACTCGATACCTGATCTTCGACAGGAGAGGACCTACACTGCAAGTGCTGCTGTGACCTCGGTCTGGAAGAGACAATGGCTCGTGCGTCTGGGGAAAGGGCCCCTGCCTTCACTGCAGAGGAGTTGGAGAAGCTCGTGGACGGGGTCCTCCCCCAGTACACGCTACTCTACGGTCCTCCAGACCAACAGGTAAGTACACAGGGAGCACGTTGTATGGGCTATGCCGGTGTGGAGAGGGCTGGTTGTAAGAATGAAGGGGGCACAGTTCTACGTGCATGAAGGACTGTGAATGCATGTGCCACATGGCAAGGGTAAGGATGGGGGCCACTCACTTCGACGGTGCAGTTGGTAATGACTTCTCTTCTTCCCCTGTACATGTCATGTAGGTCAGCGCCCACCAGAAGAAGGATATTTGGCGTGCCATCGCCAAGGACGTCCGGACCCTGGGGGTCCACCACAGACGGAGCACCCACTGCTGGAAAAGATGGGAGGACATTCGCCGCTGGAGCAAGAAGACGGCGGAGGCTCAACTGGGGATGGCCTCCCAACGTGGGAGGTTTGCCCGTCGAACCATGACCCCCCTGATGTTCCGGATCCTGGCGGTGGCCTACCCTGAGTTGGATGGGTGCTTGAGGGCATCACAGCAGACACAAGGGGGTGAGTACAACATCATTCAGCGGACTTTGCGCGCAGTGGAGGTGTCTGGGTGGGGGAGGAGGGCTGTGGGTTTCCCTAGGCCAGGGTGAGTTCCGTAGGCTAGGCCCCTCCATAATGCAGGCCATGTGGCACCCCACCCCACCTCTGTAGAGTGGCAAGTACAGGTATACATGCCCCTGTGTCATCTATATGTGCAGATGTCGACCATAGCCATGTAGGACATATCCCAGGAATTGCATCTGTAGAGCCCAACAGCGCGACGTAGTGCAGGGGGCTGCTGTGTCTGTATTATCTGCCAACGGTAGCGGTAAGCCATGCACTCAACCTGTCTTTCTTCTGTTGTCCCCCCCTTTTTGTGGTCTTCCCGTTCTTGTGTGCATCAGCATCATCAGGCGGAGGTACAGTGGCACCGGAGCACGAGGGAGATGCATCCCACATGGCCATGGAGGGCCACACCATGGACTCGGAATACACCAGTGGGAGGGAGGGCGAGGGGAGCTTCACGGCGGGGACAGGATCAGCAACCAGCGATACGGACTCGTCTTCCGATGGGAGCTCCCTTGTGGTGGCGGCAAAATCTGTGCCCCCCACTTCTACAGGTACAGCCGCCTCCCCTTCTACCAGCACCACCCTCCCAGCAGCCCCTCAGCCTTCGCCCCGTGCCCGCTCACCCAGGAGGGTGGGCATCACCTTCGCCCCAGGCACCTCAGCCCCTGCCCCTGTCACCTCTGCTGCCCTCAGTGAGGAGGCCATTGACCTCCTCAGGTCCCTCACTGTTGGGCAGTCTACCATTTCGAATGCCATCCAGGGTGTAGAAAGGGAATTGCAACACACAAATGCATTCCTGGAGGGCATTCATTCTGGTCAGGCTGCCCTTCATCGAACCCTGCAAACTCTGGCCTCAGCACTGATGGCAGCCATTGTCCCTGTCTCTAGCCTCCCCCCTCCAACTTCCTCCACCCAGACCCAATCCCCTGTACCCCAGCCTATCCCAAGCACACCATCAGACCAGCCTGCACACACCTCACCACACAAGGGAAGCTCAGGCAAACATAAGCACCACACATCCCACAGGCACTCACGCAAGCATCACACACATACAGACACACCAACATCCACTGCCTCCACTGTGTCCCCCTCCTCGTCGTCTCCCTCCTCCCTCCCAGTCTCGTCTAAACTCTCACCTGCATGCACTACCTCTACAGCCACTACGTCCCGCACCAGCACATCCACCACCACACCCCGCTCACGTGCAGTCACCACCCCCACTCCCATTTACACGTCCCCTGTGTCCTCGCCCTGTGTGTGTGTGACGCCCCCTCCGAAGATACACAAACGCAGGCACACACCCACCCAACAGCCATCCACCTCACGACAGCCTCCAGCACATGCACCTTCACCCAAAGTCACCAAACGTACACCTCCTACAACCACAACCTCTTCCTCCACTCCCAAACCCCCTCCAGCTACCCTTCCCAGTGTTCCAAAGAAACTTTTCCTGGCCAACCTTGACCTCTTTCCCACCCCCCCTCCAACTCAAAGGTCCCGTACTAGCACCTCAGCCAAAAAATCGCCGGGACCAGTGGTGCCTGTTACAGGTATGTGGACTGCACCGGCCACCAGGCCAGCCAGTGTGGCACGGAGCCACAGCACAGCCAGTCTCCCCCCTGTGAAGCACCAGAAGTTGGACAGTGCCCGGCGGGAGAGGGGGAAGACTCCAGCCAGCAAAGCCGCTCACAAGGGGCCCGGAGGTAGTGTCGACTCAGCTGTGACTCCTCCCAAGGTGGGGAAGGGGCAGAAGAAATCTCCAAAGTCTGGGAGGGGCAGCACAGCGGAGAAGACCGCCATCATCCCCGCTGCCCAGGAGGCCACCGCCAGCCCAATCGTCACTGGCCAGGAGGCCACCGCCGGAGTCACTGCCCAGGAGGCCAGCCCAATCGTCACTGGACGGAAGGCCACCGCCAGAGTCACTGCCCAGGAGGCCAGTCCAATCGTCAATGGCCAGGAGGCCACCGCCAGAGTCACTACCCAGGAGGCCAGTCCAATCGTCACTGGCCAGGAGGCCACCGCCAGAGTCACTGCCCAGGAGGCCAGCCCAATCGTCACTGGCCAGGAGGGCCCCGCATCCACAGCCCAGCTGACCCATGAAGGACTGCCAGCCATAGTCCTGCTGGGCAATGAAGGACCGCCTTGGCAAGCACCGCTGAACAGGCCAGGGACCGCTGAACAAGGCAAAGGCCGCCATGGCAAGCACCGCTGAACAGGCCAGGGACCGCTGAACAAGACAAAGACCGCCATGGAATGCACCGCTGAACAGGGCAAGCACCGCTGAACAGGTCAGAAACTGCCAACTCAAGCACTGCTGAACAGGGCAAAGCCGCTGAACAGGTCAGAAACTGCCAACTCAAGCACAGCTGAACAGGGCAAAGACCGCCATGGCAAGCACCACTGAACAGGGCAAGCACCGCTGAACAGGTCAGAAACTGCCAACTCAAGCACCGCTGAACAGGGCAAAGACCGCCATGGAAGGCACCGCTGAACAGGGCAAGCACCGCTGAACAGATCAGAAACTGCCAACTCAAGCACCGCTGAACAGGGCAAAGACCGCCATGGAAGGCACCGCTGAACAGGGCAAGCACCGCTGAACAGATCAGAAACTGCCAACTCAAGCACCGCTGAACAGGGCAAAGACCGCCATGGCAAGCACCGCTGTACAGGGCAAGGACCGCCGAACAGGGCAAAGACCACCAAGCCGAGCAACGCTAGTCCATTAGCGGCAGGGGCAGTGACGCAACTGTGACCGTCACGGGGTGAGTGCTGCACTCTGGGCACCAGTCCCCCTCCAGAACCAGTGGAGACATGCATCCACTCCGTCTGTCCTGCACAGGATGAAGCACTCTGGGCACCAGTCCCCCTCCAGAACCAGTGGAGACATGCATCCACTCCGTCTGTCCTGCACAGGATGAAGCACTCTGGGCACCAGTCCCCCTCCAGAACCAGTGGAGACTGTTATCCACTTGAGAGACTGTGGCTTTGCACTCCCCAGGATGCAGCAGTGGGCAACCCACCCACTGTAGAGACTTGAGAGACTGTGGCTTTGCACTCCCCAGGATGGTACAGTGGGCAAACCACCCACTGTAGAGACTTGAGAGACTGTGGCTTTGCACTCCCCAGGATGCAGCAGTGTGCAACCCACTCACTGTAGAGACTTGAGAGACTGTTGTTTGCACTCCCCAGGATGGTACAGTGGGCAACCCACCCACTGTAGAGACTTGAGAGACTGTGGCTTTGCACTCCCCAGGATGGTACAGTGGGCAACCCACCCACTGTAGAGACTTGAGAGACTGTGGCTTTGCACTCCCCAGGGTGGTACAGTGGGCAAACCACCCACTGTAGAGACTGGAGAGACTGTGGCTTTGCACTCCCCAGGATACATCAATGGGCATGGAGCCCCCTCGTGGATCTAGCGTGGTGCACTCATCCGGCTGAGGTGCCCCCCCCTTCACTTCCCCCTGAGGTGCCTGTTGTATTTCTATCTGATGCCCCTGCAGTGTTCTCTCCGTTTTGATCAGGTATCTATTGTGGACCTCGCCCATGCATTTTGGGCCCAGTGGTCCACGGACAATGAATGGTGCATTACCTGCACTACTAATCGTGGTGTATATTTTGTTTCATGTGTATTTATATATATGTATATATTTGGTTACTCTATTTTGATATATTACAATGGTTCAACTCATTTCCTTTTGTCTTTGCATTCTTCCGGGGGGGTTGGGGTTGTTACTGTAATGTTTGGTTATGCATTGGTGTGTGTGTTGTAGTGGGTGAGGGTCGGGGTGGGGGTTGTGATGTTGGTTGTGTGTGTCCATGTGTTTTTCCCTCCCCCTCCCCTATGTCGTAGGTGCAGTACTCACCGTGGTCTTCGCTGCCGGCGTTGTTGATCCTCGTATAGGAGCAGGAAGACTATCGCAGGGAGAATATGGAGTTCCAGCTCCATGGTGTCGTCGTTCCTTGTGGGGTGTGTAGAGGTGAGCGTTTTCCATTTGAAATGGCTGTTTCCGCCGTTTTTTTATCTGCGGTGAATCCGCCCCGGAAAAGGTGGCGGATTGGCTTGTTGTGATACTGTGGGCGGTACATTGTCCTCCGCCTGTCTGTTGGCGGTGACCGCTGCACTGTTTGTCTGTACCGCCGTGGTGGTCGGAGTGTTAAAGTGGCTGTCTTTGTTGGCGGTTTCCGCCACGGTCATAATTCAATTTTTTTTACCGCCGGCCTGTTGGCGGTTTTACCGCCGCTTTAACACCGACCGCCAGGGTTGTAATGACCACCTTAGTGTTGGTTCCAGGCACCCACTTAAGGAGATCCAGAGACCCCTCACCGGATCAGCCCTGTAAACCCACATCCCGGCAATCTAAGGCAGGGCCAAACGCAGTATTAATCTAGTCTAATAGAAATAATTAACAGGATTGTCCACCCAACAAGCAGATATGTAAGTCTTTGACAGGTCCCCTTAAGGAGTCCTTGATCAGTCATTTATACTCCTCGTAGTGATCAGAAATGGGAGGAAAGAAAAAAAGGAGGGGGAGGAAAGGCCCGCTGTCGATGAAAAGCATTGGAAAGAATTAAAGAAAACAGGGAGTCACCCCATTACCAGGAACATTCTGCTCACTCCGTCCCAAGGTCACTGTTTAGGGTGTCTTGCACCAAACATTAGGGAGAAATGAGTTCTGTGTGTGCAAAGGGCTGTTTTAACTTGCAGTGTGCCATCTGGGCAAACTAGGATACGGTCTGTGCATTCTGTCGCCCTTGACTTAAGTCTGTTGTCGGCTGTATTCCGTCTTCTGTTGGCGCGTTGTGGGCCTCTCCATCTCTGTTCTTGCCAGTACAGCAGTCTTCCATCATTGGCTAGACCCACAATCTCCAGCCATGCTGCGGCCTCACAAGGTGTTTCATAAAAATAAGAAATCAAAAAAGGTTACACACGGTTCCACCTAATGCTAAAGGGTTTCTTTCAAGGAAATAGTTCAGCGAGTCATTGAAAGGCGAACTTTATCGAAGCAAAAGCCCTCACTCACCATCCGGTGACATGCTTCATCATAGGGCCAGCTCCTCGTCAGGCCGGCACTGCAATGCCTGACGGGCCCCACAGGGGGGCTCTTTGCCGGAGATCTTTTTTAGAAAACTCGTTTCTGGCCGGTTGAGAAAAGGAATAAAGTGAAGGATTGGTAAATAGGAAAAAAATAATTAAAAAATATCTAGAGGTAGAATCTAATAATTTTAATGCTCATGACTCAACCTCTGACAAGATTAAAATCAAATAAAGTTGGGAATTGGTGGAGTAATGACCACAATTACCATGAAAGCCAGGTAGGTATAAACCTCAAAAGACAGAGTACACAGGATCCCCTGTGTCACTCTATATGATTGGTCAACATGTTTCTCGCTTGTTATCAAGGAATTACCTTATGCGATTCGTCAGGACCCAATAATATACCTAATCCTTTGAATTGCGAAGTTTATCACATATAAAAGTCAAAAACCCTCCAAAAATTAATGGTAGGGCCACATCGGGGAAGTCCAGGCTAGAAAAGTCAATTCTGATTTTCAGTATGTATGGGCATTGCCAGTAAACCTGCGTCTGGATCTGCAACCCGGGAACATAAAAATAGACATACCTTGCCTTCATATTGTATCCGATGTTCAGCCGGGACCCCCAGGAAGATTTTCCAGGGGACTTGGTTTTTCTTGGTGTAATCTGAGAAAATCTGTATGAACTTGTCCTCATAGCTTGTGGGGCCCTGCATTTTCACGTGTTTCAAAACAGCATCTCTGTCAATGTAATTGAAAAAAAAATGCAATAAACATCAGCGAGGAGCTTCAGGTTGTGGCGGAGGTGTCAGTGCCATATGAGCCTGCTCAATAAAGAAGAATTTGGATAAACAGTTGAGGCACAGAGGTTATCCAGTCCTCCCAAAATAAGTCTTCTGTTGAGCCCTCGCCCTCTCAGGAAAACCCAGAAAGTGTAAGTTGTTTCGTCTTGAACGTCCTTCCGAATTTTCAAGTCAGCATTCCATTTGCATTGCAGCGGAGTGTAATTCTACGACTGTGGCCAGTTCAGTTGAGTGACTTCTCCAACTGCCGAAGTAATCTGCTCAGTCACCCTTCATAGGTCCAATCTCAGATGATTAATGTCCATGGCCATGGAGTACATTTGTATTTCCTGTGCTAGGCACGACCCCTGTGTTGCTGCCCAGATTTTGGTTGTGCCCTGCTTGGCACTACCCCCAATCTGCTCCGCCTAGACTCCCAGTCTGTCCATTTGAGGGGGTCTGGCCGGGGACAGTGTACTGTACAATTTTGATAGATTGTCTCCCTTTTGGTGCTTTCTCCTTCACCATGGTGCTTTTGAGGAAAGTCAGTTAATAATGCTCACAGGGAACAGTCTATGGCTGCAGGTGGGGGCCCAAGTCCTGTGGCTCAGACAATAAGTACTGCAGTATTCTGGTTTTGTGTTCTTATATTATAATGGACTGTTTGTCCATGTAGCCATATATCTCAGCACTACAGAAGGCTAGGGGTGGGGGGCAGACCACATTCAATCTCACTTCCAGTCCGTTCAATGCCCGCTGTGGTCACACAACACCTCCGTCCATTTAGGGCCTTGACGACAGGCCGCCCCCACTAAACACAGCCCCAATTCACCTTACTTGAGGACTTACAGGTGAGACAAAGTTTTCAGAGTGCTTTGTGTACTGCCCTGATGGTGTAGAGGAGCTCTGCACTCTCACCAACGCAGGTCCACAGTAGGCCCCACATGGTGTTCACGCAGTCCACAGTCAAGACTCGCAGCGGGGCTGCCGCGACTCGGGCACAGCCAGGTTGCAGGCAGGGCCCCCAGGGTCCGACATCACCCAGCTACTTCCCCAGCATCAACAAGCCATGGAGGGCCGGGCACCAGGGTAAGCCTCACAGGCCTGGAGGGCCCTCAAGAGGGCCACAGTAAGTCGATAGCCCCCTGATTGAAGCTTTTTAAGATTGCAGAAGCTGCGGTAGCACCCAGCTAAATGCATTCCAGTCTGCCCTTGATTCCTCGCACACCCAGCGCCTAGGGTGAAACAAGAAAAATGCTACCAGTGGCTCCAGGGAGGCAGCGGATCGTCTCCTCTGCCTGATGGGGAGTCAAATGTGTATCGGCCTGAAGGATTACTGAGGATTATTACATTTGCGGGAGGAGCAGTATTAAGGCACGTCTAACCAGCTATCTTGCTGGCCATGCCCCCTCCCAAAAGTACTTTCTGATAGCATTTTCTTTAGATTCTCTGAATCCATTCAGGCACCAGTAATGCAAGTTTTCATTAAAAGACTGGACACAGTAATATGAATCACACACTAGAAGAGTAGGAAATGCAGGATCCATATGTTCCAATGCCAAAATCAAAGCTCTGACTGCAGACAGATGTGTGTTGCAATCCCATTGGGACTGCGTTTAAGTCTGTTGAGGGTTGAACTCTCCATCCCTCATTACTCCATAAACAGCTGTGCAAGTAACTGAGTATGGGTGTTTTGTGCCTATGTCAGGCTGAGCTGAACCGTCAGTATATATAATGTATTTCAACTGATCAGGAGGTAAAATGTAAGTGAGCATGGGGTATTCTTGTTTATATTGGAGAAATTCTTGAGTTTGTAATTTGGAGTCGAATACATATTCTACACCAGTGACAGTCAAGGAAGTGACCCATTGTATCCATATAGGATATTAGACTTTTGTATATGGTATGCTCACCTTTGTGACAGCTTCTAGGGCTCGGACGGGAGTAATGACAATGATGAGCTTTCCCTGAGACGGTATTATTTCATTATGCTAGCCATCTGAACTGCATTCAGTATTTTTTCAGTGGAGGCAAAACACATTTCAGCATTTGAATAGAAATATGACATATGCAATCAGCACTGTTTCGCCTTTATTGAATGTAATATATGTAAATCCAATGGCACCCAGTATTATCCGGGTGACTAGGTTTGTTTTGTTTAAACGTGTGTGTAAGTGCTTTAAGCATATCAGTCTATAGTGATCTGAGTATTTATTTGTGTGTTTTCGTGTTCAATGTTTGCTGGAAAAATCTGGGTAAATTAAGTCATACAGTGGTTTTATACATTGTGCATCATGTGGAATGTATGTTCTGCCAAAATTAAAGAATCCCAACAAGGACTGCAATTTCTTTATGGTATCTGGCGGTTGTAATTGAGCCCACTTCCCAAGGAAATGTGGTGCCTAGCGCTTCTCTTCATTTGATAACTTGTACAGGACACTGAGAAAGGTAATTGTTGTTTACTTAAAATTGAATTTGGAGCCATGTTTTGCAAATCCCAAAACAATGTGATCTACTGTGGCTAAATTAGTATTTAAGTCACTGTCCGTAACACACATGTCATGGATATGGGACATTCTTCTCGATCAATGTCATGCAATATTAATGTTACACAGGCAGGGAACAGTCCTGGACTGTTCTTATGCCCCTGGGGTAAACAGAAAAAGCAGAGCTGGAAGCTAAGTGCAGAAAAAGCTGTTAACTGCTTTCAGGCACTATGTTTTGGCAGAAAAACCCATCAGAAATATCCAGAGTTGTTTTATATATTTTATGGACAATATTGTTCATTAATCCCATACTGTGTGAGTTTTGAATTGCATGTGTCTGTGTGTGACTATTAAAATGTCTGTAATTTAAAACTGATCTACAGGAGTGATCAGGCTTAGTGACTGGGAACAGGGGATTGTTTATAGGAGATACACAGGGTTGGATTACTACCTGGTGCTCAAGTTGTGAGAGAATTTCTCTCCCCAGAAGGTTTAGCTTCATGTTTTATGGGGTATTGTGGTTGCATTTGCAGGCTGGACCTTATGGGTATTACATGAATAATCGAGCCCCTTATCCCAGCTCAAATGGTTGCGGTATAATGCAGGAGCTTGTGCAAGAGCCCATTCTGCATTTGGGAGTCACCACAGGTGTTTGACCTCCAAGCAGAAATACACTACTAGACCCCAGGGATGGGTATGCAGCAGGGTGAGTGGCTACTCAGGGCATGGGGTTGTGCTCCCCCACTGCCCATTACACTTTTTGCCCTGACTGGGGGTGGGTGGGGTGTTCACCCTCAGTCTCCCTCCCAGGGGGACAGAACAGCCCACTACACACCAGGATTTTTTTTAGGTATAGTATTTTTTGTGAAGGTTGCCTCTGCCGGGGCTGTACTTCCCCCACCCTTGGCCCAGTTATTCTTCCTGCCCCTCCCCAACCCTAGGGAGGGGATGTGGTGTTGACCCCCACTATGCCCACCTGGGGAGTAGGAATTCCTCTGGCCACCAGGGTATTTTTTTGGTATAGTATTCTTTGGGGGAGTGCAGAGCAGTGGCCCACCTGAGCATGGATCTTTGCTCCCTCTGCCCCGGCCCCCTGTGGGTGATTGAGGGTGCTCACCCCCTAAATGTCCCTTTGAGGGGTAGAAATACCACTATACAATAGAGATTGTTTTTCAGTTATTTCATTTTTGTGTTTGGGGAGTGGCCCCAGTGGCATGGATCTCTGATCCTCCATGCCTTATAATACATGAGTATTTCTGCCCTCCCTAGGGGGTAAATGAGGGAATTCACCCAAATCTACCATCATGGTGCAAGGCAGAAATCTATTAAACACCAGGGCGTTTTTTAGATATAGTTTGTTTTAGGAGGGCCCCGCCCCCCCCCCCCAGGCATGGGTCTATGCTCCCCCTGCCCTGTGCCCCATAATTCACCCAAATCTGCCATCAGGGTGCAAGGCAGAAATCTATTGAACACCATGGCATTTTTTAGATACAGTTTGTTTTAGGAGGGCCCCGTCCCCCCCAGGCATGGGTCTGTGCTCCCCCTGCCCCGTGCCCCATTAGTCTTCCTGGTCCCTTGTGGGTGGATGGGAGTGCTTACCCCCAAAATGCCCCTCAGGGGCAGAAAGCCCACTAGACAACTGGGATTACTTTTAATTTTGGGGGGGATAGTGGTCCAGTTGCGTGGGTCTGTGCACCAATCACCCTGGGATCCGCTAGTGGTTCCGCCCTGATATTCGTTTTTTAAATCTAACCCTAAAAAGACCAAGTCCTAGTGGGAACTGTTGCTACCAATGACTTAAGTGGATGGCATAGACCATTTGAGTGTCTGTAAGTTTAGAAAATCTTGACTGCAGTTGATGGATTTTGAGATTCAGGCTTCAGCCCACAAAAGATCCCTTTGGGACTCTATAGTGAGGACTGTCCCACTACTTCATAAGTATTATTGAAAAGGATAGGAACCAGTTAGGTCCTTGGTTTCTGTCTGAACTCCAGAAGAATGTGAACTGTGTCATACCATCACACAGTGACTGGAACCTGAGTCACTAGCCAATTTGCTAAAAGATTGCCAGGGGAAGGTAACTGGATTCACTAATTTGCGTCTTTACTTCGTGGGTTTTTAGATTTGCAGGTTTTTGTTGTGACACCATATATCTTTGACCTGGTCTACTGGGAAAACAGCAACCATTGATTAAGCCCACTGAGTTGCTTATTGCTAATTGGGCCTGACTGTTTTTGAGTGTTACTTATTGTGTCACTCTGTATATGAGTTTCCAGCCACCTTCGACTTCTGAAATATGGCTTGACTGCTTGTGGCTGCTTTTTACAGACATGCGCATAAAAAATGAGTAACATTATTGACCATTGAAGTACACTGACGTACAATGGAATTGTGGCCATGGGACATGTCGGTAAATGACAATACCCACAGAGGATACTGCCTGGTAACTGTAGACTTCTCTGTGACCCTATGAATCGCCTTGTATTTACCTTAATCCTAAAATTCCTATATTACCCTCACCTACAACTAAATCCAAACCCAAGCTTTATTCAAATCCTTATGCTTAACGAGATTTAACTCTTACATTAAGACTGGCTTTACCCATACCTAACCATTGCCCTAACAATTTGCCTTGTATAGTGTTGAAGTAGTGATGGCTGTGTATTGGTATGTCAAAGCACTGAATGTGGAGGAACACCATAAGAGGGTGTTCTGCTCAGAGAGGAAAATTGTGATAGGTACTGTGCAGTATACTCTAATGTTGCATAGTGTGTTGTGTAGTGTTCATCAACTCAATATTCAGTGTGAAAGGTGTCATCCTTATTTGAAGTAATTTGTATATTGGCCAGCTTATGTAGAATTGTATGAGGGAAGTGCAATATTCATCTGTTGAAATGACCCAGGGCTACAAAACCAAAAGTGCATTGATCACCCATGGCAAACAGCCAAAAGTGCGCAAAGAAGTACATTTTTACTCAAGATTGCTAAGTGTGAATCTTAATCTGTGGGACATCCTGCAACCAGAATTCATACCAGTGGAGAACTTCATCTGCCATTACTATGTTGATTTTTTCTGTCTTTACCTGACTTCTCTAGCAAACAAAAACATTTTTGTTCACCCCTACAAAATAAATCTTTTTTGCACTGGTTGGATGGTGCAAACCTGGAGTAAAATTACAATGGCTATGTCATCTGGCCTGTTTATATAATGCTACCATGCCATCTTAAGGCACTCCCCAGATACATAGTGCATGGTTGTCAGTCTCTGCATCCTTTAATACATTTTCCTGTTTAAGAAAATTCTTAGGAGGAGATAAATTCACGTTATGCTCAGCTATATGTTTCCTTGCATTTCTTCACACTTAAAGACCTTGACTGAGTGTGTGTGTGTGATGAATGTGTTTGTGTGTATGTGTCTTTGTGTATGTCTGTATGGTGAGTGTGTAAGGGGTGAATATTAATGCATCTGTGTGGAGAATATGTTCATGTGTGTGAGTATGTCTGGGTATTGAGTGTTTCTGTGAGTGTTTGTGTTCTATGAGGAATGTGTGCCTGTGTGCCATTATTAGTCGTGTAGTCAAATACTATGGCCCTCATTATGACCCTGGAGGTCCGCAGTAATGTGGGGGAAAATACTGCCAACAGGCTGGCAGTACTTTCCTCCATATTATGACATTGGCTGTTTGGCTGAAGCACCACACTGTCCGCCATGGCGGTAACGGCCTCTGGACTGGAGATATCAATCTCCAGCTCGGCGGCCGTCACTGTATCACCTGCGGGATAATGACCTTGCCTATCGCCATGGTTTTCGTGGCTTTCTTACTCGCACGAAAACCAAGGCATTAGGCACTATCAGTGACAGGGACTTCCTTCCCTGTCACTGATAGGGGTCTTTCCCACACCCACCCCCTCCGCAGATTCCCGCCCACCCCCCTTCCTTTCCAGACCCCCTTCATACATGCCCCCCCCCTTCACACATGGACACACACATACACACACCCATTCCCACATTCATCCACACATGCCTACATCCATTCACACACACATCCGCACACACTTACATACATACACACAGACACGCAGACACGCATTCACACAACATACATGCACTCACACCTCCAGACATGCACACACGTACAACACCCAACACACACCCGCATACACGTACGCACAGACATACACACACACCCGCACACACAAACACAATACCCCACCCCCTCCCCGTCAGAGCACCCTCTTACCTGTGTTTAGGGGGTCCTCCGGCAAGAGACGGGTCGGGGCGCTGCTGCCAGCAGCAGCGTCCGCAAGCAGAACACCGCCAGGTCATATTATTTCTCATACTATGGCTGGAGGCGGTCTACTGGTGTGGCGCTGCTGCTGGCAGCAGCGCCATCCTACCTCCATCTGTCGGCATGGCCACAGCCGGATTTCCGCCATTCTTCTGGCAGAAATCCGGCTGTGGTCATAATACGGCGGACAGCTGGTAGCTGCGGCGACGGTCTTTTGGTGTCCGTTGCCGCAACGTTTTTTTCCGCCAGTATCATAATGAGGGCATATACATTGCTTTGGCAGCATTTCTTTATTTAACCCCTTCGCTGCCAGGCCTTTTCCCCCTCCTGTGCCAGGCCTTTTTTTGCCTATTTGGGGCAGTTCGCGCTTAGGCCCTCATAACTTTTTGTCCACATAAGCTAACCAAGCCAAATTTGGGTCCTTTTTTTCCAACATCCTAGGGATTCTAGAGGTACCCAGACTTTGTGGGTTCCCCTGAAGGAGGCCAAGAAATTGGCCAAAATACAGGGAAAATTTCGTTTTTTTAAAAAAAAATTGAAAAAGTGGCTGCAGAAGAAGGCTTGTGGTTTTTCCCCTGAAAATGGCATCAACAAAGGGTTTGCGGTGCTAAACTCAGCAGCTTCCCAGCTTTCAGGAACAGGCAGACTTGAATCAGAAAACCCAATTTTTCAACACAATTTTGGCATTTTACTGGGACATACCCCATTTTTGCAATTTTTTGTGCTTTCAGCCTCCTTCCAGTCAGTGACAGAAATGGACATGAAACCAATGCTGGATCCCAGACACCTAAACATTTCTGAAAAGTAGACAAAATTCTGAATTCAGCAAGGGGTCATTTGTGTAGATCCTACAAGGGTTTCCTACAGAAAATAACAACTGAAAAAGAAAAATATTGAAATTGAGGTGAAAAAAACATAAATGTTTCTCTACGTTTTACTCTGTAACTTATCCCTGCAATGTCAGATTATCGAAAGCAATATACTGTTACGTCTGCTGGACTCCTCTGGTTGCGGGATATATAGGGCTTGTAGGTTCATCAAGAACCCAAGGAACCCAGAGCCAATAAATGAGCTGCACCCTGACATGCGTTTTCATTCTATACTGGGAATACAGCAATTCATTTGCTGAAATATAAAGAGTAAAAAATGGCTATCAAGAAAACCTTTGTATTTCCAAAAAGGGCACAAGATAAGGTGTTGAGGAGCAGTGGTTATTTGCACATATTTGAATTCCGGGGTGACCAAACTAGCATGTGAATTACAGGGCATTTCTCAAATAGATGTCTTTTTTACACACTCTACTATATTTGGAAGGAAAAAATGTAGAGAAAGACAAGGGGCAATAACACTTGTTTTGCGAATCTATGTTCCCCCAAGTCTTCCGATAAAAATGATACCTCACTTGTGTGGGTAGGCCTAGCGCCTGCGACAGGAAACGCCCCAAAATGCAACGTGGACACATCCCATTTTTTTTAAAGAAAACAGAGGTGTTTTTTGCGAAGTGCCTATCTGCAGATTTTGGCCTCTAGCTCAGCCGGCACCTAGGGAAACCTACCAAACCTGTGCATTTCTGAAAACTAGAGACCTAGGGGAATCCAAGGAGGGGTGACTTGCGGGGCTCGGACCAGGTTCTGTTACCCAGAATCCTTTGCAAACCTCAAAATTTGGCTAAAAAAACACATGTTCCTCACATTTCTGTGGCAGAAAGTTCTGGAATCTGAGAGGAGCCACAAATTTCCTTCCACCCAGCGTTCCCCCAAGTCTCCCGATAAAAATGATACCTCACTTGCGTGGGTAGGCCTAGCGCCGGCGACAGGAAACACCCCAAAGCGCAACGTGGACACGTCCAAAATTTTGGAAGAAAACAGAGGTGTTTTTTGCGAAGTGCCTACCTGTAGATTTTGGCCTCTAGCTCAGCCGGCACCTAGGGAAACCTACCAAACCTGTGCATTTCTGAAAACTAGAGACCTAGGGGATTCCAAGATGGGGTGACTTGCGGGGCTCGGACCAGGTTATGTTACCCAGAATCCTTTGCAAACCTCAAAATTTGGCTAAAAAAACACATGTTCCTCACATTTCTGTGGCAGAAAGTTCTGGAATCTGAGAGGAGCCACAAATTTCCTTCCACCCAGCGTTCCCCCAAGTCTCCCGATAAAAATGATACCTCACTTGTGTGGGTAGGCTTAGCGCCAGCGACAGGAAACACCCCAAAGCGCAAAGTGGACACATCCAAAATTATGGAAGAAAACAGAGGTGTTTTTTGCGAAGTGCCTACATGTAGATTTTGGCCTCTAGCTCAGCCGGCACCTAGGGAAACCTACCAAACCTGTGCATTTCTGAAAACTAGAGAACTAGGGGAATCCAAGGAGGGGTGACTTGCAGGGCTCGGACCAGGTTCTGTTACCCAGAATCCTTTGCAAACCTCAAAATTTGGCTAAAAAAACACATGTTCCTCACATTTCTGTGGCAGAAAGTTCTGGAATCTGAGAGGAGCCACAAATTTCCTTCCACCCAGCGTTCCCCCAAGTCTCCCAATAAAAATGATACCTCACTTGCGTGGGTAGGCCTAGCGCCGGCGACAGGAAACACCCCAAAGCGCAACGTGGACACGTCCAAAATTTTGGAAGAAAACAGAGGTGTTTTTTGCGAAGTGCCTACCTGTAGATTTTGGCCTCTAGCTCAGCCGGCACCTAGGGAAACCTACCAAACCTGTGCATTTCTGAAAACTAGAGACGTAGGGGAATCCAAGATGGGGTGACTTGCGGGGCTCGGACCAGGTTCTGTTACCCAGAATCCTTTGCAAACCTCAAAATTTGGCTAAAAAAACACTTGTTCCTCACATTTCTGTGGCAGAAAGTTCTGGAATCTGAGAGGAGCCACAAATTTCCTTCCACCCAGCGTTCCCCCAAGTCTCCCGATAAAAATGATACCTCACTTGCGTGGGTAGGCCTAGCGCCGGCGACACGAAACACCCCAAAGCGCAACGTGGACACGTCCAAAATTTTGGAAGAAAACAGAGGTGTTTTTTGCGAAGTGCCTACCTGTAGATTTTGGCCTCTAGCTCAGCCGGATCCTAGGGAAACCTACCAAACCTGTGCATTTCTGAAAACTAGAGACCTAGGGGAATCCAAGATGGGGTGACTTGCGGGGCTCGGACCAGGTTCTGTTACCCAGAATCCTTTGCAAACCTCAAAATTTGGCTAAAAAAACACATGTTCCTCACATTTCTGTGGCAGAAAGTTCTGGAATCTGAGAGGAGCCACAAATTTCCTTCCACCCAGCGTTCCCCCAAGTCTCCCGATAAAAATGATACCTCACTTGCGTGGGTAGGCATAGCGCCAGCGACAGGAAACACCCCAAAGCGCAACGTGGACACATCCAAAATTATGGAAGAAAACAGAGGTGTTTTTTGCGAAGTGCCTACCTGTAGATTTTGGCCTCTAGCTCAGCCGGCACCTAGGGAAACCTACCAAACCTGTGCATTTCTGAAAACTAGAGACCTAGGGGAATCCAAGGAGGGGTGAGTTGCGGGGCTCGGACCAGGTTCTGTTACCCAGAATCCTTTGCAAACCTCAAAATGTGGCTAAAAAAACACATGTTCATCACATTTCTGTGGCAGAAAGTTCTGGAATCTGAGAGGAGCCACAAATTTCCTTCCACCCAGCGTTACCCCAAGTCTCCCGATAAAAATGATACCTCACTTGCGTGGGTAGGCCTAGCGCCAGCGACAGGAAACGCCCCAAAGCGCAACGTGGACACATCCAAAATTTTGGAAGAAAACAGAGGTGTTTTTTGCGAAGTGCCTACCTGTAGATTTTGGCCCCTAGCTCAGCCGGCACCTAGGGAAACCTACCAAACCTGTGCATTTCTGAAAACTAGAGACCTAGGGGAATCCAAGGAGGGGTGACTTTTGGGGCTCGGACCAGGTTCTGTTACCCAGAATCCTTTGCAAACTTCAAAATTTGTCTAAAAAAACACATGTTCCTCACATTTCTGTGGCAGAAAGTTCTGGAATCTGAGAGGAGCCACAAATTTCCTTCCACCCAGCGTTCCCCCAAGTCTCCCGATAAAAATGATACCTCACTTGCGTGGGTAGGCCTAGCGCCGGCGACAGGAAACACCCCAAAGCGCAACGTGGACATGTCCAAAATTTTGGAAGAAAACAGAGGTGTTTTTTGCGAAGTGCCTACCTGTAGATTTTGGCCTCTAGCTCAGCCGGCACCTAGGGAAACCTACCAAACCTGTGCATTTCTGAAAACTAGAGACCTAGGGGAATCCAAGGAGGGGTGAGTTGCGGGGCTCGGACCAGGTTCTGTTACCCAGAATCCTTTGCAAACCTCAAAATTTGGCTAAAAAAACACATGTTCCTCACATTTCTGTGGGAGAAAGTTCTGGAATCTGAGAGGAGCCACAAATTTCCTTCCACCCAGCGTTCCCCCAAGTCTCCCGATAAAAATGATACCTCACTTGCGTGGGTAGGCCTAGCGCCGGCGACAGGAAACACCCCAAAGCGCAACGTGGACATGTCCAAAATTTTGGAAGAAAACAGAGGTGTTTTTTGCGAAGTGCCTACCTGTAGATTTTGGCCTCTAGCTCAGCCGGCACCTAGGGAAACCTACCAAACCTGTGCATTTCTGAAAACTAGAGACCTAGGGGAATCCAAGATGGGGTGACTTGCGGGGCTCGGACCAGGTTCTGTTACCCAGAATCCTTTGCAAACCTCAAAATTTGGCTAAAAAAACACATATTCCTCACATTTCTGTGGCAGAAAGTTCTGGAATCTGAGAGGAGCCACAAATTTCCTTCCACCCAGCGTTCCCCCAAGTCTCCCGATAAAAATGATACCTCACTTGCGTGGGTAGGCATAGCGCCAGCGACAGGAAACACCCCAAAGCGCAACGTGGACACTTCCAAAATTATGGAAGAAAACAGAGGTGTTTTTTGCGAAGTGCCTACCTGTAGATTTTGGCCTCTAGCTCAGCCGGCACCTAGGGAAACCTACCAAACCTGTGCATTTCTGAAAACTAGAGACCTAGGGGAATCCAAGGAGGGGTGAGTTGCGGGGCTCGGACCAGGTTCTGTTACCCAGAATCCTTTGCAAACCTCAAAATGTGGCTAAAAAAACACATGTTCCTCACATTTCTGTGGCAGAAAGTTCTGGAATCTGAGAGGAGCCACAAATTTCCTTCCACCCAGCGTTCCCCCAAGTCTCCCGATAAAAATGATACTTCACTTGCGTGGGTAGGCCTAGCGCCACCGACAGGAAACGCCCCAAAGCGCAACGTGGACACATCCAAAATTTTGGAAGAAAACAGAGGTGTTTTTTGCGAAGTGCCTACCTGTAGATTTTTGCCCCTAGCTCAGCCGGCACCTAGGGAAACCTACCAAACCTGTGCATTTCTGAAAACTAGAGACCTAGGGGAATCCAAGGAGGGGTGACTTGTGGGGCTCGGACCAGGTTCTGTTACCCAGAATCCTTTGCAAACTTCAAAATTTGGCTAAAAAAACACATGTTCCTCACATTTCTGTGGCAGAAAGTTCTGGAATCTGAGAGGAGCCACAAATTTCCTTCCACCCAGCGTTCCCCCAAGTCTCCCGATAAAAATGATACCTCACTTGCGTGGGTAGGCCTAGCGCCGGCGACAGGAAACACCCCAAAGCGCAACGTGGACATGTCCAAAATTTTGGAAGAAAACAGAGGTGTTTTTTGCGAAGTGCCTACCTGTAGATTTTGGCCTCTAGCTCAGCCGGCACCTAGGGAAACCTACCAAACCTGTGCATTTCTGAAAACTAGAGACATAGGGGAATCCAAGATGGGGTGACTTGCGGGGCTCGGACCAGGTTCTGTTACCCAGAATCCTTTGCAAACCTAAAAATTTGGCTAAAAAAACACATGTTCCTTTCATTTCTGTGGCAGAAAGTTCTGGAATCTGAGAGGAGCCACAAATTTCCTTCCACCCAGCGTTCCCCCAAGTCTCCCGATAAAAATGATACCTCACTTGCGTGGGTAGGCCTAGCGCCGGCGACAGACAAACACCCCAAAGCACAACGTGGACACGTCCAAAATTTTGGAAGAAAACAGAGGTGTTTTTTGCGAAGTGCCTACCTGTAGATTTTGGCCTCTAGCTCAGCCGGCACCTATGGAAACCTACCAAACCTGTGCATTTCTGAAAACTAGAGACCTAGGGGAATCCAAGGAGGGGTGACTTGCGGGGCTCGGACCAGGTTCTGTTACCCAGAATCCTTTGCAAACCTCAAAATTTGGCTAAAAAAACACATGTTCCTCACATTTCTGTGGCAGAAAGTTCTGGAATCGGAGAGGAGCCACAAATTTCCTTCCACCCAGCGTTCCCCCAAGTCTCCCGATAAAAATGATACCTCACTTGCGTGGGTAGGCCTAGCGCCGGCGACAGGAAACGCCCCAAAGCGCAACGTGGACACATCCAAAATTTTTGAAGAAAACAGAGGTGTTTTTTGCGAAGTGCCTACCTGTAGATTTTAGCCTCTAGCTCAGCCGGCACCTAGGGAAACCTACCAAACCTGTGCATTTCTGAAAACTAGAGACCTAGGGGAATCCAAGGAGGGGTGACTTGTGGGGCTCGGACCAGGTTCTGTTACCCAGAATCCTTTGCAAACCTCACAATTTGGCTAAAAACACACATGTTCCTCACATTTCTGTGGCAGAAAGTTCTGGAATCTGAGAGGAGCCACAAATTTCCTTCCACCCAGCGTTCCCCCAAGTCTCCCGATAAAAATGATACCTCACTTGCGTGGGTAGGCCTAGCGCCGGCGACAGGAAACACCCCAAAGCGCAACGTGGACACGTCCAAAATTTTGGAAGAAAACAGAGGTGTTTTTTGCGAAGTGCCTACCTGTAGATTTTGGCCTCTAGCTCAGCCGGCACCTAGGTAAACATACCAAACCTGTGCATTTCTGAAAACTAGTGACGTAGGGGAATCCAAGATGGGGTGACTTGCGGGGCTCGGACCAGGTTCTGTTACCCAGAATCCTTTGCAAACCTCAAAATTTGGCTAAAAAAACACATGTTCCTCACATTTCTGTGGCAGAAAGTTCTGGAATCTGAGAGGAGCCACAAATTTCCTTCCACCCAGCGTTCCCCCAAGTCTCCCGATAAAAATGATACCTCACTTGCGTGGGTAGGCCTAGCGCCGGAGACAGGAAACACCCCAAAGCGCAACGTGGACACGTCCAAAATTTTGGAAGAAAACAGAGGTGTTTTTTGCGAAGTGCCTACCTGTAGATTTTGGCCTCTAGCTCAGCCGGCACCTAGGGAAACCTACCAAACCTGTACATTTCTGAAAACTAGAGACGTAGGGGAATCCAAGGAGGGGTGACTTGCGGAGCTCGGACCAGGTTCTGTTACCCAGAATCCTTTGCAAACCTCAAAATTTGGCTAAAAAAACACATGTTCCTCACATTTCTGTGGCAGAAAGTTCTGGAATCTGAGAGGAGCCACAAATTTCCTTCCACCCAGCGTTCCCCCAAGTCTCCCGATAAAAATGATACCTCACTTGCGTGGGTAGGCCTAGCGCCGGCGACAGGAAACACCCCAAAGCGCAACGTGGACATGTCCAAAATTTTGGAAGAAAACAGAGGTGTTTTTTGCGAAGTGCCTACCTGTAGATTTTGGCCTCTAGCTCAGCCGGCACCTAGGGAAACCTACCAAACCTGTGCATTTCTGAAAACTAGAGACCTAGGGGAATCCAAGATGGGGTGACTTGCGGGGCTCGGACCAGGTTCTGTTACCCAGAATCCTTTGCAAACCTCAAAATTTGGCTAAAAAAACACATATTCCTCACATTTCTGTGGGAGAAAGTTCTGGAATCTGAGAGGAGCCACAAATTTCCTTCCACCCAGCGTTCCCCCAAGTCTCCCGATAAAAATGATACCTCACTTGCGTGGGTAGGTCTAGCGCCGGCGACAGGAAACACCCCAAAGCACAACGTGGACACGTCCAAAATTTTGGAAGAAAACAGAGGTGTTTTTTGCGAAGTGCCTACCTGTAGATTTTGGCCTCTAGCTCAGCCGGCACCTAGGGAAACATACCAAACCTGTGCATTTCTGAAAGCTAGAGACGTAGGGGAATCCAAGATGGGGTGACTTGCGGGGCTCGGACCAGGTTCTGTTACCCAGAATCCTTTGCAAACCTCAAAATTTGGCTAAAAAAACACATGTTCCTCACATTTCTGTGGCAGAAAGTTCTGGAATCTGAGAGGAGCCACAAATTTCCTTCCACCCAGCATCCCCCAAGTCTCCCGATAAAAATGATACCTCACTTGCGTGGGTAGGCCTAGCGCCGGCGACAGAGAAACACCCCAAAGCACAACGTGGACACGTCCAAAATTTTGGAAGAAAACAGAGGTGTTTTTTGCGAAGTGCCTACCTGTAGATTTTGGCCTCTAGCTCAGCCGGCACCTATGGAAACCTACCAAACCTGTGCATTTCTGAAAACTAGAGACCTAGGGGAATCCAAGGAGGGGTGACTTGCGGGGCTCGGACCAGGTTCTGTTACCCAGAATCCTTTGCAAACCTCAAAATTTGGCTAAAAAAACACATGTTCCTCACATTTCTGTGGCAGAAAGTTCTGGAATCGGAGAGGAGCCACAAATTTCCTTCCACCCAGCGTTCCCCCAAGTCTCCCGATAAAAAGATACCTCACTTGCGTGGGTAGGCCTAGCGCCGGCGACAGGAAACACTCCAAAGCGCAACGTGGACACATCCAAAATTTTGGAAGAAAACAGAGGTGTTTTTTGCGAAGTGCCTACCTGTAGATTTTGGCCTCTAGCTCAGCCGGCACCTAGGGAAACCTACCAAACCTGTGCATTTCTGGAAACTAGAGACCTAGGGGAATCTAAGGAGGGGTGACTTGCGGGGCTCGGACCAGGTTCTGTTACCCAGAATCCTTTGCAAACCTCAAAATTTGGATAAAAAAACACATGTTCCTCACATTTCTGTGGCAGAAAGTTCTGGATCCTGAGAGGAGCCACAAATTTCCTTCCACCCAGCGTTCCCCCAAGTCTCCCGATAAAAATGATACCTCACTTGCGTGGGTAGGCCTAGCGCCGGCGACAGGAAACGCCCCAAAGCGCAACGTGGACACATCCAAAATTTTGGAAGAAAACAGAGGTGTTTTTTGCGAAGTGCCTACCTGTAGATTTTAGCCTCTAGCTCAGCCGGCACCTAGGGAAACCTACCAAACCTGTGCATTTCTGAAAACTAGAGACCTAGGGGAATCCAAGGAGGGGTGACTTGTGGGGCTCGGACCAGGTTCTGTTACCCAGAATCCTTTGCAAACCTCACAATTTGGCTAAAAACACACATGTTCCTCACATTTCGGTGGCAGAAAGTTCTGGAATCTGAGAGGAGCCACAAATTTCCTTCCACCCAGCGTTCCCCCAAGTCTCCCGATAAAAATGATACCTCACTTGCGTGGGTAGGCCTAGCGCCGGCGACAGGAAACACCCCAAAGCGCAACGTGGACACGTCCAAAATTTTGGAAGAAAACAGAGGTGTTTTTTGCGAAGTGCCTACCTGTAGATTTTGGCCTCTAGCTCAGCCGGCACCTAGGTAAACATACCAAACCTGTGCATTTCTGAAAACTAGTGACGTAGGGGAATCCAAGATGGGGTGACTTGCGGGGCTCAGACCAGGTTCTGTTACCCAGAATCCTTTGCAAACCTCAAAATTTGGCTAAAAAAACACATGTTCCTCACATTTCTGTGGCAGAAAGTTCTGGAATCTGAGAGGAGCCACAAATTTCCTTCCACCCAGCGTTCCCCCAAGTCTCCCGATAAAAATGATACCTCACTTGCGTGGGTAGGCCTAGCGCCGGAGACAGGAAACACCCCAAAGCGCAACGTGGACACGTCCAAAATTTTGGAAGAAAACAGAGGTGTTTTTTGCGAAGTGCCTACCTGTAGATTTTGGCCTCTAGCTCAGCCGGCACCTAGGGAAACCTACCAAACCTGTACATTTCTGAAAACTAGAGACGTAGGGGAATCCAAGGAGGGGTGACTTGCGGAGCTCGGACCAGGTTCTGTTACCCAGAATCCTTTGCAAACCTCAAAATTTGGCTAAAAAAACACATGTTCCTCACATTTCTGTGGCAGAAAGTTCTGGAATCTGAGAGGAGCCACAAATTTCCTTCCACCCAGCGTTCCCCCAAGTCTCCCGATAAAAATGATACCTCACTTGCGTGGGTAGGCCTAGCGCCGGCGACAGGAAACACCCCAAAGCGCAACGTGGACATGTCCAAAATTTTGGAAGAAAACAGAGGTGTTTTTTGCGAAGTGCCTACCTGTAGATTTTGGCCTCTAGCTCAGCCGGCACCTAGGGAAACCTACCAAACCTGTGCATTTCTGAAAACTAGAGACCTAGGGGAATCCAAGATGGGGTGACTTGCGGGGCTCGGACCAGGTTCTGTTACCCAGAATCCTTTGCAAACCTCAAAATTTGGCTAAAAAAACACATGTTCCTCACATTTCTGTGGGAGAAAGTTCTGGAATCTGAGAGGAGCCACAAATTTCCTTCCACCCAGCGTTCCCCCAAGTCTCCCGATAAAAATGATACCTCACTTGCGTGGGTAGGCCTAGCGCCGGCGACAGGAAACACCCCAAAGCACAACGTGGACACGTCCAAAATTTTGGAAGAAAACAGAGGTGTTTTTTGCGAAGTGCCTACCTGTAGATTTTGGCCTCTAGCTCAGCCGGCACCTAGGGAAACATACCAAACCTGTGCATTTCTGAAAGCTAGAGACGTAGGGGAATCCAAGATGGGGTGACTTGCGGGGCTCGGACCAGGTTCTGTTACCCAGAATCCTTGGCAAACCTCAAAATTTGGCTAAAACAACACATGTTCCTCACATTTCTGTGGCAGAAAGTTCTGGAATCGGAGAGGAGCCACAAATTTCCTTCCACCCAGCGTTCCCCCAAGTCTCCCAATAAAAATGATACCTCACTTGCGTGGGTAGGCCTAGCGCCGGCGACAGGAAACACCCCAAAGCGCAACGTGGACATGTCCAAAATTTTGGAAGAAAACAGAGGTGTTTTTTGCGAAGTGCCTACCTGTAGATTTTGGCCTCTAGCTCAGCCGGCACCTAGGGAAACCTACCAAACCTGTGCATTTCTGAAAACTAGAGACCTAGGGGAATCCAAGATGGGGTGACTTGCGGGGCTCGGACCAGGTTCTGTTACCCAGAATCCTTTGCAAACCTCAAAATTTGGCTAAAAAAACACATGTTCCTCACATTTCTGTGGCAGAAAGTTCTGGAATCTGAGAGGAGCCACAAATTTCCTTCCACCCAGCGTTCCCCCAAGTCTCCCGATAAAAATGATACCTCACTTGCGTGGGTAGGCCTAGCGCCGGCGACAGGAAACACCCCAAAGCACAACGTGGACACGTCCAAAATTTTGGAAGAAAACAGAGGTGTTTTTTGCGAAGTGCCTACCTGTAGATTTTGGCCTCTAGCTCACCCGGCACCTAGGGAAACCTACCAAACCTGTGCATTTCTGAAAACTAGAGACCGAGGGGAATCCAAGGAGGGGTGACTTGCGGGGCTCGGACCAGGTTCTAATACCCAGAATCCTTTGCAAACCTCAAAATTTGGCTAAAACAACACATGTTCCTCACATTTCTGTGGCAGAAAGTTCTGGAATCGGAGAGGAGCCACAAATTTCCTTCCACCCAGCGTTCCCCCAAGTCTCCCAATAAAAATGATACCTCACTTGCGTGGGTAGGCCTAGCGCCGGCGACAGGAAACACCCCAAAGCGCAACGTGGACATGTCCAAAATTTTGGAAGAAAACAGAGGTGTTTTTTGCGAAGTGCCTACCTGTAGATTTTGGCCTCTAGCTCAGCCGGCACCTAGGGAAACCTACCAAACCTGTGCATTTCTGAAAACTAGAGACCTAGGGGAATCCAAGATGGGGTGACTTGCGGGGCTCGGACCAGGTTCTGTTACCCAGAATCCTTTGCAAACCTCAAAATTTGGCTAAAAAAACACATGTTCCTCACATTTCTGTGGCAGAAAGTTCTGGAATCTGAGAGGAGCCACAAATTTCCTTCCACCCAGCGTTCCCCCAAGTCTCCCGATAAAAATGATACCTCACTTGCGTGGGTAGGCCTAGCGCCGGCGACAGGAAACACCCCAAAGCGCAACGTGAACACATCCAAAATTTTGGAAGAAAACAGAGGTGTTTTTTGCGAAGTGCCTACCTGTAGATTTTGGCCTCTAGCTCAACCGGCACCTAGGGAAACCTACCAAACCTGTGCATTTCTGAAAACTAGAGACCTAGGGGAATCCAAGGAGGGGTGACTTGCGGGGCTCGGACCAGGTTCTGTTACCCAGAATCCTTTGCAAACCTCAAAATTTGGCTAAAAAAACACATGTTCCTCACATTTCTGTGGCAGAAAGTTCTGGAATCTGAGAGGAGCCACAAATTTCCTTCCACCCAGCGTTCTCCCAAGTCTCCCGATAAAAATGATACCTCACTTGCGTGGGTAGGCCTAGCGCCGGCGACAGGAAACACCCCAAAGCGCAACGTGGACACATCCAAAATTTTGGAAGAAAACAGAGGTGTTTTTTGCGAAGTGCCTACCTGTAGATTTTGGCCTCTAGCTCAGCCGGCACCTAGGGAAACCTACCAAACCTGTGCATTTCTGAAAACTAGAGACATAGGGGAATCCAAGATGGGGTGACTTGCGGGGCTCGGACCAGGTTCTGTTACCCAGAATCCTTTGCAAACCTAAAAATTTGGCTAAAAAAACACATGTTCCTCACATTTCTGTGGCAGAAAGTTCTGGAATCTGAGAGGAGCCACAAATTTCCTTCCACCCAGCGTTCCCCCAAGTCTCCCGATAAAAATGATACCTCACTTGCGTGGGTAGGCCTAGCGCCGGCGACAGAGAAACACCCCAAAGCACAACATGGACACGTCCAAAATTTTGGAAGAAAACAGAAGTGTTTTTTGCGAAGTGCCTACCTGTAGATTTTGGCCTCTAGCTCAACCGGCACCTATGGAAACCTACCAAACCTGTGCATTTCTGAAAACTAGAGACCTAGGGGAATCCAAGGAGGGGTGACTTGCGGGGCTCGGACCAGGTTCTGTTACCCAGAATCCTTTGCAAACCTCAAAATTTGGCTAAAAAAACACATGTTCCTCACATTTCTGTGGCAGAAAGTTCTGGAATCGGAGAGGAGCCACAAATTTCCTTCCACCCAGCGTTCCCCCAAGTCTCCCGATAAAAATGATACCTCACTTGCGTGGGTAGGCCTAGCGCCGGCGACAGGAAACACTCCAAAGCGCAACGTGGACACATCCAAAATTTTGGAAGAAAACAGAGGTGTTTTTTGCGAAGTGCCTACCTGTTGATTTTGGCCTCTAGCTCAGCCGGCACCTAGGGAAACCTACCAAACCTGTGCATTTCTGAAAACTAGAGACCTAGGGGAATCTAAGGAGGGGTGACTTGCGGGGCTCGGACCAGGTTCTGTTACCCAGAATCCTTTGCAAACCTCAAAATTTGGATAAAAAAACACATGTTCCTCACATTTCTGTGGCAGAAAGTTCTGGATCCTGAGAGGAGCCACAAATTTCCTTCCACCCAGCGTTCCCCCAAGTCTCCCGATAAAAATGATACCTCACTTGCGTGGGTAGGCCTAGCGCCGGCGACAGGAAACGCCCCAAAGCGCAACGTGGACACATCCAAAATTTTGGAAGAAAACAGAGGTGTTTTTTGCGAAGTGCCTACCTGTAGATTTTAGCCTCTAGCTCAGCCGGCACCTAGGGAAACCTACCAAACCTGTGCATTTCTGAAAACTACAGACCTAGGGGAATCCAAGGAGGGGTGACTTGTGGGGCTCGGACCAGGTTCTGTTACCCAGAATCCTTTGCAAACCTCACAATTTGGCTAAAAACACACATGTTCCTCACATTTCTGTGGCAGAAAGTTCTGGAATCTGAGAGGAGCCACAAATTTCCTTCCACCCAGCGTTCCCCCAAGTCTCCCGATAAAAATGATACCTCACTTGCGTGGGTAGGCCTAGCGCCGGCGACAGGAAACACCCCAAAGCGCAACGTGGACACGTCCAAAATTTTGGAAGAAAACAGAGGTGTTTTTTGCGAAGTGCCTACCTGTAGATTTTGGCCTCTAGCTCAGCCGGCACCTAGGTAAACATACCAAACCTGTGCATTTCTGAAAACTAGTGACGTAGGGGAATCCAAGATGGGGTGACTTGCGGGGCTCGGACCAGGTTCTGTTACCCAGAATCCTTTGCAAACCTCAAAATTTGGCTTAAACAACACATGTTCCTCACATTTCTGTGGCAGAAAGTTCTGGAATCTGAGAGGAGCCACAAATTTCCTTCCACCCAGCGTTCCCCCAAGTCTCCCGATAAAAATGATACCTCACTTGCGTGGGTAGGCCTAGCGCCGGAGACAGGAAACACCCCAAAGCGCAACGTGGACACGTCCAAAATTTTGGAAGAAAACAGAGGTGTTTTTTGCGAAGTGCCTACCTGTAGATTTTGGCCTCTAGCTCAGCCGGCACCTAGAGAAACCTACCAAACCTGTACATTTCTGAAAACTAGAGACGTAGGGGAATCCAAGGAGGGGTGACTTGCGGAGCTCGGACCAGGTTCTGTTACCCAGAATCCTTTTCAAACCTCAAAATTTGGCTAAAAAAACATATGTTCCTCACATTTCTGTGGCAGAAAGTTCTGGAATCTGAGAGGAGCCACAAATTTCCTTCCACCCAGCGTTCCCCCAAGTCTCCCGATAAAAATGATACCTCACTTGCGTGGGTAGGCCTAGCGCCGGCGACAGGAAACACCCCAAAGCGCAACGTGGACATGTCCAAAATTTTGGAAGAAAACAGAGGTGTTTTTTGCGAAGTGCCTACCTGTAGATTTTGGCCTCTAGCTCAGCCGGCACCTAGGGAAACCTACCAAACCTGTGCATTTCTGAAAACTAGAGACCTAGGGGAATCCAAGATGGGGTGACTTGCGGGGCTCGGACCAGGTTCTGTTACCCAGAATCCTTTGCAAACCTCAAAATGTGGCTAAAAAAACACATGTTCCTCACATTTCTGTGGGAGAAAGTTCTGGAATCTGAGAGGAGCCACAAATTTCCTTCCACCCAGCGTTCCCCCAAGTCTCCCGATAAAAATGATACCTCACTTGCGTGGGTAGGCCTAGCGCCGGCGACAGGAAACACCCCAAAGCACAACGTGGACACGTCCAAAATTTTGGAAGAAAACAGAGGTGTTTTTTGCGAAGTGCCTACCTGTAGATTTTGGCCTCTAGCTCAGCCGGCACCTAGGGAAACATACCAAACCTGTGCATTTCTGAAAGCTAGAGACGTAGGGGAATCCAAGATGGGGTGACTTGCGGGGCTCGGACCAGGTTCTGTTACCCAGAATCCTTTGCAAACCTCAAAATTTGGCTAAAAAAACACATGTTCCTCACATTTCTGTGGCAGAAAGTTCTGGAATCTGAGAGGAGCCACAAATTTCCTTCCACCCAGCGTTCCCCCAAGTCTCCCGATAAAAATGATACCTCACTTGCGTGGGTAGGCCTAGCGCCGGCGACAGGAAACACCCCAAAGCGCAACGTGGACACGTCCAAAATTTTGGAAGAAAACAGAGGTGTTTTTTGCGAAGTGCCTACCTGTAGATTTTGGCCTCTAGCTCAGCCGGCACCTAGGGAAACCTACCAAACCTGTGCATTTCTGAAAACTAGAGACCTAGGGGAATCCAAGATGGGGTGACTTGCGGGGCTCGGACCAGGTTCTGTTACCCAGAATCCTTTGCAAACCTCAAAATTTGGCTAAAAAAACACATGTTCCTCACATTTCTGTGGCAGAAAGTTCTGGAATCTGAGAGGAGCCACAAATTTCCTTCCCCCCAGCGTTCCCCCAAGTCTCCCGATAAAAATGATACCTCACTTGCGTGGGTAGGCCTAGCGCCAGCGACAGGAAACACCCCAAAGCGCAACGTGGACACATCCAAAATTATGGAAGAAAACAGAGGTGTTTTTTGCGAAGTGCCTACCTGTAGATTTTGGCCTCTAGCTCAGCCGGCACCTAGGGAAACCTACCAAACCTGTGCATTTCTGAAAACTAGAGACCTAGGGGAATCCAAGGATGGGTGACTTGCGGGGCTCGGACCAGGTTCTGTTACCCAGAATCCTTGGCAAACCTCAAAATTTGGCTAAAACAACACATGTTCCTCACATTTCTGTGGCAGAAAGTTCTGGAATCGGAGAGGAGCCACAAATTTCCTTCCACTCAGCGTTCCCCCAAGTCTCCCAATAAAAATGATACCTCACTTGCGTGGGTAGGCCTAGCGCCGGCGACAGGAAACACCCCAAAGCGCAACGTGGACATGTCCAAAATTTTGGAAGAAAACAGAGGTGTTTTTTGCGAAGTGCCTACCTGTAGATTTTGGCCTCTAGCTCAGCCGGCACCTAGGGAAACCTACCAAACCTGTGCATTTCTGAAAACTAGAGACCTAGGGGAATCCAAAATGGGGTGACTTGCGGGGCTCGGACCAGGTTCTGTTACCCAGAATCCTTTGCAAACCTCAAAATTTGGCTAAAAAAACACATGTTCCTCACATTTCTGTGGCAGAAAGTTCTGGAATCTGAGAGGAGCCACAAATTTCCTTCCACCCAGCGTTCCCCCAAGTCTCCCGATAAAAATGATACCTCACTTGCGTGGGTAGGCCTAGCGCCGGCGACAGGAAACACCCCAAAGCACAACGTGGACACGTCCAAAATTTTGGAAGAAAACAGAGGTGTTTTTTGCGAAGTGCCTACCTGTAGATTTTGGCCTCTAGCTCACCCGGCACCTAGGGAAACCTACCAAACCTGTGCATTTCTGAAAACTAGAGACCGAGGGGAATCCAAGGAGGGGTGACTTGCGGGGCTCGGACCAGGTTCTAATACCCAGAATCCTTTGCAAACCTCAAAATTTGGCTAAAACAACACATGTTCCTCACATTTCTGTGGCAGAAAGTTCTGGAATCGGAGAGGAGCCACAAATTTCCTTCCACCCAGCGTTCCCCCAAGTCTCCCAATAAAAATGATACCTCACTTGCGTGGGTAGGCCTAGCGCCGGCGACAGGAAACACCCCAAAGCGCAACGTGGACATGTCCAAAATTTTGGAAGAAAACAGAGGTGTTTTTTGCGAAGTGCCTACCTGTAGATTTTGGCCTCTAGCTCAGCCGGCACCTAGGGAAACCTACCAAACCTGTGCATTTCTGAAAACTAGAGACCTAGGGGAATCCAAGATGGGGTGACTTGCGGGGCTCGGACCAGGTTCTGTTACCCAGAATCCTTTGCAAACCTCAAAATTTGGCTAAAAAAACACATGTTCCTCACATTTCTGTGGCAGAAAGTTCTGGAATCTGAGAGGAGCCACAAATTTCCTTCCACCCAGCGTTCCCCCAAGTCTCCCGATAAAAATGATACCTCACTTGCGTGGGTAGGCCTAGCGCCGGCGACAGGAAACACCCCAAAGCGCAACGTGAACACATCCAAAATTTTGGAAGAAAACAGAGGTGTTTTTTGCGAAGTGCCTACCTGTAGATTTTGGCCTCTAGCTCAACCGGCACCTAGGGAAACCTACCAAACCTGTGCATTTCTGAAAACTAGAGACCTAGGGGAATCCAAGGAGGGGTGACTTGCGGGGCTCGGACCAGGTTCTGTTACCCAGAATCCTTTGCAAACCTCAAAATTTGGCTAAAAAAACACATGTTCCTCACATTTCTGTGGCAGAAAGTTCTGGAATCTGAGAGGAGCCACAAATTTCCTTCCACCCAGCGTTCTCCCAAGTCTCCCGATAAAAATGATACCTCACTTGCGTGGGTAGGCCTAGCGCCGGCGACATGAAACACCCCAAAGCGCAACGTGGACACATCCAAAATTTTGGAAGAAAACAGAGGTGTTTTTTGCGAAGTGCCTACCTGTAGATTTTGGCCTCTAGCTCAGCCGGCACCTAGGGAAACATACCAAACCTGTGCATTTCTGAAAACTAGAGACATAGGGGAATCCAAGATGGGGTGACTTGCGGGGCTCGGACCAGGTTCTGTTACCCAGAATCCTTTGCAAACCTAAAAATTTGGCTAAAAAAACACATGTTTCTCACATTTCTGTGGCAGAAAGTTCTGGAATCTGAGAGGAGCCACAAATTTCCTTCCACCCAGCGTTCCCCCAAGTCTCCCGATAAAAATGATACCTCACTTGCGTGGGTAGGCCTAGCGCCGGCGACAGAGAAACACCCCAAAGCACAACGTGGACACGTCCAAAATTTTGGAAGAAAACAGAGGTGTTTTTTGCGAAGTGCCTACCTGTAGATTTTGGCCTCTAGCTCAGCCGGCACCTATGGAAACCTACCAAACCTGTGCATTTCTGAAAACTAGAGACCTAGGGGAATCCAAGGAGGGGTGACTTGCGGGGCTCGGACCAGGTTCTGTTACCCAGAATCCTTTGCAAACCTCAAAATTTGGCTAAAAAAACACATGTTCCTCACATTTCTGTGGCAGAAAGTTCTGGAATCGGAGAGGAGCCACAAATTTCCTTCCACCCAGCGTTCCCCCAAGTCTCCCGATAAAAATGATACCTCACTTGCGTGGGTAGGCCTAGCGCCGGCGACAGGAAACACTCCAAAGCGCAACGTGGACACATCCAAAATTTTGGAAGAAAACAGAGGTGTTTTTTGCGAAGTGCCTACCTGTAGATTTTGGCCTCTAGCTCAGCCGGCACCTAGGGAAACCTACCAAACCTGTGCATTTCTGAAAACTAGAGACCTAGGGGAATCTAAGGAGGGGTGACTTGCGGGGCTCGGACCAGGTTCTGTTACCCAGAATCCTTTGCAAACCTCAAAATTTGGATAAAAAAACACATGTTCCTCACATTTCTGTGGCAGAAAGTTCTGGATCCTGAGAGGAGCCACAAATTTCCTTCCACCCAGCGTTCCCCCAAGTCTCCCGATAAAAATGATACCTCACTTGCGTGGGTAGGCCTAGCGCCGGCGACAGGAAACGCCCCAAAGCGCAACGTGGACACATCCAAAATTTTGGAAGAAAACAGAGGTGTTTTTTGCGAAGTGCCTACCTGTAGATTTTGGCCTCTAGCTCAGCCGGCACCTAGGGAAACCTACCAAACCTGTGCATTTCTGAAAACTAGAGACCTAGGGGAATCCAAGATGGGGTGACTTGCGGGGCTCGGACCAGGTTCTGTTACCCAGAATCCTTTGCAAACCTCAAAATTTGGCTAAAAAAACACATGTTCCTCACATTTCTGTGGCAGAAAGTTCTGGAATCTGAGAGGAGCCACAAATTTCCTTCCCCCCAGCGTTCCCCCAAGTCTCCCGATAAAAATGATACCTCACTTGCGTGGGTAGGCCTAGCGCCAGCGACAGGAAACACCCCAAAGCGCAACGTGGACACATCCAAAATTATGGAAGAAAACAGAGGTGTTTTTTGCGAAGTGCCTACCTGTAGATTTTGGCCTCTAGCTCAGCCGGCACCTAGGGAAACCTACCAAACCTGTGCATTTCTGAAAACTAGAGACCTAGGGGAATCCAAGGATGGGTGACTTGCGGGGCTCGGACCAGGTTCTGTTACCCAGAATCCTTGGCAAACCTCAAAATTTGGCTAAAACAACACATGTTCCTCACATTTCTGTGGCAGAAAGTTCTGGAATCGGAGAGGAGCCACAAATTTCCTTCCACCCAGCGTTCCCCCAAGTCTCCCAATAAAAATGATACCTCACTTGCGTGGGTAGGCCTAGCGCCGGCGACAGGAAACACCCCAAAGCGCAACGTGGACATGTCCAAAATTTTGGAAGAAAACAGAGGTGTTTTTTGCGAAGTGCCTACCTGTAGATTTTGGCCTCTAGCTCAGCCGGCACCTAGGGAAACCTACCAAACCTGTGCATTTCTGAAAACTAGAGACCTAGGGGAATCCAAGATGGGGTGACTTGCGGGGCTCGGACCAGGTTCTGTTACCCAGAATCCTTTGCAAACCTCAAAATTTGGCTAAAAAAACACATGTTCCTCACATTTCTGTGGCAGAAAGTTCTGGAATCTGAGAGGAGCCACAAATTTCCTTCCACCCAGCGTTCCCCCAAGTCTCCCGATAAAAATGATACCTCACTTGCGTGGGTAGGCCTAGCGCCGGCGACAGGAAACACCCCAAAGCACAACGTGGACACGTCCAAAATTTTGGAAGAAAACAGAGGTGTTTTTTGCGAAGTGCCTACCTGTAGATTTTGGCCTCTAGCTCACCCGGCACCTAGGGAAACCTACCAAACCTGTGCATTTCTGAAAACTAGAGACCGAGGGGAATCCAAGGAGGGGTGACTTGCGGGGCTCGGACCAGGTTCTAATACCCAGAATCCTTTGCAAACCTCAAAATTTGGCTAAAACAACACATGTTCCTCACATTTCTGTGGCAGAAAGTTCTGGAATCGGAGAGGAGCCACAAATTTCCTTCCACCCAGCGTTCCCCCAAGTCTCCCAATAAAAATGATACCTCACTTGCGTGGGTAGGCCTAGCGCCGGCGACAGGAAACACCCCAAAGCGCAACGTGGACATGTCCAAAATTTTGGAAGAAAACAGAGGTGTTTTTTGCGAAGTGCCTACCTGTAGATTTTGGCCTCTAGCTCAGCCGGCACCTAGGGAAACCTACCAAACCTGTGCATTTCTGAAAACTAGAGACCTAGGGGAATCCAAGATGGGGTGACTTGCGGGGCTCGGACCAGGTTCTGTTACCCAGAATCCTTTGCAAACCTCAAAATTTGGCTAAAAAAACACATGTTCCTCACATTTCTGTGGCAGAAAGTTCTGGAATCTGAGAGGAGCCACAAATTTCCTTCCACCCAGCGTTCCCCCAAGTCTCCCGATAAAAATGATACCTCACTTGCGTGGGTAGGCCTAGCGCCGGCGACAGGAAACACCCCAAAGCGCAACGTGAACACATCCAAAATTTTGGAAGAAAACAGAGGTGTTTTTTGCGAAGTGCCTACCTGTAGATTTTGGCCTCTAGCTCAACCGGCACCTAGGGAAACCTACCAAACCTGTGCATTTCTGAAAACTAGAGACCTAGGGGAATCCAAGGAGGGGTGACTTGCGGGGCTCGGACCAGGTTCTGTTACCCAGAATCCTTTGCAAACCTCAAAATTTGGCTAAAAAAACACATGTTCCTCACATTTCTGTGGCAGAAAGTTCTGGAATCTGAGAGGAGCCACAAATTTCCTTCCACCCAGCGTTCTCCCAAGTCTCCCGATAAAAATGATACCTCACTTGCGTGGGTAGGCCTAGCGCCGGCGACATGAAACACCCCAAAGCGCAACGTGGACACATCCAAAATTTTGGAAGAAAACAGAGGTGTTTTTTGCGAAGTGCCTACCTGTAGATTTTGGCCTCTAGCTCAGCCGGCACCTAGGGAAACCTACCAAACCTGTGCATTTCTGAAAACTAGAGACATAGGGGAATCCAAGATGGGGTGACTTGCGGGGCTCGGACCAGGTTCTGTTACCCAGAATCCTTTGCAAACCTAAAAATTTGGCTAAAAAAACACATGTTTCTCACATTTCTGTGGCAGAAAGTTCTGGAATCTGAGAGGAGCCACAAATTTCCTTCCACCCACCGTTCCCCCAAGTCTCCCGATAAAAATGATACCTCACTTGCGTGGGTAGGCCTAGCGCCGGCGACAGAGAAACACCCCAAAGCACAACGTGGACACGTCCAAAATTTTGGAAGAAAACAGAGGTGTTTTTTGCGAAGTGCCTACCTGTAGATTTTGGCCTCTAGCTCAGCCGGCACCTATGGAAACCTACCAAACCTGTGCATTTCTGAAAACTAGAGTCCTAGGGGAATCCAAGGAGGGGTGACTTGCGGGGCTCGGACCAGGTTATGTTACCCAGAATCCTTTGCAAACCTCAAAATTTGGCTAAAAAAACACATGTTCCTCACATTTCTGTGGCAGAAAGTTCTGGAATCGGAGAGGAGCCACAAATTTCCTTCCACCCAGCGTTCCCCCAAGTCTCCCGATAAAAATGATACCTCACTTGCGTGGGTAGGCCTAGCGCCGGCGACAGGAAACACTCCAAAGCGCAACGTGGACACATCCAAAATTTTGGAAGAAAACAGAGGTGTTTTTTGCGAAGTGCCTACCTGTAGATTTTGGCCTCTAGCTCAGCCGGCACCTAGGGAAACCTACCAAACCTGTGCATTTCTGAAAACTAGAGACCTAGGGGAATCCAAGGATGGGTGACTTGCGGGGCTCGGACCAGGTTCTGTTACCCAGAATCCTTGGCAAACCTCAAAATTTGGCTAAAACAACACATGTTCCTCACATTTCTGTGGCAGAAAGTTCTGGAATCGGAGAGGAGCCACAAATTTCCTTCCACCCAGCGTTCCCCCAAGTCTCCCAATAAAAATGATACCTCACTTGCGTGGGTAGGCCTAGCGCCGGCGACAGGAAACACCCCAAAGCGCAACGTGGACATGTCCAAAATTTTGGAAGAAAACAGAGGTGTTTTTTGCGAAGTGCCTACCTGTAGATTTTGGCCTCTAGCTCAGCCGGCACCTAGGGAAACCTACCAAACCTGTGCATTTCTGAAAACTAGAGACCTAGGGGAATCCAAGATGGGGTGACTTGCGGGGCTCGGACCAGGTTCTGTTACCCAGAATCCTTTGCAAACCTCAAAATTTGGCTAAAAAAACACATGTTCCTCACATTTCTGTGGCAGAAAGTTCTGGAATCTGAGAGGAGCCACAAATTTCCTTCCACCCAGCGTTCCCCCAAGTCTCCCGATAAAAATGATACCTCACTTGCGTGGGTAGGCCTAGCGCCGGCGACAGGAAACACCCCAAAGCACAACGTGGACACGTCCAAAATTTTGGAAGAAAACAGAGGTGTTTTTTGCGAAGTGCCTACCTGTAGATTTTGGCCTCTAGCTCACCCGGCACCTAGGGAAACCTACCAAACCTGTGCATTTCTGAAAACTAGAGACCGAGGGGAATCCAAGGAGGGGTGACTTGCGGGGCTCGGACCAGGTTCTAATACCCAGAATCCTTTGCAAACCTCAAAATTTGGCTAAAACAACACATGTTCCTCACATTTCTGTGGCAGAAAGTTCTGGAATCGGAGAGGAGCCACAAATTTCCTTCCACCCAGCGTTCCCCCAAGTCTCCCAATAAAAATGATACCTCACTTGCGTGGGTAGGCCTAGCGCCGGCGACAGGAAACACCCCAAAGCGCAACGTGGACATGTCCAAAATTTTGGAAGAAAACAGAGGTGTTTTTTGCGAAGTGCCTACCTGTAGATTTTGGCCTCTAGCTCAGCCGGCACCTAGGGAAACCTACCAAACCTGTGCATTTCTGAAAACTAGAGACCTAGGGGAATCCAAGATGGGGTGACTTGCGGGGCTCGGACCAGGTTCTGTTACCCAGAATCCTTTGCAAACCTCAAAATTTGGCTAAAAAAACACATGTTCCTCACATTTCTGTGGCAGAAAGTTCTGGAATCTGAGAGGAGCCACAAATTTCCTTCCACCCAGCGTTCCCCCAAGTCTCCCGATAAAAATGATACCTCACTTGCGTGGGTAGGCCTAGCGCCGGCGACAGGAAACACCCCAAAGCGCAACGTGAACACATCCAAAATTTTGGAAGAAAACAGAGGTGTTTTTTGCGAAGTGCCTACCTGTAGATTTTGGCCTCTAGCTCAACCGGCACCTAGGGAAACCTACCAAACCTGTGCATTTCTGAAAACTAGAGACCTAGGGGAATCCAAGGAGGGGTGACTTGCGGGGCTCGGACCAGGTTCTGTTACCCAGAATCCTTTGCAAACCTCAAAATTTGGCTAAAAAAACACATGTTCCTCACATTTCTGTGGCAGAAAGTTCTGGAATCTGAGAGGAGCCACAAATTTCCTTCCACCCAGCGTTCTCCCAAGTCTCCCGATAAAAATGATACCTCACTTGCGTGGGTAGGCCTAGCGCCGGCGACATGAAACACCCCAAAGCGCAACGTGGACACATCCAAAATTTTGGAAGAAAACAGAGGTGTTTTTTGCGAAGTGCCTACCTGTAGATTTTGGCCTCTAGCTCAGCCGGCACCTAGGGAAACCTACCAAACCTGTGCATTTCTGAAAACTAGAGACATAGGGGAATCCAAGATGGGGTGACTTGCGGGGCTCGGACCAGGTTCTGTTACCCAGAATCCTTTGCAAACCTAAAAATTTGGCTAAAAAAACACATGTTTCTCACATTTCTGTGGCAGAAAGTTCTGGAATCTGAGAGGAGCCACAAATTTCCTTCCACCCAGCGTTCCCCCAAGTCTCCCGATAAAAATGATACCTCACTTGCGTGGGTAGGCCTAGCGCCGGCGACAGAGAAACACCCCAAAGCACAACGTGGACACGTCCAAAATTTTGGAAGAAAACAGAGGTGTTTTTTGCGAAGTGCCTACCTGTAGATTTTGGCCTCTAGCTCAGCCGGCACCTATGGAAACCTACCAAACCTGTGCATTTCTGAAAACTAGAGACCTAGGGGAATCCAAGGAGGGGTGACTTGCGGGGCTCGGACCAGGTTATGTTACCCAGAATCCTTTGCAAACCTCAAAATTTGGCTAAAAAAACACATGTTCCTCACATTTCTGTGGCAGAAAGTTCTGGAATCGGAGAGGAGCCACAAATTTCCTTCCACCCAGCGTTCCCCCAAGTCTCCCGATAAAAATGATACCTCACTTGCGTGGGTAGGCCTAGCGCCGGCGACAGGAAACACTCCAAAGCGCAACGTGGACACATCCAAAATTTTGGAAGAAAACAGAGGTGTTTTTTGCGAAGTGCCTACCTGTAGATTTTGGCCTCTAGCTCAGCCGGCACCTAGGGAAACCTACCAAACCTGTGCATTTCTGAAAACTAGAGACCTAGGGGAATCTAAGGAGGGGTGACTTGCGGGGCTCGGACCAGGTTCTGTTACCCAGAATCCTTTGCAAACCTCAAAATTTGGATAAAAAAACACATGTTCCTCACATTTCTGTGGCAGAAAGTTCTGGATCCTGAGAGGAGCCACAAATTTCCTTCCACCCAGCGTTCCCCCAAGTCTCCCGATAAAAATGATACCTCACTTGCGTGGGTAGGCCTAGCGCCGGCGACAGGAAACGCCCCAAAGCGCAACGTGGACACATCCAAAATTTTGGAAGAAAACAGAGGTGTTTTTTGCGAAGTGCCTACCTGTAGATTTTAGCCTCTAGCTCAGCCGGCACCTAGGGAAACCTACCAAACCTGTGCATTTCTGAAAACTAGAGACCTAGGGGCATCCAAGGAGGGGTGACTTGTGGGGCTCGGACCAGGTTCTGTTACCCAGAATCCTTTGCAAACCTCACAATTTGGCTAAAAACACACATGTTCCTCACATTTCTGTGGCAGAAAGTTCTGGAATCTGAGAGGAGCCACAAATTTCCTTCCACCCAGCGTTCCCCCAAGTCTCCCGATAAAAATGATACCTCACTTGCGTGGGTAGGCCTAGCGCCGGCGACAGGAAACACCCCAAAGCGCAACGTGGACACGTCCAAAATTTTGGAAGAAAACAGAGGTGTTTTTTGCGAAGTGCCTACCTGTAGATTTTGGCCTCTAGCTCAGCCGGCACCTAGGTAAACATACCAAACCTGTGCATTTCTGAAAACTAGTGACGTAGGGGAATCCAAGATGGGGTGACTTGCGGGGCTCGGACCAGGTTCTGTTACCCAGAATCCTTTGCAAACCTCAAAATTTGGCTAAAAAAACACATGTTCCTCACATTTCTGTGGCAGAAAGTTCTGGAATCTGAGAGGAGCCACAAATTTCCTTCCACCCAGCGTTCCCCCAAGTCTCCCGATAAAAATGATACCTCACTTGCGTGGGTAGGCCTAGCGCCGGAGACAGGAAACACCCCAAAGCGCAACGTGGACACGTCCAAAATTTTGGAAGAAAACAGAGGTGTTTTTTGCGAAGTGCCTACCTGTAGATTTTGGCCTCTAGCTCAGCCGGCACCTAGGGAAACCTACCAAACCTGTACATTTCTGAAAACTAGAGACGTAGGGGAATCCAAGGAGGGGTGACTTGCGGAGCTCGGACCAGGTTCTGTTACCCAGAATCCTTTGCAAACCTCAAAATTTGGCTAAAAAAACACATGTTCCTCACATTTCTGTGGCAGAAAGTTCTGGAATCTGAGAGGAGCCACAAATTTCCTTCCACCCAGCGTTCCCCCAAGTCTCCCGATAAAAATGATACCTCACTTGCGTGGGTAGGCCTAGCGCCGGCGACAGGAAACACCCCAAAGCGCAACGTGGACATGTCCAAAATTTTGGAAGAAAACAGAGGTGTTTTTTGCGAAGTGCCTACCTGTAGATTTTGGCCTCTAGCTCAGCCGGCACCTAGGGAAACCTACCAAACCTGTGCATTTCTGAAAACTAGAGACCTAGGGGAATCCAAGATGGGGTGACTTGCGGGGCTCGGACCAGGTTCTGTTACCCAGAATCCTTTGCAAACCTCAAAATTTGGCTAAAAAAACACATGTTCCTCACATTTCTGTGGGAGAAAGTTCTGGAATCTGAGAGGAGCCACAAATTTCCTTCCACCCAGCGTTCCCCCAAGTCTCCCGATAAAAATGATACCTCACTTGCGTGGGTAGGCCTAGCGCCGGCGACAGGAAACACCCCAAAGCACAACGTGGACACATCCAAAATTTTGGAAGAAAACAGAGGTGTTTTTTGCGAAGTGCCTACCTGTAGATTTTGGCCTCTAGCTCAGCCGGCACCTAGGGAAACATACCAAACCTGTGCATTTCTGAAAGCTAGAGACGTAGGGGAATCCAAGATGGGGTGACTTGCGGGGCTCGGACCAGGTTCTGTTACCCAGAATCCTTTGCAAACCTCAAAATTTGGCTAAAAAAACACATGTTCCTCACATTTCTGTGGCAGAAAGTTCTGGAATCTGAGAGGAGCCACAAATTTCCTTCCACCCAGCGTTCCCCCAAGTCTCCCGATAAAAATGATACCTCACTTGCGTGGGTAGGCCTAGCGCCGGCGACAGGAAACACCCCAAAGCGCAACGTGGACACGTCCAAAATTTTGGAAGAAAACAGAGGTGTTTTTTGCGAAGTGCCTACCTGTAGATTTTGGCCTCTAGCTCAGCCGGCACCTAGAGAAACCTACCAAACCTGTGCATTTCTGAAAACTAGAGACCTAGGGGAATCCAAGATGGGGTGACTTGCGGGGCTCGGACCAGGTTCTGTTACGCAGAATCCTTTGCAAATCTCAAAATTTGGCTAAAAAAACACATGTTCCTCACATTTCTGTGGCAGAAAGTTCTTGAATCTGAGAGGAGCCACAAATTTCCTTCCCCCCAGCGTTCCCCCAAGTCTCCCGATAAAAATGATACCTCACTTGCGTGGGTAGGCCTAGCGCCAGCGACAGGAAACACCCCAAAGCGCAACGTGGACACATCCAAAATTATGGAAGAAAACAGAGGTGTTTTTTGCAAAGTGCCTGCCTGTAGATTTTGGCCTCTAGCTCAGCCGGCACCTAGGGAAACCTACCAAACCTGTGCATTTCTGAAAACTAGAGACCTAGGGGAATCCAAGGAGGGGTGACTTGCGGGGCTCGGACCAGGTTCTGTTACCCAGAATCCTTGGCAAACCTCAAAATTTGGCTAAAACAACACATGTTCCTCACATTTCTGTGGCAGAAAGTTCTGGAATCGGAGAGGAGCCACAAATTTCCTTCCACCCAGTGTTCCCCCAAGTCTCCCAATAAAAATGATACCTCACTTGCGTGGGTAGGCCTAGCGCCGGCGACAGGAAACACCCCAAAGCGCAACGTGGACATGTCCAAAATTTTGGAAGAAAACAGAGGTGTTTTTTGCGAAGTGCCTACCTGTAGATTTTGGCCTCTAGCTCAGCCGGCACCTAGGGAAACCTACCAAACCTGTGCATTTCTGAAAACTAGAGACCTAGGGGAATCCAAGATGGGGTGACTTGCGGGGCTCGGACCAGGTTCTGTTACCCAGAATCCTTTGCAAACCTCAAAATTTGGCTAAAAAAACACATGTTCCTCACATTTCTGTGGCAGAAAGTTCTGGAATCTGAGAGGAGCCACAAATTTCCTTCCACCCAGCGTTCCCCCAAGTCTCCCGATAAAAATGATACCTCACTTGCGTGGGTAGGCCTAGCGCCGGCGACAGGAAACACCCCAAAGCACAACGTGGACACGTCCAAAATTTTGGAAGAAAACAGAGGTGTTTTTTGCGAAGTGCCTACCTGTAGATTTTGGCCTCTAGCTCACCCGGCACCTAGGGAAACCTACCAAACCTGTGCATTTCTGAAAACTAGAGACCTAGGGGAATCCAAGGAGGGGTGACTTGCGGGGCTCGGACCAGGTTCTAATACCAGAATCCTTTGCAGACCTCAAAATTTGGCTAAAACAACACATGTTCCTCACATTTCTGTGGCAGAAAGTTCTGGAATCGGAGAGGAGCCACAAATTTCCTTCCACCCAGCGTTCCCCCAAGTCTCCCAATAAAAATGATACCTCACTTGCGTGGGTAGGCATAGCGCCGGCGACAGGAAACACCCCAAAGCGCAACGTGGACATGTCCAAAATTTTGGAAGAAAACAGAGGTGTTTTTTGCGAAGTGCCTACCTGTAGATTTTGGCCTCTAGCTCAGCCGGCACCTAGGGAAACCTACCAAACCTGTGCATTTCTGAAAACTAGAGACCTAGGGGAATCCAAGATGGGGTGACTTGCGGGGCTCGGACCAGGTTCTGTTACCCAGAATCCTTTGCAAACCTCAAAATTTGGCTAAAAAAACACATGTTCCTCACATTTCTGTGGCAGAAAGTTCTGGAATCTGAGAGGAGCCACAAATTTCCTTCCACCCAGCGTTCCCCCAAGTCTCCCGATAAAAATGATACCTCACTTGCGTGGGTAGGCCTAGCGCCGGCGACAGGAAACACCCCAAAGCGCAACGTGAACACATCCAAAATTTTGGAAGAAAACAGAGGTGTTTTTTGCGAAGTGCCTACCTGTAGATTTTGGCCTCTAGCTCAACCGGCACCTAGGGAAACCTACCAAACCTGTGCATTTCTGAAAACTAGAGACCTAGGGGAATCCAAGGAGGGGTGACTTGCGGGGCTCGGACCAGGTTCTGTTACCCAGAATCCTTTGCAAACCTCAAAATTTGGCTAAAAAAACACATGTTCCTCACATTTCTGTGGCAGAAAGTTCTGGAATCTGAGAGGAGCCACAAATTTCCTTCCACCCAGCGTTCTCCCAAGTCTCCCGATAAAAATGATACCTCACTTGCGTGGGTAGGCCTAGCGCCGGCGACAGGAAACACCCCAAAGCGCAACGTGGACACATCCAAAATTTTGGAAGAAAACAGAGGTGTTTTTTGCGAAGTGCCTACCTGTAGATTTTGGCCTCTAGCTCAGCCGGCACCTAGGGAAACGTACCAAACCTGTGCATTTCTGAAAACTAGAGACCTAGGGGAATCCAAGATGGGGTGACTTGCGGGGCTCGGACCAGGTTCTGTTACCCAGAATCATTTGCAAACCTCAAAATTTGGCTAAAAAAACACATGTTCCTCACATTTCTGTGGCAGAAAGTTCTGGAATCTGAGAGGAGCCACAAATTTCCTTCCACCCAGCGTTCCCCCAAGTCTCCCGATAAAAATGATACCTCACTTGCGTGGGTAGGCCTAGCGCCGGCGACAGGAAACACCCCAAAGCACAACGTGGACACGTCCAAAATTTTAGAAGAAAACAGAGGTGTTTTTTGCGAAGTGCCTACCTGTAGATTTTGGCCTCTAGCTCAGCCGGCACCTAGGGAAACCTACCAAACCTGTGCATTTCTGAAAACTAGAGACCTAGGGGAATCCAAGGAGGGGTGACTTGCGGTGCTCGGACCAGGTTCTGTTACCCAGAATCCTTTGCAAACCTCAAAATTTGGCTAAAAAAACACATGTTCCTCACATTTCTGTGGCAGAAAGTTCTGGAATCGGAGAGGAGCCACAAATTTCCTTCCACCCAGCGTTCCCCCAAGTCTCCCAATAAAAATGATACCTCACTTGCGTGGGTAGGCCTAGCGCCGGCGACAGGAAACACCCCAAAGCGCAACGTGGACACATCCAAAATTATGGAAGAAAACAGAGGTGTTTTTTGCGAAGTGCCTACCTGTAGATTTTGGCCTCTAGCTCAGCCGGCACCTAGGGAAACCTACCAAACCTGTGCATTTCTGAAAACTAGAGACCTAGGGAAATCCAAGATGGGGTGACTTGCGGGGCTCGGACCAGGTTCTGTTACCCAGAATCCTTTGCAAACCTCAAAATTTGGCTAAAAAAACACATGTTCCTCACATTTCTGTGGCAGAAAGTTCTGGAATCTGAGAGGAGCCACAAATTTCCTTCCACCCAGCGTTCCCCCAAGTCTCCCGATAAAAATGATACCTCACTTGCGTGGGTAGGCCTAGCGCCGGCGACAGGAAACACCCCAAAGCGCAACGTGGACACGTCCAAAATTTTGGAAGAAAACAGAGGTGTTTTTTGCGAAGTGCCTACCTGTAGATTTTGGCCTCTAGCTCAGCCGGCACCTAGGGAAACCTACCAAACCTGTGCATTTCTGAAAACTAGAGACCTAGGGGAATCCAAGATGGGGTGACTTGCGGGGCTCGGACCAGGTTCTGTTACCCAGAATCCTTTGCAAACCTCAAAATTTGGCTAAAAAAACACATGTTCCTCACATTTCTGTGGCAGAAAGTTCTGGAATCTGAGAGGAGCCACAAATTTCCTTCCCCCCAGCGTTCCCCCAAGTCTCCCGATAAAAATGATACCTCACTTGCGTGGGTAGGCCTAGCGCCAGCGACAGGAAACACCCCAAAGCGCAACGTGGACACATCCAAAATTATGGAAGAAAACAGAGGTGTTTTTTGCGAAGTGCCTACCTGTAGATTTTGGCCTCTAGCTCAGCCGGCACCTAGGGAAACCTACCAAACCTGTGCATTTCTGAAAACTAGAGACCTAGGGGAATCCAAGATGGGGTGACTTGCGGGTCTCGGACCAGGTTCTGTTACCCAGAATCCTTTGCAAACCTCAAAATTTGGCTAAAAAAACACATGTTCCTCACATTTCTGTGGCAGAAAGTTCTGGAATCTGAGAGGAGCCACAAATTTCCTTCCACCCAGCGTTCCCCCAAGTCTCCCGATAAAAATGATACCTCACTTGCGTGGGTAGGCCTAGCGCCGGCGACAGGAAACACCCCAAAGCACAACGTGGACACGTCCAAAATTTTGGAAGAAAACAGAGGTTTTTTTTGCGAAGTGCCTACCTGTAGATTTTGGCCTCTAGCTCAGCCGGCACCTAGGGAAACCTACCAAACCTGTGCATTTCTGAAAACTAGAGACCTAGGGGAATCCAAGGAGGGGTGACTTGCGGGGCTCGGACCAGGTTCTGTTACCCAGAATCCTTTGCAAACCTCAAAATTTGGCTAAAACAACACATGTTCCTCACATTTCTGTGGCAGAAAGTTCTGGAATCGGAGAGGAGCCACAAATTTCCTTCCACCCAGCGTTCCCCCAAGTCTCCCAATAAAAATGATACCTCACTTGCGTGGGTAGGCCTAGTGCCGGCGACAGGAAACACCCCAAAGCGCAACGTGGACATGTCAAAAATTTTGGAAGAAAACAGAGGTGTTTTTTGCGAAGTGCCTACCTGTAGATTTTGGCCTCTAGCTCAGCCGGCACCTAGGGAAACCTACCAAACCTGTGCATTTCTGAAAACTAGAGACCTAGGGGAATCCAAGATGGGGTGACTTGCGGGGCTCGGACCAGGTTCTGTTACCCAGAATCCTTTGCAAACCTCAAAATTTGGCTAAAAAAACACATGTTCCTCACATTTCTGTGGCAGAAAGTTCTGGAATCTGAGAGGAACCACAAATTTCCTTCCACCCAGCGTTCCCCCAAGTCTCCCGATAAAAATTATACCTCACTTGCGTGGGTAGGCCTAGCGCCGGCGACAGGAAACACCCCAAAGCACAACGTGGACACGTCCAAAATTTTGGAAGAAAACAGAGGTGTTTTTTGCGAAGTGCCTACCTGTAGATTTTGGCCTCTAGCTCAGCCGGCACCTAGGGAAACCTGCCAAACCTGTGCATTTCTGAAAACTAGAGACCTAGGGGAATCCAAGATGGAGTGACTTGCGGGGCTCGGACCAGGTTCTGTTACCCAGAATCCTTTGCAAACCTCAAAATTTGGCTAAAACAACACATGTTCCTCACATTTCTGTTGCAGAAAGTTCTGGAATCGGAGAGGAGCCACAAATTTCCTTCCACCCAGCGTTCCCCCAAGTCTCCCAATAAAAATGATACCTCACTTGCGTGGGTAGGCCTAGCGCCGGCGACAGGAAACACCCCAAAGCGCAACGTGGACATGTCCAAAATTTTGGAAGAAAACAGAGGTGTTTTTTGCGAAGTGCCTACCTGTAGATTTTGGCCTCTAGCTCAGCCGGCACCTAGGGAAACCTACCAAACCTGTGCATTTCTGAAAACTAGAGACCTAGGGGAATCTAAGATGGGGTGACTTGCGGGGCTCGGACCAGGTTCTGTTACCCAGAATCCTTTGCAAACCTCAAAATTTGGCTAAAAAAACACATGTTCCTCACATTTCCGTGGCAGAAAGTTCTGGAATCTGAGAGGAGCCACAAATTTCCTTCCACCCAGCGTTCCCCCAAGTCTCCCGATAAAAATGATACCTCACTTGCGTGGGTAGGCCTAGCGCCGGCGACAGGAAACACCCCAAAGCGCAACGTGAACACATCCAAAATTTTGGAAGAAAACAGAGGTGTTTTTTGCGAAGTGCCTACCTGTAGATTTTGGCCTCTAGCTCAACCGGCACCTAGGGAAACCTACCAAGCCTGTGCATTTCTGAAAACTAGAGACCTAGGGGAATCCAAGGAGGGGTGACTTGCGGGGCTCGGACCAGGTTATGTTACCCAGAATCCTTTGCAAACCTCAAAATTTGGCTAAAAAAACACATGTTCCTCACATTTCTGTGGCAGAAAGTTCTGGAATCTGAGAGGAGCCACAAATTTCCTTCCACCCAGCGTTCCCCCAAGTCTCCCAATAAAAATGATACCTCACTTGCGTGGGTAGGATTAGCGCCGGCGACAGGAAACACCCCAAAGCGCAACGTGGACATGTCCAAAATTTTGGAAGAAAACAGAGGTGTTTTTTGCGAAGTGCCTACCTGTGGATTTTGGCCTCTAGCTCAGCCGGCACCTAGGGAAACCTACCAAACCTGTGCATTTCTGAAAACTAGAGACCTAGGGGAATCCAAGATGGGGTGACTTGCGGGGCTCGGACCAGGTTCTGTTACCCAGAATCCTTTGCAAACCTCAAAATTTGGCTAAAAAAACACATGTTCCTCACATTTCTGTGGCAGAAAGTTCTGGAATCTGAGAGGAGCCACAAATTTCCTTCCACCCAGCGTTCCCCCAAGTCTCCCGATAAAAATGATACCTCACTTGCGTGGGTAGGCCTAGCGCCGGCGACAGGAAACACCCCAAAGCGCAACGTGAACACATCCAAAATTTTGGAAGAAAACAGAGGTGTTTTTTGCGAAGTGCCTACCTGTAGATTTTGGCCTCTAGCTCAACCGGCACCTAGGGAAACCTACCAAACCTGTGCATTTCTGAAAACTAGAGACCTAGGGGAATCCAAGGAGGGGTGACTTGCGGGGCTCGGACCAGGTTCTGTTACCCAGAATCCTTTGCAAACCTCAAAATTTGGCTAAAAAAACACATGTTCCTCACATTTCTGTGGCAGAAAGTTCTGGAATCTGAGAGGAGCCACAAATTTCCTTCCACCCAGCGTTCTCCCAAGTCTCCCGATAAAAATGATACCTCACTTGCGTGGGTAGGCCTAGCGCCGGCGACAGGAAACACCCCAAAGCGCAACGTGGACACATCCAAAATTTTGGAAGAAAACAGAGGTGTTTTTTGCGAAGTGCCTACCTGTAGATTTTGGCCTCTAGCTCAGCCGGCACCTAGGGAAACCTACCAAACCTGTGCATTTCTGAAAACTAGAGACCTAGGGGAATCCAAGATGGGGTGACTTGCGGGGCTCGGACCAGGTTCTGTTACCCAGAATCCTTTGCAAACCTCAAAATTTGGCTAAAAAAACACATGTTCCTCACATTTCTGTGGCAGAAAGTTCTGGAATCTGAGAGGAGCCACAAATTTCCTTCCACCTAGCGTTCCCCCAAGTCTCCCGATAAAAATGATACCTCACTTGCGTGGGTAGGCCTAGCGCCGGCGACAGGAAACACCCCAAAGCACAACGTGGACACGTCCAAAATTTTAGAAGAAAACAGAGGTGTTTTTTGCGAAGTGCCTACCTGTAGATTTTGGCCTCTAGCTCAGCCGGCACCTAGGGAAACCTACCAAACCTGTGCATTTCTGAAAACTAGAGACCTAGGGGAATCCAAGATGGGGTGACTTGCGGGGCTCGGACCAGGTTCTGTTACCCAGAATCCTTTGCAAACCTCAAAATTTGGCTAAAAAAACACATGTTCCTCACATTTCTGTGGCAGAAAGTTCTGGAATCTGAGAGGAGCCACAAATTTCCTTCCACCCAGCGTTCCCCCAAGTCTCCCGATAAAAATAATACCTCACTTGCGTGGGTAGGCCTAGCGCCGGCGACAGGAAACACCCCAAAGCGCAACGTGGACACGTCCAAAATTTTGGAAGAAAACAGAGGTGTTTTTTGCGAAGTGCCTACCTGTAGATTTTGGCCTCTAGCTCAGCCGGCACCTAGGGAAACCTACCAAACCTGTGCATTTCTGAAAACTAGAGACCTAGGGGAATCCAAGATGGGGTGACTTGCGGGGCTCGGACCAGGTTCTGTTACCCAGAATCCTTTGCAAACCTCAAAATTTGGCTAAAAAAACACATGTTCCTCACATTTCTGTGGCAGAAAGTTCTGGAATCTGAGAGGAGCCACAAATTTCCTTCCCCCCAGCGTTCCCCCAAGTCTCCCGATAAAAATGATACCTCACTTGCGTGGGTAGGCCTAGCGCCAGCGACAGGAAACACCCCAAAGCGCAACGTGGACACATCCAAAATTATGGAAGAAAACAGAGGTGTTTTTTGCGAAGTGCCTACCTGTAGATTTTGGCCTCTAGCTCAGCCGGCACCTAGGGAAACCTACCAAACCTGTGCATTTCTGAAAACTAGAGACCTAGGGGAATCCAAGATGGGGTGACTTGCGGGTCTCGGACCAGGTTCTGTTACCCAGAATCCTTTGCAAACCTCAAAATTTGGCTAAAAAAACACATGTTCCTCACATTTCTGTGGCAGAAAGTTCTGGAATCGGAGAGGAGCCACAAATTTCCTTCCACCCAGCGTTCCCCCAAGTCTCCCGATAAAAATGATACCTCACTTGCGTGGGTAGGCCTAGCGCCGGCGACAGGAAACACCCCAAAGCGCAACGTGGACACGTCCAAAATTTTGGAAGAAAACAGAGGTGTTTTTTGCGAAGTGCCTACCTGTAGATTTTGGCCTCTAGCTCAGCCGGCACCTAGGGAAACCTACCAAACCTGTGCATTTCTGAAAACTAGAGACCTAGGGGAATCCAAGATGGGGTGACTTGCGGGGCTCGGACCAGGTTCTGTTACCCAGAATCCTTTGCAAACCTCAAAATTTGGCTAAAAAAACACATGTTCCTCACATTTCTGTGGCAGAAAGTTCTGGAATCTGAGAGGAGCCACAAATTTCCTTCCCCCCAGCGTTCCCCCAAGTCTCCCGATAAAAATGATACCTCACTTGCGTGGGTAGGCCTAGCGCCAGCGACAGGAAACACCCCAAAGCGCAACGTGGACACATCCAAAATTATGGAAGAAAACAGAGGTGTTTTTTGCGAAGTGCCTACCTGTAGATTTTGGCCTCTAGCTCAGCCGGCACCTAGGGAAACCTACCAAACCTGTGCATTTCTGAAAACTAGAGACCTAGGGGAATCCAAGGAGGGGTGACTTGCGGGGCTCGGACCAGGTTCTGTTACCCAGAATCCTTTGCAAACCTCAAAATTTGGCTAAAACAATACATGTTCCTCACATTTCTGTGGCAGAAAGTTCTGGAATCGGAGAGGAGCCACAAATTTCCTTCCACCCAGCGTTCCCCCAAGTCTCCCAATAAAAATGATACCTCACTTGCGTGGGTAGGCCTAGCGCCGGCGACAGGAAACACCCCAAAGCGCAACGTGGACATGTCCAAAATTTTGGAAGAAAACAGAGGTGTTTTTTGCGAAGTGCCTATCTGTAGATTTTGGCCTCTAGCTCAGCCGGCACCTAGGGAAACCTACCAAACCTGTGCATTTCTGAAAACTAGAGACCTAGGGGAATCCAAGATGGGGTGACTTGCGGGGCTCGGACCAGGTTCTGTTACCCAGAATCCTTTGCAAACCTCAAAATTTGGCTAAAAAAACACATGTTCCTCACATTTCTGTGGCAGAAAGTTCTGGAATCTGAGAGGAACCACAAATTTCCTTCCACCCAGCGTTCCCCCAAGTCTCCCGATAAAAATTATACCTCACTTGCGTGGGTAGGCCTAGCGCCGGCGACAGGAAACACCCCAAAGCACAACGTGGACACGTCCAAAATTTTGGAAGAAAACAGAGGTGTTTTTTGCGAAGTGCCTACCTGTAGATTTTGGCCTCTAGCTCAGCCGGCACCTAGGGAAACCTGCCAAACCTGTGCATTTCTGAAAACTAGAGACCTAGGGGAATCCAAGATGGGGTGACTTGCGGGGCTCGGACCAGGTTCTGTTACCCAGAATCCTTTGCAAACCTCAAAATTTGGCTAAAACAACACATGTTCCTCACATTTCTGTGGCAGAAAGTTCTGGAATCGGAGAGGAGCCACAAATTTCCTTCCACCCAGCGTTCCCCCAAGTCTCCCAATAAAAATGATACCTCACTTGCGTGGGTAGGCCTAGCGCCGGCGACAGGAAACACCCCAAAGCGCAACGTGGACATGTCCAAAATTTTGGAAGAAAACAGAGGTGTTTTTTGCGAAGTGCCTACCTGTAGATTTTGGCCTCTAGCTCAGCCGGCACCTAGGGAAACCTACCAAACCTGTGCATTTCTGAAAACTAGAGACCTAGGGGAATCCAAGATGGGGTGACTTGCGGGGCTCGGACCAGGTTCTGTTACCCAGAATCCTTTGCAAACCTCAAAATTTGGCTAAAACAACACATGTTCCTCACATTTCTGTGGCAGAAAGTTCTGGAATCTGAGAGGAGCCACGAATTTCCTTCCACCCAGCGTTCCCCCAAGTCTCCCGATAAAAATGATACCTCACTTGCGTGGGTAGGCCTAGCGCCGGCGACAGGAAACACCCCAAAGCGCAACGTGGACACATCCAAAATTTTGGAAGAAAACAGAGGTGTTTTTTGCGAAGTGCCTACCTGTAGATTTTGGCCTCTAGCTCAGCCGGCACCTAGGGAAACCTACCAAACCTGTGCATTTCTGAAAACTAGAGACCTAGGGTAATCCAAGATGGGGTGACTTGCGGGGCTCGGACCAGGTTCTGTTACCCAGAATCCTTTGCAAACCTCAAAATTTGGCTAAAAAAAACACATGTTCCTCACATTTCTGTGGCAGAAAGTTCTGGAATCTGAGAGGAGCCACAAATTTCCTTCCACCCAGCGTTCCCCCAAGTCTCCCGATAAAAATGATACCTCACTTGCGTGGGAAGGCCTAGCGCCGGCGACAGGAAACACCCCAAAGCACAACGTGGACACGTCCAAAATTTTGGAAGAAAACAGAGGTGTTTTTTGCGAAGTGCCTACCTGTAGATTTTGGCCTCTAGCTCAGCCGGCACCTAGGGAAACCTACCAAACCTGTGCATTTCTGAAAACTAGAGACCTAGGGGAATCCAAGGAGGGGTGACTTGCAGGGCTCGGACCAGGTTCTGTTACCCAGAATCCTTTGCAAACCTCAAAATTTGGCTAAAAAAACACATGTTCCTCACATTTCTGTGGCAGAAAGTTCTGGAATCGGAGAGGAGCCACAAATTTCCTTCCACCCAGCGTTCCCCCAAGTCTCCCAATAAAAATGATACCTCATTTGCGTGGGTAGGCCTAGCGCCGGCGACAGGAAACACCCCAAAGCACAACGTGGACATGTCCAAAATTTTGGAGGAAAACAGAGGTGTTTTTTGCGAAGTGCCTACCTGTAGATTTTGGCCTCTAGCTCAGCCGGCACCTAAGGAAACCTACCAAACTTGTGCATTTCTGAAAACTAGAGACCTAGGGGAATCCAAGATGGGGTGACTTGCGGGGCTCGGACCAGGTTCTGTTACCCAGAATCCTTTGCAAACCTCAAAATTTGGCTAAAAAAACACATGTTCCTCAAATTTCTGTGGCAGAAAGTTCTGGAATCTGAGAGGAGCCACAAATTTCCTTCCACCCAGCGTTCCCCCAAGTCTCCCGATAAAAATGATACCTCACTTGGGTGGGTAGGCCTAGCGCCGGCGACAGGAAACACCCCAAAGCACAACGTGGACACGTCCAAAATTTTGGAAGAAAACAGAGGTGTTTTTTGCGAAGTGCCTACCTGTAGATTTTGGCCTCTAGCTCAGCCGGCACCTAGGGAAACCTACCAAACCTGTGCATTTCTGAAAACTAGAGACGTAGGGGAATCCAAGATGGGGTGACTTGCGGGGCTCGGACCAGGTTCTGTTACCCAGAATCCTTTGCAAACCTCAAAATTTGGCTAAAAAAACACATGTTCCTCACATTTCTGTGGCAGAAAGTTCTGGAATCGGAGAGGAGCCACAAATTTCCTTCCACCCAGCGTTCCCCCAAGTCTCCCAATAAAAATGATACCTCACTTGCGTGGGTAGGCCTAGCGCCGGCGACAGGAAACACCCCAAAGCGCAACGTGGACATGTACAAAATTTTGGAAGAAAACAGAGGTGTTTTTTGCGAAGTGCCTACCTGTAGATTTTGGCCTCTAGCTCAGCCGGCACCTAAGGAAACCTACCAAACCTGTGCATTTCTGAAAACTAGAGACCTAGGGGAATCCAAGATGGGGTGACTTGCGGGGCTCGGACCAGGTTCTGTTACCCAGAATCCTTTGCAAACCTCAAAATTTGGCTAAAAAAACACATGTTCCTCACATTTCTGTGGCAGAAAGTTCTGGAATCTGAGAGGAGCCACAAATTTCCTTCCACCCAGCGTTCCCCCAAGTCTCCCAATAAAAATGATACCTCACTTGCGTGGGTAGGCCTAGCGCCCGCGACAGGAAACACCCCAAAGCGCAACGTGGACACGTCCAATAATTTGGAAGAAAACAGAGGTGTTTTTTGCGAAGTGCCTACCTGTAGATTTTGGCCTCTAGCTCAGCCGGCACCTAGGGAAACCTACCAAACCTGTGCATTTCTGAAAACTAGAGACCTAGGGGAATCCAAGGAGGCGTGACTTGCGGGGCTCGGACTAGGTTCTGTTACCCAGAATCCTTTGCAAACCTCAAAATTTGGCTAAAAAAACACATGTTCCTCACATTTCTGTGGCAGAAAGTTCTGGAATCTGAGAGGAGCCACAAATTTCCTTCCACCCAGCGTTCCCCCAAGTCTCCCGATAAAAATGATACCTCACTTGCGTGGGTAGGCCTAGCGCCGGCGACAGGAAACACCCCAAAGCACAACGTGGACACGTCCAAAATTTTGGAAGAAAACAGAGGTGTTTTTTGCGAAGTGCCTACCTGTAGATTTTGGCCTCTAGCTCAGCCGGCACCTAGGGAAACCTACCAAACCTGTGCATTTCTGAAAACTAGAGACCTAGGGGAATCCAAGGAAGGGTGACTTGCGGGGCTCGGACCAGGTTCTGTTACCCAGAATCCTTTGCAAACCTCAAAATTTGGCTAAAAAAACACATGTTCCTCACATTTCTGTGGCAGAAAGTTCTGGAATCGGAGAGGAGCCACAAATTTCCTTCCACCCAGCGTTCCCCCAAGTCTCCCAATAAAAATGATACCTCACTTGCGTGGGTAGGCCTAGCGCCGGCGACAGGAAACACCCCAAAGCGCAACGTGGACATGTCCAAAATTTTGGAAGAAAACAGAGGTGTTTTTTGCGAAGTGCCTACCTGTAGATTTTGGCCTCTAGCTCAACCGACACCTAGGGAAACCTACCAAACCTGTGCATTTCTGAAAATTAGAGACCTAGGGGAATCCAAGGAGGGGTGACTTGCGGGGCTCGGACCAGGTTCTGTTACCCAGAATCCTTTGCAAACCTCAAAATTTGGCTAAAAAAACACATGTTCCTCACATTTCTGTGGCAGAAAGTTCTGGAATCTGAGAGGAGCCACAAATTTCCTTCCACCCAGCGTTCCCCCAAGTCTCCCGATAAAAATGATACCTCACTTGCGTGGGTAGGCCTAGCGCCCGCGACAGGAAACACCCCAAAGCGCAACTTGGACACGTCCAAAAATTTGGAAGAAAACAGGTGTTTTTTGCGAAGTGCCTACCTGTAGATTTTGGCCTCTAGCTCAGCCGACACCTAGGGAAACCTACCAAACCTGTGCATTTCTGAAAACTAGAGACCTAGAGGAATCCAGGATGGGGTGACTTGCGGGGCTCGGACCAGGTTCTGTTACCCAGAATCCTTTGCAAACCTCAAAATTTGGCTAAAAAAACACATGTTCCTCACATTTCTGTGGCAGAAAGTTCTGGAATCTGAGAGGAGCCACAAATTTCCTTCCACCCAGCGTTCCCCCAAGTCTCCCGATAAAAATGATACCTCACTTGCGTGGGTAGGCCTAGCGCCCGCGACAGGAAACACCCCAAAGCGCAACGTGGACACGTCCAATAATTTGGAAGAAAACAGAGGTGTTTTTAGCGAAGTGCCTATCTGCAGATTTTGGCATCTAGCTCAGCCGGCACCTAGGGAAACCTACCAAACCTGTGCATTTCTGAAAACTAGAGACCTAGGGGAATCCAAGATGGGGTGACTTGCGGGGCTCGGACCAGGTTCTGTTACCCAGAATCCTTTGCAAACCTCAAAATTTGGCTAAAAAAAACACATGTTCCTCACATTTCTGTGGCAGAAAGTTCTGGAATCTGAGAGGAGCCACAAATTTCCTTCCACCCAGCGTTCCCCCAAGTCTCCCGATAAAAATGATACCTCACTTGCGTGGGTAGGCCTAGCGCCGGCGACAGGAAACACCCCAAAGCACAACGTGGACACGTCCAAAATTTTGCAAGAAAACAGAGGTGTTTTTTGCGAAGTGCCTACCTGTAGATTTTGGCCTCTAGCTCAGCCGGCACCTAGGGAAACCTACCAAACCTGTGCATTTCTGAAAACTAGAGACCTAGGGGAATCCAAGGAGGGGTGACTTGCGGGGCTCGGACCAGGTTCTGTTACCCAGAATCCTTTGCAAACCTCAAAATTTGGCTAAAAAAACACATGTTCCTCACATTTCTGTGGCAGAAAGTTCTGGAATCGGAGAGGAGCCACAAATTTCCTTCCACCCAGCGTTCCCCCAAGTCTCCCAATAAAAATGATACCTCATTTGCGTGGGTAGGCCTAGCGCCGGCGACAGGAAACACCCCAAAGCACAACGTGGACATGTCCAAAATTTTGGAGGAAAACAGAGGTGTTTTTTGCGAAGTGCCTACCTGTAGATTTTGGCCTCTAGCTCAGCCGGCACCTAAGGAAACCTACCAAACTTGTGCATTTCTGAAAACTAGAGACCTAGGGGAATCCAAGATGGGGTGACTTGCGGGGCTCGGACCAGGTTCTGTTACCCAGAATCCTTTGCAAACCTCAAAATTTGGCTAAAAAAACACATGTTCCTCACATTTCTGTGGCAGAAAGTTCTGGAATCTGAGAGGAGCCACAAATTTCCTTCCACCCAGCGTTCCCCCAAGTCTCCCGATAAAAATGATACCTCACTTGCGTGGGTAGGCCTAGCGCCGGCGACAGGAAACACCCCAAAGCACAACGTGGACACGTCCAAAATTTTGGAAGAAAACAGAGGTGTTTTTTGCGAAGTGCCTACCTGTAGATTTTGGCCTCTAGCTCAGCCGGCACCTAGGGAAACCTACCAAACCTGTGCATTTCTGAAAACTAGAGACCTAGGGGAATCCAAGATGGGGTGACTTGCGGGGCTCGGACCAGGTTCTGTTACCCAGAATCCTTTGCAAACCTCAAAATTTGGCTAAAAAAACACATGTTCCTCACATTTCTGTGGCAGAAAGTTCTGGAATCTGAGAGGAGCCACAAATTTCCTTCCACCCAGCGTTCCCCCAAGTCTCCCGATAAAAATGATACCTCACTTGCGTGGGTAGGCCTAGCGCCGGCGACAGGAAACACCCCAAAGCACAACGTGGACACGTCCAAAATTTTGGAAGAAAACAGAGGTGTTTTTTGCGAAGTGCCTACCTGTAGATTTTGGCCTCTAGCTCAGCCGGCACCTAGGGAAACCTACCAAACCTGTGCATTTCTGAAAACTAGAGACCTAAGGGAATCCAAGGAGGGGTGACTTGCGGGGCTCGGACCAGGTTCTGTTACCCAGAATCCTTTGCAAACCTCAAAATTTGGCTAAAAAAACACATGTTCCTCACATTTCTGTGGCAGAAAGTTCTGGAATCGGAGAGGAGCCACAAATTTCCTTCCACCCAGCGTTCCCCCAAGTCTCCCAATAAAAATGATACCTCACTTGCGTGGGTAGGCCTAGCGCCGGCGACAGGAAACACCCCAAAGCGCAACGTGGACATGTACAAAATTTTGGAAGAAAACAGAGGTGTTTTTTGCGAAGTGCCTACCTGTAGATTTTGGCCTCTAGCTCAGCCGGCACCTAGGGAAACCTACCAAACCTGTGCATTTCTGAAAACTAGAGACCTAGGGGAATCCAAGATGGGGTGACTTGCGGGGCTCGGACCAGGTTCTGTTACCCAGAATCCTTTGCAAACCTCAAAATTTGGCTAAAAAAACACATGTTCCTCACATTTCTGTGGCAGAAAGTTCTGGAATCTGAGAGGAGCCACAAATTTCCTTCCACCCAGCGTTCCCCCAAGTCTCCCGATAAAAATGATACCTCACTTGCGTGGGTAGGCCTAGCGCCGGCGACAGGAAACACCCCAAAGCACAACGTGGACACGTCCAAAATTTTAGAAGAAAACAGAGGTGTTTTTTGCGAAGTGCCTACCTGTAGATTTTGGCCTCTAGCTCAGCCGGCACCTAGGGAAACCTACCAAACCTGTGCATTTCTGAAAACTAGAGACCTAGGGGAATCCAAGATGGGGTGACTTGCGGGGCTCGGACCAGGTTCTGTTACCCAGAATCCTTTGCAAACCTCAAAATTTGGCTAAAAAAACACATGTTCCTCACATTTCTGTGGCAGAAAGTTCTGGAATCTGAGAGGAGCCACAAATTTCCTTCCACCCAGCGTTCCCCCAAGTCTCCCGATAAAAATGATACCTCACTTGCGTGGGTAGGCCTAGCGCCGGCGACAGGAAACATCCCAAAGCGCAACGTGGACACGTCCAAAATTTTGGAAGAAAACAGAGGTGTTTTTTGCGAAGTGCCTACCTGTAGATTTTGGCCTCTAGCTCAGCCGGCACCTAGGGAAACCTACCAAACCTGTGCATTTCTGAAAACTAGAGACCTAGGGGAATCCAAGATGGGGTGACTTGCGGGGCTCGGACCAGGTTCTGTTACCCAGAATCCTTTGCAAACCTCAAAATTTGGCTAAAAAAACACATGTTCCTCACATTTCTGTGGCAGAAAGTTCTGGAATCTGAGAGGAGCCACAAATTTCCTTCCCCCCAGCGTTCCCCCAAGTCTCCCGATAAAAATGATACCTCACTTGCGTGGGTAGGCCTAGCGCCAGCGACAGGAAACACCCCAAAGCGCAACGTGGACACGTCCAAAATTATGGAAGAAAACAGAGGTGTTTTTTGCGAAGTGCCTACCTGTAGATTTTGGCCTCTAGCTCAGCCGGCACCTAGGGAAACCTACCAAACCTGTGCATTTCTGAAAACTAGAGACCTAGGGGAATCCAAGGAGGGGTGACTTGCGGGGCTCGGACCAGGTTCTGTTACCCAGAATCCTTTGCAAACCTCAAAATTTGGCTAAAAAAACACATGTTCCTCACATTTCTGTGGCAGAAAGTTCTGGAATCGGAGAGGAGCCACAAATTTCCTTCCACCCAGCGTTCCCCCAAGTCTCCCAATAAAAATGATACCTCATTTGCGTGGGTAGGCCTAGCGCCGGCGACAGGAAACACCCCAAAGCACAACGTGGACATGTCCAAAATTTTGGAGGAAAACAGAGGTGTTTTTTGCGAAGTGCCTACCTGTAGATTTTGGCCTCTAGCTCAGCCGGCACCTAAGGAAACCTACCAAACTTGTGCATTTCTGAAAACTAGAGACCTAGGGGAATCCAAGATGGGGTGACTTGCGGGGCTCGGACCAGGTTCTGTTACCCAGAATCCTTTGCAAACCTCAAAATTTGGCTAAAAAAACACATGTTCCTCACATTTCTGTGGCAGAAAGTTCTGGAATCTGAGAGGAGCCACAAATTTCCTTCCACCCAGCGTTCCCCCAAGTCTCCCGATAAAAATGATACCTCACTTGCGTGGGTAGGCCTAGCGCCGGCGACAGGAAACACCCCAAAGCACAACGTGGACACGTCCAAAATTTTGGAAGAAAACAGAGGTGTTTTTTGCGAAGTGCCTACCTGTAGATTTTGGCCTCTAGCTCAGCCGGCACCTAGGGAAACCTACCAAACCTGTGCATTTCTGAAAACTAGAGACCTAGGGGAATCCAAGATGGGGTGACTTGCGGGGCTCGGACCAGGTTCTGTTACCCAGAATCCTTTGCAAACCTCAAAATTTGGCTAAAAAAACACATGTTCCTCACATTTCTGTGGCAGAAAGTTCTGGAATCTGAGAGGAGCCACAAATTTCCTTCCACCCAGCGTTCCCCCAAGTCTCCCGATAAAAATGATACCTCACTTGCGTGGGTAGGCCTAGCGCCGGCGACAGGAAACACCCCAAAGCACAACGTGGACACGTCCAAAATTTTGGAAGAAAACAGAGGTGTTTTTTGCGAAGTGCCTACCTGTAGATTTTGGCCTCTAGCTCAGCCGGCACCTAGGGAAACCTACCAAACCTGTGCATTTCTGAAAACTAGAGACCTAAGGGAATCCAAGGAGGGGTGACTTGCGGGGCTCGGACCAGGTTCTGTTACCCAGAATCCTTTGCAAACCTCAAAATTTGGCTAAAAAAACACATGTTCCTCACATTTCTGTGGCAGAAAGTTCTGGAATCGGAGAGGAGCCACAAATTTCCTTCCACCCAGCGTTCCCCCAAGTCTCCCAATAAAAATGATACCTCACTTGCGTGGGTAGGCCTAGCGCCGGCGACAGGAAACACCCCAAAGCGCAACGTGGACATGTACAAAATTTTGGAAGAAAACAGAGGTGTTTTTTGCGAAGTGCCTACCTGTAGATTTTGGCCTCTAGCTCAGCCGGCACCTAGGGAAACCTACCAAACCTGTGCATTTCTGAAAACTAGAGACCTAGGGGAATCCAAGATGGGGTGACTTGCGGGGCTCGGACCAGGTTCTGTTACCCAGAATCCTTTGCAAACCTCAAAATTTGGCTAAAAAAACACATGTTCCTCACATTTCTGTGGCAGAAAGTTCTGGAATCTGAGAGGAGCCACAAATTTCCTTCCACCCAGCGTTCCCCCAAGTCTCCCGATAAAAATGATACCTCACTTGCGTGGGTAGGCCTAGCGCCGGCGACAGGAAACACCCCAAAGCACAACGTGGACACGTCCAAAATTTTAGAAGAAAACAGAGGTGTTTTTTGCGAAGTGCCTACCTGTAGATTTTGGCCTCTAGCTCAGCCGGCACCTAGGGAAACCTACCAAACCTGTGCATTTCTGAAAACTAGAGACCTAGGGGAATCCAAGATGGGGTGACTTGCGGGGCTCGGACCAGGTTCTGTTACCCAGAATCCTTTGCAAACCTCAAAATTTGGCTAAAAAAACACATGTTCCTCACATTTCTGTGGCAGAAAGTTCTGGAATCTGAGAGGAGCCACAAATTTCCTTCCACCCAGCGTTCCCCCAAGTCTCCCGATAAAAATGATACCTCACTTGCGTGGGTAGGCCTAGCGCCGGCGACAGGAAACATCCCAAAGCGCAACGTGGACACGTCCAAAATTTTGGAAGAAAACAGAGGTGTTTTTTGCGAAGTGCCTACCTGTAGATTTTGGCCTCTAGCTCAGCCGGCACCTAGGGAAACCTACCAAACCTGTGCATTTCTGAAAACTAGAGACCTAGGGGAATCCAAGATGGGGTGACTTGCGGGGCTCGGACCAGGTTCTGTTACCCAGAATCCTTTGCAAACCTCAAAATTTGGCTAAAAAAACACATGTTCCTCACATTTCTGTGGCAGAAAGTTCTGGAATCTGAGAGGAGCCACAAATTTCCTTCCCCCCAGCGTTCCCCCAAGTCTCCCGATAAAAATGATACCTCACTTGCGTGGGTAGGCCTAGCGCCAGCGACAGGAAACACCCCAAAGCGCAACGTGGACACGTCCAAAATTATGGAAGAAAACAGAGGTGTTTTTTGCGAAGTGCCTACCTGTAGATTTTGGCCTCTAGCTCAGCCGGCACCTAGGGAAACCTACCAAACCTGTGCATTTCTGAAAACTAGAGACCTAGGGGAATCCAAGATGGGGTGACTTGCGGGTCTCGGACCAGGTTCTGTTACCCAGAATCCTTTGCAAACCTCAAAATTTGGCTAAAAAAACACATGTTCCTCACATTTCTGTGGCAGAAAGTTCTGGAATCTGAGAGGAGCCACAAATTTCCTTCCACCCAGCGTTCCCCCAAGTCTCCCGATAAAAATGATACCTCACTTGCGTGGGTAGGCCTAGCGCCGGCGACAGGAAACACCCCAAAGCACAACGTGGACACGTCCAAAATTTTGGAAGAAAACAGAGGTTTTTTTTGCGAAGTGCCTACCTGTAGATTTTGGCCTCTAGCTCAGCCGGCACCTAGGGAAACCTACCAAACCTGTGCATTTCTGAAAACTAGAGACCTAGGGGAATCCAAGGAGGGGTGACTTGCGGGGCTCGGACCAGGTTCTGTTACCCAGAATCCTTTGCAAACCTCAAAATTTGGCTAAAACAACACATGTTCCTCACATTTCTGTGGCAGAAAGTTCTGGAATCGGAGAGGAGCCACAAATTTCCTTCCACCCAGCGTTCCCCCAAGTCTCCCAATAAAAATGATACCTCACTTGCGTGGGTAGGCCTAGCGCCGGCGACAGGAAACACCCCAAAGCGCAACGTGGACATGTCCAAAATTTTGGAAGAAAACAGAGGTGTTTTTTGCGAAGTGCCTACCTGTAGATTTTGGCCTCTAGCTCAGCCGGCACCTAGGGAAACCTACCAAACCTGTGCATTTCTGAAAACTAGAGACCTAGGGGAATCCAAGATGGGGTGACTTGCGGGGCTCGGACCAGGTTCTGTTACCCAGAATCCTTTGCAAACCTCAAAATTTGGCGAAAAAAACACATGTTCCTCACATTTCTGTGGCAGAAAGTTCTGGAATCTGAGAGGAGCCACAAATTTCCTTCCACCCAGCGTTCCCCCAAGTCTCCCGATAAAAATGATACCTCACTTGCGTGGGTAGGCCTAGCGCCGGCGACAGGAAACACCCCAAAGCACAACGTGGACACGTCCAAAATTTTGGAAGAAAACAGAGGTGTTTTTTGCGAAGTGCCTACCTGTAGATTTTGGCCTCTAGCTCAGCCGGCACCTAGGGAAACCTACCAAACCTGTGCATTTCTGAAAACTAGAGACCTAGGGGAATCCAAGGAGGGGTGACTTGCGGGGCTCGGACCAGGTTCTGTTACCCAGAATCCTTTGCAAACCTCAAAATTTGGCTAAAAAAACACATGTTCCTCACATTTCTGTGGCAGAAAGTTCTGGAATCGGAGAGGAGCAACAAATTTCCTTCCACCCAGCGTTCCCCCAAGTCTCCCAATAAAAATGATACCTCACTTGCGTGGGTAGGCCTAGCGCCGGCGACAGGAAACACCCCAAAGCGCAACGTGGACATGTACAAAATTTTGGAAGAAAACAGAGGTGTTTTTTGCGAAGTGCCTACCTGTAGATTTTGGCCTCTAGCTCAGCCGGCACCTAGGGAAACCTACCAAACCTGTGCATTTCTGAAAACTAGAGACCTAGGGGAATCCAAGATGGGGTGACTTGCGGGGCTCGGACCAGGTTCTGTTACCCAGAATCCTTTGCAAACCTCAAAATTTGGCTAAAAAAACACATGTTCCTCACATTTCTGTGGCAGAAAGTTCTGGAATCTGAGAGGAGCCACAAATTTCCTTCCACCCAGCGTTCCCCCAAGTCTCCCGATAAAAATGATACCTCACTTGCGTGGGTAGGCCTAGCGCCGGCGACAGGAAACACCCCAAAGCACAACGTGGACACGTCCAAAATTTTAGAAGAAAACAGAGGTGTTTTTTGCGAAGTGCCTACCTGTAGATTTTGGCCTCTAGCTCAGCCGGCACCTAGGGAAACCTACCAAACCTGTGCATTTCTGAAAACTAGAGACCTAGGGGAATCCAAGATGGGGTGACTTGCGGGGCTCGGACCAGGTTCTGTTACCCAGAATCCTTTGCAAACCTCAAAATTTGGCTAAAAAAACACATGTTCCTCACATTTCTGTGGCAGAAAGTTCTGGAATCTGAGAGGAGCCACAAATTTCCTTCACCCAGCGTTCCCCCAAGTCTCCCGATAAAAATGATACCTCACTTGCGTGGGTAGGCCTAGCGCCGGCGACAGGAAACATCCCAAAGCGCAACGTGGACACGTCCAAAATTTTGGAAGAAAACAGAGGTGTTTTTTGCGAAGTGCCTACCTGTAGATTTTGGCCTCTAGCTCAGCCGGCACCTAGGGAAACCTACCAAACCTGTGCATTTCTGAAAACTAGAGACCTAGGGGAATCCAAGATGGGGTGACTTGCGGGGCTCGGACCAGGTTCTGTTACCCAGAATCCTTTGCAAACCTCAAAATTTGGCTAAAAAAACACATGTTCCTCACATTTCTGTGGCAGAAAGTTCTGGAATCTGAGAGGAGCCACAAATTTCCTTCCCCCCAGCGTTCCCCCAAGTCTCCCGATAAAAATGATACCTCACTTGCGTGGGTAGGCCTAGCGCCAGCGACAGGAAACACCCCAAAGCGCAACGTGGACACGTCCAAAATTATGGAAGAAAACAGAGGTGTTTTTTGCGAAGTGCCTACCTGTAGATTTTGGCCTCTAGCTCAGCCGGCACCTAGGGAAACCTACCAAACCTGTGCATTTCTGAAAACTAGAGACCTAGGGGAATCCAAGATGGGGTGACTTGCGGGTCTCGGACCAGGTTCTGTTACCCAGAATCCTTTGCAAACCTCAAAATTTGGCTAAAAAAACACATGTTCCTCACATTTCTGTGGCAGAAAGTTCTGGAATCTGAGAGGAGCCACAAATTTCCTTCCACCCAGCGTTCCCCCAAGTCTCCCGATAAAAATGATACCTCACTTGCGTGGGTAGGCCTAGCGCCGGCGACAGAAAACACCCCAAAGCACAACGTGGACACGTCCAAAATTTTGGAAGAAAACAGAGGTTTTTTTTGCGAAGTGCCTACCTGTAGATTTTGGCCTCTAGCTCAGCCGGCACCTAGGGAAACCTACCAAACCTGTGCATTTCTGAAAACTAGAGACCTAGGGGAATCCAAGGAGGGGTGACTTGCGGGGCTCGGACCAGGTTCTGTTACCCAGAATCCTTTGCAAACCTCAAAATTTGGCTAAAACAACACATGTTCCTCACATTTCTGTGGCAGAAAGTTCTGGAATCGGAGAGGAGCCACAAATTTCCTTCCACCCAGCGTTCCCCCAAGTCTCCCAATAAAAATGATACCTCACTTGCGTGGGTAGGCCTAGCGCCGGCGACAGGAAACACCCCAAAGCGCAACGTGGACATGTCCAAAATTTTGGAAGAAAACAGAGGTGTTTTTTGCGAAGTGCCTACCTGTAGATTTTGGCCTCTAGCTCAGCCGGCACCTAGGGAAACCTACCAAACCTGTGCATTTCTGAAAACTAGAGACCTAGGGGAATCCAAGATGGGGTGACTTGCGGGGCTCGGACCAGGTTCTGTTACCCAGAATCCTTTGCAAACCTCAAAATTTGGCTAAAAAAACACATGTTCCTCACATTTCTGTGGCAGAAAGTTCTGGAATCTGAGAGGAGCCACAAATTTCCTTCCACCCAGCGTTCCCCCAAGTCTCCCGATAAAAATGATACCTCACTTGCGTGGGTAGGCCTAGCGCCGGCGACAGGAAACACCCCAAAGCACAACGTGGACACGTCCAAAATTTTAGAAGAAAACAGAGGTGTTTTTTGCGAAGTGCCTACCTGTAGATTTTGGCCTCTAGCTCAGCCGGCACCTAGGGAAACCTACCAAACCTGTGCATTTCTGAAAACTAGAGACCTAGGGGAATCCAAGATGGGGTGACTTGCGGGGCTCGGACCAGGTTCTGTTACCCAGAATCCTTTGCAAACCTCAAAATTTGGCTAAAAAAACACATGTTCCTCACATTTCTGTGGCAGAAAGTTCTGGAATCTGAGAGGAGCCACAAATTTCCTTCACCCAGCGTTCCCCCAAGTCTCCCGATAAAAATGATACCTCACTTGCGTGGGTAGGCCTAGCGCCGGCGACAGGAAACATCCCAAAGCGCAACGTGGACACGTCCAAAATTTTGGAAGAAAACAGAGGTGTTTTTTGCGAAGTGCCTACCTGTAGATTTTGGCCTCTAGCTCAGCCGGCACCTAGGGAAACCTACCAAACCTGTGCATTTCTGAAAACTAGAGACCTAGGGGAATCCAAGATGGGGTGACTTGCGGGGCTCGGACCAGGTTCTGTTACCCAGAATCCTTTGCAAACCTCAAAATTTGGCTAAAAAAACACATGTTCCTCACATTTCTGTGGCAGAAAGTTCTGGAATCTGAGAGGAGCCACAAATTTCCTTCCCCCCAGCGTTCCCCCAAGTCTCCCGATAAAAATGATACCTCACTTGCGTGGGTAGGCCTAGCGCCAGCGACAGGAAACACCCCAAAGCGCAACGTGGACACGTCCAAAATTATGGAAGAAAACAGAGGTGTTTTTTGCGAAGTGCCTACCTGTAGATTTTGGCCTCTAGCTCAGCCGGCACCTAGGGAAACCTACCAAACCTGTGCATTTCTGAAAACTAGAGACCTAGGGGAATCCAAGATGGGGTGACTTGCGGGTCTCGGACCAGGTTCTGTTACCCAGAATCCTTTGCAAACCTCAAAATTTGGCTAAAAAAACACATGTTCCTCACATTTCTGTGGCAGAAAGTTCTGGAATCTGAGAGGAGCCACAAATTTCCTTCCACCCAGCGTTCCCCCAAGTCTCCCGATAAAAATGATACCTCACTTGCGTGGGTAGGCCTAGCGCCGGCGACAGAAAACACCCCAAAGCACAACGTGGACACGTCCAAAATTTTGGAAGAAAACAGAGGTTTTTTTTGCGAAGTGCCTACCTGTAGATTTTGGCCTCTAGCTCAGCCGGCACCTAGGGAAACCTACCAAACCTGTGCATTTCTGAAAACTAGAGACCTAGGGGAATCCAAGGAGGGGTGACTTGCGGGGCTCGGACCAGGTTCTGTTACCCAGAATCCTTTGCAAACCTCAAAATTTGGCTAAAACAACACATGTTCCTCACATTTCTGTGGCAGAAAGTTCTGGAATCGGAGAGGAGCCACAAATTTCCTTCCACCCAGCGTTCCCCCAAGTCTCCCAATAAAAATGATACCTCACTTGCGTGGGTAGGCCTAGCGCCGGCGACAGGAAACACCCCAAAGCGCAACGTGGACATGTCCAAAATTTTGGAAGAAAACAGAGGTGTTTTTTGCGAAGTGCCTACCTGTAGATTTTGGCCTCTAGCTCAGCCGGCACCTAGGGAAACCTACCAAACCTGTGCATTTCTGAAAACTAGAGACCTAGGGGAATCCAAGATGGGGTGACTTGCGGGGCTCGGACCAGGTTCTGTTACCCAGAATCCTTTGCAAACCTCAAAATTTGGCTAAAAAAACACATGTTCCTCACATTTCTGTGGCAGAAAGTTCTGGAATCTGAGAGGAACCACAAATTTCCTTCCACCCAGCGTTCCCCCAAGTCTCCCGATAAAAATTATACCTCACTTGCGTGGGTAGGCCTTGCGCCGGCGACAGGAAACACCCCAAAGCACAACGTGGACACGTCCAAAATTTTGGAAGAAAACAGAGGTGTTTTTTGCGAAGTGCCTACCTGTAGATTTTGGCCTCTAGCTCAGCCGGCACCTAGGGAAACCTGCCAAACCTGTGCATTTCTGAAAACTAGAGACCTAGGGGAATCCAAGATGGGGTGACTTGCGGGGCTCGGACCAGGTTCTGTTACCCAGAATCCTTTGCAAACCTCCAAATTTGGCTAAAACAACACATGTTCCTCACATTTCTGTGGCAGAAAGTTCTGGAATCGGAGAGGAGCCACAAATTTCCTTCCACCCAGCGTTCCCCCAAGTCTCCCAATAAAAATGATACCTCACTTGCGTGGGTAGGCATAGCGCCGGCGACAGGAAACACCCCAAAGCGCAACGTGGACATGTCCAAAATTTTGGAAGAAAACAGAGGTGTTTTTTGCGAAGTGCCTACCTGTAGATTTTGGCCTCTAGCTCAGCCGGCACCTAGGGAAACCTACCAAACCTGTGCATTTCTGAAAACTAGAGACCTAGGGGAATCCAAGATGGGGTGACTTGCGGGGCTCGGACCAGGTTCTGTTACCCAGAATCCTTTGCAAACCTCAAAATTTGGCTAAAAAAACACATGTTCCTCACATTTCTGTGGCAGAAAGTTCTGGAATCTGAGAGGAGCCACAAATTTCCTTCCACCCAGCGTTCCCCCAAGTCTCCCGATAAAAATGATACCTCACTTGCGTGGGTAGGCCTAGCGCCGGCGACAGGAAACACCCCAAAGCGCAACGTGAACACATCCAAAATTTTGGAAGAAAACAGAGGTGTTTTTTGCGAAGTGCCTACCTGTAGATTTTGGCCTCTAGCTCAACCGGCACCTAGGGAAACCTACCAAACCTGTGCATTTCTGAAAACTAGAGACCTAGGGGAATCCAAGGAGGGGTGACTTGCGGGGCTCGGACCAGGTTCTAATACCAGAATCCTTTGCAGACCTCAAAATTTGGCTAAAACAACACATGTTCCTCACATTTCTGTGGCAGAAAGTTCTGGAATCGGAGAGGAGCCACAAATTTCCTTCCACCCAGCGTTCCCCCAAGTCTCCCAATAAAAATGATACCTCACTTGCGTGGGTAGGCATAGCGCCGGCGACAGGAAACACCCCAAAGCGCAACGTGGACATGTCCAAAATTTTGGAAGAAAACAGAGGTGTTTTTTGCGAAGTGCCTACCTGTAGATTTTGGCCTCTAGCTCAGCCGGCACCTAGGGAAACCTACCAAACCTGTGCATTTCTGAAAACTAGAGACCTAGGGGAATCCAAGATGGGGTGACTTGCGGGGCTCGGACCAGGTTCTGTTACCCAGAATCCTTTGCAAACCTCAAAATTTGGCTAAAAAAACACATGTTCCTCACATTTCTGTGGCAGAAAGTTCTGGAATCTGAGAGGAGCCACAAATTTCCTTCCACCCAGCGTTCCCCCAAGTCTCCCGATAAAAATGATACCTCACTTGCGTGGGTAGGCCTAGCGCCGGCGACAGGAAACACCCCAAAGCGCAACGTGAACACATCCAAAATTTTGGAAGAAAACAGAGGTGTTTTTTGCGAAGTGCCTACCTGTAGATTTTGGCCTCTAGCTCAACCGGCACCTAGGGAAACCTACCAAACCTGTGCATTTCTGAAAACTAGAGACCTAGGGGAATCCAAGGAGGGGTGACTTGCGGGGCTCGGACCAGGTTCTGTTACCCAGAATCCTTTGCAAACCTCAAAATTTGGCTAAAAAAACACATGTTCCTCACATTTCTGTGGCAGAAAGTTCTGGAATCTGAGAGGAGCCACAAATTTCCTTCCACCCAGCGTTCTCCCAAGTCTCCCGATAAAAATGATACCTCACTTGCGTGGGTAGGCCTAGCGCCGGCGACAGGAAACACCCCAAAGCGCAACGTGGACACATCCAAAATTTTGGAAGAAAACAGAGGTGTTTTTTGCGAAGTGCCTACCTGTAGATTTTGGCCTCTAGCTCAGCCGGCACCTAGGGAAACGTACCAAACCTGTGCATTTCTGAAAACTAGAGACCTAGGGGAATCCAAGATGGGGTGACTTGCGGGGCTCGGACCAGGTTCTGTTACCCAGAATCATTTGCAAACCTCAAAATTTGGCTAAAAAAACACATGTTCCTCACATTTCTGTGGCAGAAAGTTCTGGAATCTGAGAGGAGCCACAAATTTCCTTCCACCCAGCGTTCCCCCAAGTCTCCCGATAAAAATGATACCTCACTTGCGTGGGTAGGCCTAGCGCCGGCGACAGGAAACACCCCAAAGCACAACGTGGACACGTCCAAAATTTTAGAAGAAAACAGAGGTGTTTTTTGCGAAGTGCCTACCTGTAGATTTTGGCCTCTAGCTCAGCCGGCACCTAGGGAAACCTACCAAACCTGTGCATTTCTGAAAACTAGAGACCTAGGGGAATCCAAGGAGGGGTGACTTGCGGTGCTCGGACCAGGTTCTGTTACCCAGAATCCTTTGCAAACCTCAAAATTTGGCTAAAAAAACACATGTTCCTCACATTTCTGTGGCAGAAAGTTCTGGAATCGGAGAGGAGCCACAAATTTCCTTCCACCCAGCGTTCCCCCAAGTCTCCCAATAAAAATGATACCTCACTTGCGTGGGTAGGCCTAGCGCCGGCGACAGGAAACACCCCAAAGCGCAACGTGGACACATCCAAAATTATGGAAGAAAACAGAGGTGTTTTTTGCGAAGTGCCTACCTGTAGATTTTGGCCTCTAGCTCAGCCGGCACCTAGGGAAACCTACCAAACCTGTGCATTTCTGAAAACTAGAGACCTAGGGAAATCCAAGATGGGGTGACTTGCGGGGCTCGGACCAGGTTCTGTTACCCAGAATCCTTTGCAAACCTCAAAATTTGGCTAAAAAAACACATGTTCCTCACATTTCTGTGGCAGAAAGTTCTGGAATCTGAGAGGAGCCACAAATTTCCTTCCACCCAGCGTTCCCCCAAGTCTCCCGATAAAAATGATACCTCACTTGCGTGGGTAGGCCTAGCGCCCGCGACAGGAAACACCCCAAAGCGCAACGTGGACACGTCCAATAATTTGGAAGAAAACAGAGGTGTTTTTAGCGAAGTGCCTATCTGCAGATTTTGGCATCTAGCTCAGCCGGCACCTAGGGAAACCTACCAAACCTGTGCATTTCTGAAAACTAGAGACCTAGGGGAATCCAAGATGGGGTGACTTGCGGGGCTCGGACCAGGTTCTGTTACCCAGAATCCTTTGCAAACCTCAAAATTTGGCTAAAACAACACATGTTCCTCACATTTCTGTGGCAGAAAGTTCTGGAATCGGAGAGGAGCCACAAATTTCCTTCCACCCAGCGTTCCCCCAAGTCTCCCAATAAAAATGATACCTCACTTGCGTGGGTAGGCCTAGCGCCGGCGACAGGAAACACCCCAAAGCGCAACGTGGACATGTCCAAAATTTTGGAAGAAAACAGAGGTGTTTTTTGCGAAGTGCCTACCTGTAGATTTTGGCCTCTAGCTCAGCCGGCACCTAGGGAAACCTACCAAACCTGTGCATTTCTGAAAACTAGAGACCTAGGGGAATCCAAGATGGGGTGACTTGCGGGGCTCGGACCAGGTTCTGTTACCCAGAATCCTTTGCAAACCTCAAAATTTGGCTAAAACAACACATGTTCCTCACATTTCTGTGGCAGAAAGTTCTGGAATCTGAGAGGAGCCACGAATTTCCTTCCACCCAGCGTTCCCCCAAGTCTCCCGATAAAAATGATACCTCACTTGCGTGGGTAGGCCTAGCGCCGGCGACAGGAAACACCCCAAAGCGCAACGTGGACACATCCAAAATTTTGGAAGAAAACAGAGGTGTTTTTTGCGAAGTGCCTACCTGTAGATTTTGGCCTCTAGCTCAGCCGGCACCTAGGGAAACCTACCAAACCTGTGCATTTCTGAAAACTAGAGACCTAGGGTAATCCAAGATGGGGTGACTTGCGGGGCTCGGACCAGGTTCTGTTACCCAGAATCCTTTGCAAACCTCAAAATTTGGCTAAAAAAAACACATGTTCCTCACATTTCTGTGGCAGAAAGTTCTGGAATCTGAGAGGAGCCACAAATTTCCTTCCACCCAGCGTTCCCCCAAGTCTCCCGATAAAAATGATACCTCACTTGCGTGGGAAGGCCTAGCGCCGGCGACAGGAAACACCCCAAAGCACAACGTGGACACGTCCAAAATTTTGGAAGAAAACAGAGGTGTTTTTTGCGAAGTGCCTACCTGTAGATTTTGGCCTCTAGCTCAGCCGGCACCTAGGGAAACCTACCAAACCTGTGCATTTCTGAAAACTAGAGACCTAGGGAAATCCAAGGAGGGGTGACTTGCGGGGCTCGGACCAGGTTCTGTTACCCAGAATCCTTTGCAAACCTCAAAATTTGGCTAAAAAAACACATGTTCCTCACATTTCTGTGGCAGAAAGTTCTGGAATCGGAGAGGAGCCACAAATTTCCTTCCACCCAGCGTTCCCCCAAGTCTCCCAATAAAAATGATACCTCATTTGCGTGGGTAGGCCTAGCGCCGGCGACAGGAAACACCCCAAAGCACAACGTGGACATGTCCAAAATTTTGGAGGAAAACAGAGGTGTTTTTTGCGAAGTGCCTACCTGTAGATTTTGGCCTCTAGCTCAGCCGGCACCTAAGGAAACCTACCAAACTTGTGCATTTCTGAAAACTAGAGACCTAGGGGAATCCAAGATGGGGTGACTTGCGGGGCTCGGACCAGGTTCTGTTACCCAGAATCCTTTGCAAACCTCAAAATTTGGCTAAAAAAACACATGTTCCTCACATTTCTGTGGCAGAAAGTTCTGGAATCTGAGAGGAGCCACAAATTTCCTTCCACCCAGCGTTCCCCCAAGTCTCCCGATAAAAATGATACCTCACTTGGGTGGGTAGGCCTAGCGCCGGCGACAGGAAACACCCCAAAGCACAACGTGGACACGTCCAAAATTTTGGAAGAAAACAGAGGTGTTTTTTGCGAAGTGCCTACCTGTAGATTTTGGCCTCTAGCTCAGCCGGCACCTAGGGAAACCTACCAAACCTGTGCATTTCTGAAAACTAGAGACGTAGGGGAATCCAAGATGGGGTGACTTGCGGGGCTCGGACCAGGTTCTGTTACCCAGAATCCTTTGCAAACCTCAAAATTTGGCTAAAAAAACACATGTTCCTCACATTTCTGTGGCAGAAAGTTCTGGAATCGGAGAGGAGCCACAAATTTCCTTCCACCCAGCGTTCCCCCAAGTCTCCCAATAAAAATGATACCTCACTTGCGTGGGTAGGCCTAGCGCCGGCGACAGGAAACACCCCAAAGCGCAACGTGGACATGTACAAAATTTTGGAAGAAAACAGAGGTGTTTTTTGCGAAGTGCCTACCTGTAGATTTTGGCCTCTAGCTCAGCCGGCACCTAAGGAAACCTACCAAACCTGTGCATTTCTGAAAACTAGAGACCTAGGGGAATCCAAGATGGGGTGACTTGCGGGGCTCGGACCAGGTTCTGTTACCCAGAATCCTTTGCAAACCTCAAAATTTGGCTAAAAAAACACATGTTCCTCACATTTCTGTGGCAGAAAGTTCTGGAATCTGAGAGGAGCCACAAATTTCCTTCCACCCAGCGTTCCCCCAAGTCTCCCAATAAAAATGATACCTCACTTGCGTGGGTAGGCCTAGCGCCCGCGACAGGAAACACCCCAAAGCGCAACGTGGACACGTCCAATAATTTGGAAGAAAACAGAGGTGTTTTTTGCGAAGTGCCTACCTGTAGATTTTGGCCTCTAGCTCAGCCGGCACCTAGGGAAACCTACCAAACCTGTGCATTTCTGAAAACTAGAGACCTAGGGGAATCCAAGGAGGCGTGACTTGCGGGGCTCGGACTAGGTTCTGTTACCCAGAATCCTTTGCAAACCTCAAAATTTGGCTAAAAAAACACATGTTCCTCACATTTCTGTGGCAGAAAGTTCTGGAATCTGAGAGGAGCCACAAATTTCCTTCCACCCAGCGTTCCCCCAAGTCTCCCGATAAAAATGATACCTCACTTGCGTGGGTAGGCCTAGCGCCGGCGACAGGAAACACCCCAAAGCACAACGTGGACACGTCCAAAATTTTGGAAGGAAACAGAGGTGTTTTTTGCGAAGTGCCTACCTGTAGATTTTGGCCTCTAGCTCAGCCGGCACCTAGCGAAACCTACCAAACCTGTGCATTTCTGAAAACTAGAGACCTAGGGGAATCCAAGGAAGGGTGACTTGCGGGGCTCGGACCAGGTTCTGTTACCCAGAATCCTTTGCAAACCTCAAAATTTGGCTAAAAAAACACATGTTCCTCACATTTCTGTGGCAGAAAGTTCTGGAATCGGAGAGGAGCCACAAATTTCCTTCCACCCAGCGTTCCCCCAAGTCTCCCAATAAAAATGATACCTCACTTGCGTGGGTAGGCCTAGCGCCGGCGACAGGAAACACCCCAAAGCGCAACGTGGACATGTCCAAAATTTTGGAAGAAAACAGAGGTGTTTTTTGCGAAGTGCCTACCTGTAGATTTTGGCCTCTAGCTCAACCGACACCTAGGGAAACCTACCAAACCTGTGCATTTCTGAAAATTAGAGACCTAGGGGAATCCAAGGAGGGGTGACTTGCGGGGCTCGGACCAGGTTCTGTTACCCAGAATCCTTTGCAAACCTCAAAATTTGGCTAAAAAAACACATGTTCCTCACATTTCTGTGGCAGAAAGTTCTGGAATCTGAGAGGAGCCACAAATTTCCTTCCACCCAGCGTTCCCCCAAGTCTCCCGATAAAAATGATACCTCACTTGCGTGGGTAGGCCTAGCGCCCGCGACAGGAAACACCCCAAAGCGCAACTTGGACACGTCCAAAAATTTGGAAGAAAACAGAGGTGTTTTTTGCGAAGTGCCTACCTGTAGATTTTGGCCTCTAGCTCAGCCGACACCTAGGGAAACCTACCAAACCTGTGCATTTCTGAAAACTAGAGACCTAGAGGAATCCAGGATGGGGTGACTTGCGGGGCTCGGACCAGGTTCTGTTACCCAGAATCCTTTGCAAACCTCAAAATTTGGCTAAAAAAACACATGTTCCTCACATTTCTGTGGCAGAAAGTTCTGGAATCTGAGAGGAGCCACAAATTTCCTTCCACCCAGCGTTCCCCCAAGTCTCCCGATAAAAATGATACCTCACTTGCGTGGGTAGGCCTAGCGCCGGCGACAGGAAACACCCCAAAGCACAACGTGGACACGTCCAAAATTTTGCAAGAAAACAGAGGTGTTTTTTGCGAAGTGCCTACCTGTAGATTTTGGCCTCTAGCTCAGCCGGCACCTAGGGAAACCTACCAAACCTGTGCATTTCTGAAAACTAGAGACCTAGGGGAATCCAAGGAGGGGTGACTTGCGGGGCTCGGACCAGGTTCTGTTACCCAGAATCCTTTGCAAACCTCAAAATTTGGCTAAAAAAACACATGTTCCTCACATTTCTGTGGCAGAAAGTTCTGGAATCGGAGAGGAGCCACAAATTTCCTTCCACCCAGCGTTCCCCCAAGTCTCCCAATAAAAATGATACCTCATTTGCGTGGGTAGGCCTAGCGCCGGCGACAGGAAACACCCCACAGCACAACGTGGACATGTCCAAAATTTTGGAGGAAAACAGAGGTGTTTTTTGCGAAGTGCCTACCTGTAGATTTTGGCCTCTAGCTCAGCCGGCACCTAAGGAAACCTACCAAACTTGTGCATTTCTGAAAACTAGAGACCTAGGGGAATCCAAGATGGGGTGACTTGCGGGGCTCGGACCAGGTTCTGTTACCCAGAATCCTTTGCAAACCTCAAAATTTGGCTAAAAAAACACATGTTCCTCACATTTCTGTGGCAGAAAGTTCTGGAATCTGAGAGGAGCCACAAATTTCCTTCCACCCAGCGTTCCCCCAAGTCTCCCGATAAAAATGATACCTCACTTGCGTGGGTAGGCCTAGCGCCGGCGACAGGAAACACCCCAAAGCACAACGTGGACACGTCCAAAATTTTGGAAGAAAACAGAGGTGTTTTTTGCGAAGTGCCTACCTGTAGATTTTGGCCTCTAGCTCAGCCGGCACCTAGGGAAACCTACCAAACCTGTGCATTTCTGAAAACTAGAGACCTAGGGGAATCCAAGATGGGGTGACTTGCGGGGCTCGGACCAGGTTCTGTTACCCAGAATCCTTTGCAAACCTCAAAATTTGGCTAAAAAAACACATGTTCCTCACATTTCTGTGGCAGAAAGTTCTGGAATCTGAGAGGAGCCACAAATTTCCTTCCACCCAGCGTTCCCCCAAGTCTCCCGATAAAAATGATACCTCACTTGCGTGGGTAGGCCTAGCGCCGGCGACAGGAAACACCCCAAAGCACAACGTGGACACGTCCAAAATTTTGGAAGAAAACAGAGGTGTTTTTTGCGAAGTGCCTACCTGTAGATTTTGGCCTCTAGCTCAGCCGGCACCTAGGGAAACCTACCAAACCTGTGCATTTCTGAAAACTAGAGACCTAGGGGAATCCAAGGAGGGGTGACTTGCGGGGCTCGGACCAGGTTCTGTTACCCAGAATCCTTTGCAAACCTCAAAATTTGGCTAAAAAAACACATGTTCCTCACATTTCTGTGGCAGAAAGTTCTGGAATCGGAGAGGAGCCACAAATTTCCTTCCACCCAGCGTTCCCCCAAGTCTCCCAATAAAAATGATACCTCACTTGCGTGGGTAGGCCTAGCGCCGGCGACAGGAAACACCCCAAAGCGCAACGTGGACATGTACAAAATTTTGGAAGAAAACAGAGGTGTTTTTTGCGAAGTGCCTACCTGTAGATTTTGGCCTCTAGCTCAGCCGGCACCTAGGGAAACCTACCAAACCTGTGCATTTCTGAAAACTAGAGACCTAGGGGAATCCAAGATGGGGTGACTTGCGGGGCTCGGACCAGGTTCTGTTACCCAGAATCCTTTGCAAACCTCAAAATTTGGCTAAAAAAACACATGTTCCTCACATTTCTGTGGCAGAAAGTTCTGGAATCTGAGAGGAGCCACAAATTTCCTTCCACCCAGCGTTCCCCCAAGTCTCCCGATAAAAATGATACCTCACTTGCGTGGGTAGGCCTAGCGCCGGCGACAGGAAACACCCCAAAGCACAACGTGGACACGTCCAAAATTTTAGAAGAAAACAGAGGTGTTTTTTGCGAAGTGCCTACCTGTAGATTTTGGCCTCTAGCTCAGCCGGCACCTAGGGAAACCTACCAAACCTGTGCATTTCTGAAAACTAGAGACCTAGGGGAATCCAAGATGGGGTGACTTGCGGGGCTCGGACCAGGTTCTGTTACCCAGAATCCTTTGCAAACCTCAAAATTTGGCTAAAAAAACACATGTTCCTCACATTTCTGTGGCAGAAAGTTCTGGAATCTGAGAGGAGCCACAAATTTCCTTCCACCCAGCGTTCCCCCAAGTCTCCCGATAAAAATGATACCTCACTTGCGTGGGTAGGCCTAGCGCCGGCGACAGGAAACATCCCAAAGCGCAACGTGGACACGTCCAAAATTTTGGAAGAAAACAGAGGTGTTTTTTGCGAAGTGCCTACCTGTAGATTTTGGCCTCTAGCTCAGCCGGCACCTAGGGAAACCTACCAAACCTGTGCATTTCTGAAAACTAGAGACCTAGGGGAATCCAAGATGGGGTGACTTGCGGGGCTCGGACCAGGTTCTGTTACCCAGAATCCTTTGCAAACCTCAAAATTTGGCTAAAAAAACACATGTTCCTCACATTTCTGTGGCAGAAAGTTCTGGAATCTGAGAGGAGCCACAAATTTCCTTCCCCCCAGCGTTCCCCCAAGTCTCCCGATAAAAATGATACCTCACTTGCGTGGGTAGGCCTAGCGCCAGCGACAGGAAACACCCCAAAGCGCAACGTGGACACGTCCAAAATTATGGAAGAAAACAGAGGTGTTTTTTGCGAAGTGCCTACCTGTAGATTTTGGCCTCTAGCTCAGCCGGCACCTAGGGAAACCTACCAAACCTGTGCATTTCTGAAAACTAGAGACCTAGGGGAATCCAAGATGGGGTGACTTGCGGGTCTCGGACCAGGTTCTGTTACCCAGAATCCTTTGCAAACCTCAAAATTTGGCTAAAAAAACACATGTTCCTCACATTTCTGTGGCAGAAAGTTCTGGAATCTGAGAGGAGCCACAAATTTCCTTCCACCCAGCGTTCCCCCAAGTCTCCCGATAAAAATGATACCTCACTTGCGTGGGTAGGCCTAGCGCCGGCGACAGGAAACACCCCAAAGCACAACGTGGACACGTCCAAAATTTTGGAAGAAAACAGAGGTTTTTTTTGCGAAGTGCCTACCTGTAGATTTTGGCCTCTAGCTCAGCCGGCACCTAGGGAAACCTACCAAACCTGTGCATTTCTGAAAACTAGAGACCTAGGGGAATCCAAGGAGGGGTGACTTGCGGGGCTCGGACCAGGTTCTGTTACCCAGAATCCTTTGCAAACCTCAAAATTTGGCTAAAACAACACATGTTCCTCACATTTCTGTGGCAGAAAGTTCTGGAATCGGAGAGGAGCCACAAATTTCCTTCCACCCAGCGTTCCCCCAAGTCTCCCAATAAAAATGATACCTCACTTGCGTGGGTAGGCCTAGCGCCGGCGACAGGAAACACCCCAAAGCGCAACGTGGACATGTCCAAAATTTTGGAAGAAAACAGAGGTGTTTTTTGCGAAGTGCCTACCTGTAGATTTTGGCCTCTAGCTCAGCCGGCACCTAGGGAAACCTACCAAACCTGTGCATTTCTGAAAACTAGAGACCTAGGGGAATCCAAGATGGGGTGACTTGCGGGGCTCGGACCAGGTTCTGTTACCCAGAATCCTTTGCAAACCTCAAAATTTGGCGAAAAAAACACATGTTCCTCACATTTCTGTGGCAGAAAGTTCTGGAATCTGAGAGGAGCCACAAATTTCCTTCCACCCAGCGTTCCCCCAAGTCTCCCGATAAAAATGATACCTCACTTGCGTGGGTAGGCCTAGCGCCTGCGACAGGAAACACCCCAAAGCACAACGTGGACACGTCCAAAATTTTGGAAGAAAACAGAGGTGTTTTTTGCGAAGTGCCTACCTGTAGATTTTGGCCTCTAGCTCAGCCGGCACCTAGGGAAACCTACCAAACCTGTGCATTTCTGAAAACTAGAGACCTAGGGGAATCCAAGGAGGGGTGACTTGCGGGGCTCGGACCAGGTTCTGTTACCCAGAATCCTTTGCAAACCTCAAAATTTGGCTAAAAAAACACATGTTCCTCACATTTCTGTGGCAGAAAGTTCTGGAATCGGAGAGGAGCCACAAATTTCCTTCCACCCAGCGTTCCCCCAAGTCTCCCAATAAAAATGATACCTCACTTGCGTGGGTAGGCCTAGCGCCGGCGACAGGAAACACCCCAAAGCGCAACGTGGACATGTACAAAATTTTGGAAGAAAACAGAGGTGTTTTTTGCGAAGTGCCTACCTGTAGATTTTGGCCTCTAGCTCAGCCGGCACCTAGGGAAACCTACCAAACCTGTGCATTTCTGAAAACTAGAGACCTAGGGGAATCCAAGATGGGGTGACTTGCGGGGCTCGGACCAGGTTCTGTTACCCAGAATCCTTTCCAAACCTCAAAATTTGGCTAAAAAAACACATGTTCCTCACATTTCTGTGGCAGAAAGTTCTGGAATCTGAGAGGAGCCACAAATTTCCTTCCACCCAGCGTTCCCCCAAGTCTCCCAATAAAAATGATACCTCACTTGCGTGGGTAGGCCTAGCGCCGGCGACAGGAAACACCCCAAAGCACAACGTGGACACGTCCAAAATTTTAGAAGAAAACAGAGGTGTTTTTTGCGAAGTGCCTACCTGTAGATTTTGGCCTCTAGCTCAGCCGGCACCTAGGGAAACCTACCAAACCTGTGCATTTCTGAAAACTAGAGACCTAGGGGAATCCAAGATGGGGTGACTTGCGGGGCTCGGACCAGGTTCTGTTACCCAGAATCCTTTGCAAACCTCAAAATTTGGCTAAAAAAACACATGTTCCTCACATTTCTGTGGCAGAAAGTTCTGGAATCTGAGAGGAGCCACAAATTTCCTTCACCCAGCGTTCCCCCAAGTCTCCCGATAAAAATTATACCTCACTTGCGTGGGTAGGCCTAGCGCCGGCGACAGGAAACATCCCAAAGCGCAACGTGGACACGTCCAAAATTTTGGAAGAAAACAGAGGTGTTTTTTGCGAAGTGCCTACCTGTAGATTTTGGCCTCTAGCTCAGCCGGCACCTAGGGAAACCTACCAAACCTGTGCATTTCTGAAAACTAGAGACCTAGGGGAATCCAAGATGGGGTGACTTGCGGGGCTCGGACCAGGTTCTGTTACCCAGAATCCTTTGCAAACCTCAAAATTTGGCTAAAAAAACACATGTTCCTCACATTTCTGTGGCAGAAAGTTCTGGAATCTGAGAGGAGCCACAAATTTCCTTCCCCCCAGCGTTCCCCCAAGTCTCCCGATAAAAATGATACCTCACTTGCGTGGGTAGGCCTAGCGCCAGCGACAGGAAACACCCCAAAGCGCAACGTGGACACGTCCAAAATTATGGAAGAAAACAGAGGTGTTTTTTGCGAAGTGCCTACCTGTAGATTTTGGCCTCTAGCTCAGCCGGCACCTAGGGAAACCTACCAAACCTGTGCATTTCTGAAAACTAGAGACCTAGGGGAATCCAAGATGGGGTGACTTGCGGGTCTCGGACCAGGTTCTGTTACCCAGAATCCTTTGCAAACCTCAAAATTTGGCTAAAAAAACACATGTTCCTCACATTTCTGTGGCAGAAAGTTCTGGAATCTGAGAGGAGCCACAAATTTCCTTCCACCCAGCGTTCCCCCAAGTCTCCCGATAAAAATGATACCTCACTTGCGTGGGTAGGCCTAGCGCCGGCGACAGGAAACACCCCAAAGCACAACGTGGACACGTCCAAAATTTTGGAAGAAAACAGAGGTTTTTTTTGCGAAGTGCCTACCTGTAGATTTTGGCCTCTAGCTCAGCCGGCACCTAGGGAAACCTACCAAACCTGTGCATTTCTGAAAACTAGAGACCTAGGGGAATCCAAGGAGGGGTGACTTGCGGGGCTCGGACCAGGTTCTGTTACCCAGAATCCTTTGCAAACCTCAAAATTTGGCTAAAACAACACATGTTCCTCACATTTCTGTGGCAGAAAGTTCTGGAATCTGAGAGGAGCCACAAATTTCCTTCCACCCAGCGTTCCCCCAAGTCTCCCGATAAAAATGATACCTCACTTGCGTGGGTAGGCCTAGCGCCAGCGACAGGAAACACCCCAAAGCGCAACGTGAACACATCCAAAATTATGGAAGAAAACAGAGGTGTTTTTTGCGAAGTGCCTACCTGTAGATTTTGGCCTCTAGCTCAGCCGGCACCTAGGGAAACCTACCAAACCTGTGCATTTCTGAAAACTAGAGACCTAGGGGAATCCAAGGAAGGGTGACTTGCGGGGCTCGGACCAGGTTCTGTTACCCAGAATCCTTTGCAAACCTCAAAATGTGGCTAAAAAAACACATGTTCCTCACATTTCTGTGGCAGAAAGTTCTGGAATCGGAGAGGAGCCACAAATTTCCTTCCACCCAGCGTTCCCCCAAGTCTCCCAATAAAAATGATACCTCACTTGCGTGGGTAGGCCTAGCGCCGGCGACAGGAAACACCCCAAAGCGCAACGTGGACATGTCCAAAATTTTGGAAGAAAACAGAGGTGTTTTTTGCGAAGTGCCTACCTGTAGATTTTGGCCTCTAGCTCAACCGACACCTAGGGAAACCTACCAAACCTGTGCATTTCTGAAAATTAGAGACCTAGGGGAATCCAAGGAGGGGTGACTTGCGGGGCTCGGACCAGGTTCTGTTACCCAGAATCCTTTGCAAACCTCAAAATTTGGCTAAAAAAACACATGTTCCTCACATTTCTGTGGCAGAAAGTTCTGGAATCTGAGAGGAGCCACAAATTTCCTTCCACCCAGCGTTCCCCCAAGTCTCCCGATAAAAATGATACCTCACTTGCGTGGGTAGGCCTAGCGCCCGCGACAGGAAACACCCCAAAGCGCAACTTGGACACGTCCAAAAATTTGGAAGAAAACAGAGGTGTTTTTTGCGAAGTGCCTACCTGTAGATTTTGGCCTCTAGCTCAGCCGACACCTAGGGAAACCTACCAAACCTGTGCATTTCTGAAAACTAGAGACCTAGAGGAATCCAGGATGGGGTGACTTGCGGGGCTCGGACCAGGTTCTGTTACCCAGAATCCTTTGCAAACCTCAAAATTTGGCTAAAAAAACACATGTTCCTCACATTTCTGTGGCAGAAAGTTCTGGAATCTGAGAGGAGCCACAAATTTCCTTCCACCCAGCGTTCCCCCAAGTCTCCCGATAAAAATGATACCTCACTTGCGTGGGTAGGCCTAGCGCCCGCGACAGGAAACACCCCAAAGCGCAACGTGGACACGTCCAATAATTTGGAAGAAAACAGAGGTGTTTTTAGCGAAGTGCCTATCTGCAGATTTTGGCATCTAGCTCAGCCGGCACCTAGGGAAACCTACCAAACCTGTGCATTTCTGAAAACTAGAGACCTAGGGGAATCCAAGATGGGGTGACTTGCGGGGCTCGGACCAGGTTCTGTTACCCAGAATCCTTTGCAAACCTCAAAATTTGGCTAAAAAAAACACATGTTCCTCACATTTCTGTGGCAGAAAGTTCTGGAATCTGAGAGGAGCCACAAATTTCCTTCCACCCAGCGTTCCCCCAAGTCTCCCGATAAAAATGATACCTCACTTGCGTGGGTAGGCCTAGCGCCGGCGACAGGAAACACCCCAAAGCACAACGTGGACACGTCCAAAATTTTGCAAGAAAACAGAGGTGTTTTTTGCGAAGTGCCTACCTGTAGATTTTGGCCTCTAGCTCAGCCGGCACCTAGGGAAACCTACCAAACCTGTGCATTTCTGAAAACTAGAGACCTAGGGGAATCCAAGGAGGGGTGACTTGCGGGGCTCGGACCAGGTTCTGTTACCCAGAATCCTTTGCAAACCTCAAAATTTGGCTAAAAAAACACATGTTCCTCACATTTCTGTGGCAGAAAGTTCTGGAATCGGAGAGGAGCCACAAATTTCCTTCCACCCAGCGTTCCCCCAAGTCTCCCAATAAAAATGATACCTCATTTGCGTGGGTAGGCCTAGCGCCGGCGACAGGAAACACCCCAAAGCACAACGTGGACATGTCCAAAATTTTGGAGGAAAACAGAGGTGTTTTTTGCGAAGTGCCTACCTGTAGATTTTGGCCTCTAGCTCAGCCGGCACCTAAGGAAACCTACCAAACTTGTGCATTTCTGAAAACTAGAGACCTAGGGGAATCCAAGATGGGGTGACTTGCGGGGCTCGGACCAGGTTCTGTTACCCAGAATCCTTTGCAAACCTCAAAATTTGGCTAAAAAAACACATGTTCCTCACATTTCTGTGGCAGAAAGTTCTGGAATCTGAGAGGAGCCACAAATTTCCTTCCACCCAGCGTTCCCCCAAGTCTCCCGATAAAAATGATACCTCACTTGCGTGGGTAGGCCTAGCGCCGGCGACAGGAAACACCCCAAAGCACAACGTGGACACGTCCAAAATTTTGGAAGAAAACAGAGGTGTTTTTTGCGAAGTGCCTACCTGTAGATTTTGGCCTCTAGCTCAGCCGGCACCTAGGGAAACCTACCAAACCTGTGCATTTCTGAAAACTAGAGACCTAGGGGAATCCAAGATGGGGTGACTTGCGGGGCTCGGACCAGGTTCTGTTACCCAGAATCCTTTGCAAACCTCAAAATTTGGCTAAAAAAACACATGTTCCTCACATTTCTGTGGCAGAAAGTTCTGGAATCTGAGAGGAGCCACAAATTTCCTTCCACCCAGCGTTCCCCCAAGTCTCCCGATAAAAATGATACCTCACTTGCGTGGGTAGGCCTAGCGCCGGCGACAGGAAACACCCCAAAGCACAACGTGGACACGTCCAAAATTTTGGAAGAAAACAGAGGTGTTTTTTGCGAAGTGCCTACCTGTAGATTTTGGCCTCTAGCTCAGCCGGCACCTAGGGAAACCTACCAAACCTGTGCATTTCTGAAAACTAGAGACCTAGGGGAATCCAAGGAGGGGTGACTTGCGGGGCTCGGACCAGGTTCTGTTACCCAGAATCCTTTGCAAACCTCAAAATTTGGCTAAAAAAACACATGTTCCTCACATTTCTGTGGCAGAAAGTTCTGGAATCGGAGAGGAGCCACAAATTTCCTTCCACCCAGCGTTCCCCCAAGTCTCCCAATAAAAATGATACCTCACTTGCGTGGGTAGGCCTAGCGCCGGCGACAGGAAACACCCCAAAGCGCAACGTGGACATGTACAAAATTTTGGAAGAAAACAGAGGTGTTTTTTGCGAAGTGCCTACCTGTAGATTTTGGCCTCTAGCTCAGCCGGCACCTAGGGAAACCTACCAAACCTGTGCATTTCTGAAAACTAGAGACCTAGGGGAATCCAAGATGGGGTGACTTGCGGGGCTCGGACCAGGTTCTGTTACCCAGAATCCTTTGCAAACCTCAAAATTTGGCTAAAAAAACACATGTTCCTCACATTTCTGTGGCAGAAAGTTCTGGAATCTGAGAGGAGCCACAAATTTCCTTCCACCCAGCGTTCCCCCAAGTCTCCCGATAAAAATGATACCTCACTTGCGTGGGTAGGCCTAGCGCCGGCGACAGGAAACACCCCAAAGCACAACGTGGACACGTCCAAAATTTTAGAAGAAAACAGAGGTGTTTTTTGCGAAGTGCCTACCTGTAGATTTTGGCCTCTAGCTCAGCCGGCACCTAGGGAAACCTACCAAACCTGTGCATTTCTGAAAACTAGAGACCTAGGGGAATCCAAGATGGGGTGACTTGCGGGGCTCGGACCAGGTTCTGTTACACAGAATCCTTTGCAAACCTCAAAATTTGGCTAAAAAAACACATGTTCCTCACATTTCTGTGGCAGAAAGTTCTGGAATCTGAGAGGAGCCACAAATTTCCTTCCACCCAGCGTTCCCCCAAGTCTCCCGATAAAAATGATACCTCACTTGCGTGGGTAGGCCTAGCGCCGGCGACAGGAAACATCCCAAAGCGCAACGTGGACACGTCCAAAATTTTGGAAGAAAACAGAGGTGTTTTTTGCGAAGTGCCTACCTGTAGATTTTGGCCTCTAGCTCAGCCGGCACCTAGGGAAACCTACCAAACCTGTGCATTTCTGAAAACTAGAGACCTAGGGGAATCCAAGATGGGGTGACTTGCGGGGCTCGGACCAGGTTCTGTTACCCAGAATCCTTTGCAAACCTCAAAATTTGGCTAAAAAAACACATGTTCCTCACATTTCTGTGGCAGAAAGTTCTGGAATCTGAGAGGAGCCACAAATTTCCTTCCCCCCAGCGTTCCCCCAAGTCTCCCGATAAAAATGATACCTCACTTGCGTGGGTAGGCCTAGCGCCAGCGACAGGAAACACCCCAAAGCGCAACGTGGACACGTCCAAAATTATGGAAGAAAACAGAGGTGTTTTTTGCGAAGTGCCTACCTGTAGATTTTGGCCTCTAGCTCAGCCGGCACCTAGGGAAACCTACCAAACCTGTGCATTTCTGAAAACTAGAGACCTAGGGGAATCCAAGATGGGGTGACTTGCGGGTCTCGGACCAGGTTCTGTTACCCAGAATCCTTTGCAAACCTCAAAATTTGGCTAAAAAAACACATGTTCCTCACATTTCTGTGGCAGAAAGTTCTGGAATCTGAGAGGAGCCACAAATTTCCTTCCACCCAGCGTTCCCCCAAGTCTCCCGATAAAAATGATACCTCACTTGCGTGGGTAGGCCTAGCGCCGGCGACAGGAAACACCCCAAAGCACAACGTGGACACGTCCAAAATTTTGGAAGAAAACAGAGGTTTTTTTTGCGAAGTGCCTACCTGTAGATTTTGGCCTCTAGCTCAGCCGGCACCTAGGGAAACCTACCAAACCTGTGCATTTCTGAAAACTAGAGACCTAGGGGAATCCAAGGAGGGGTGACTTGCGGGGCTCGGACCAGGTTCTGTTACCCAGAATCCTTTGCAAACCTCAAAATTTGGCTAAAACAACACATGTTCCTCACATTTCTGTGGCAGAAAGTTCTGGAATCGGAGAGGAGCCACAAATTTCCTTCCACCCAGCGTTCCCCCAAGTCTCCCAATAAAAATGATACCTCACTTGCGTGGGTAGGCCTAGCGCCGGCGACAGGAAACACCCCAAAGCGCAACGTGGACATGTCCAAAATTTTGGAAGAAAACAGAGGTGTTTTTTGCGAAGTGCCTACCTGTAGATTTTGGCCTCTAGCTCAGCCGGCACCTAGGGAAACCTACCAAACCTGTGCATTTCTGAAAACTAGAGACCTAGGGGAATCCAAGATGGGGTGACTTGCGGGGCTCGGACCAGGTTCTGTTACCCAGAATCCTTTGCAAACCTCAAAATTTGGCGAAAAAAACACATGTTCCTCACATTTCTGTGGCAGAAAGTTCTGGAATCTGAGAGGAGCCACAAATTTCCTTCCACCCAGCGTTCCCCCAAGTCTCCCGATAAAAATGATACCTCACTTGCGTGGGTAGGCCTAGCGCCGGCGACAGGAAACACCCCAAAGCACAACGTGGACACGTCCAAAATTTTGGAAGAAAACAGAGGTGTTTTTTGCGAAGTGCCTACCTGTAGATTTTGGCCTCTAGCTCAGCCGGCACCTAGGGAAACCTACCAAACCTGTGCATTTCTGAAAACTAGAGACCTAGGGGAATCCAAGGAGGGGTGACTTGCGGGGCTCGGACCAGGTTCTGTTACCCAGAATCCTTTGCAAACCTCAAAATTTGGCTAAAACAACACATGTTCCTCACATTTCTGTGGCAGAAAGTTCTGGAATCGGAGAGGAGCCACAAATTTCCTTCCACCCAGCGTTCCCCCAAGTCTCCCAATAAAAATGATACCTCACTTGCGTGGGTAGGCCTAGCGCCGGCGACAGGAAACACCCCAAAGCGCAACGTGGACATGTCCAAAATTTTGGAAGAAAACAGAGGTGTTTTTTGCGAAGTGCCTACCTGTAGATTTTGGCCTCTAGCTCAGCCGGCACCTAGGGAAACCTACCAAACCTGTGCATTTCTGAAAACTAGAGACCTAGGGGAATCCAAGATGGGGTGACTTGCGGGGCTCGGACCAGGTTCTGTTACCCAGAATCCTTTGCAAACCTCAAAATTTGGCTAAAAAAACACATGTTCCTCACATTTCTGTGGCAGAAAGTTCTGGAATCTGAGAGGAGCCACAAATTTCCTTCCACCCAGCGTTCCCCCAAGTCTCCCGATAAAAATGATACCTCACTTGCGTGGGTAGGCCTAGCGCCGGCGACAGGAAACACCCCAAAGCACAACGTGGACACGTCCAAAATTTTAGAAGAAAACAGAGGTGTTTTTTGCGAAGTGCCTACCTGTAGATTTTGGCCTCTAGCTCAGCCGGCACCTAGGGAAACCTACCAAACCTGTGCATTTCTGAAAACTAGAGACCTAGGGGAATCCAAGATGGGGTGACTTGCGGGTTCTCGGACCAGGTTCTGTTACCCAGAATCCTTTGCAAACCTCAAAATTTGGCTAAAAAAACACATGTTCCTCACATTTCTGTGGCAGAAAGTTCTGGAATCTGAGAGGAGCCACAAATTTCCTTCACCCAGCGTTCCCCCAAGTCTCCCGATAAAAATGATACCTCACTTGCGTGGGTAGGCCTAGCGCCGGCGACAGGAAACTTCCCAAAGCGCAACGTGGACACGTCCAAAATTTTGGAAGAAAACAGAGGTGTTTTTTGCGAAGTGCCTACCTGTAGATTTTGGCCTCTAGCTCAGCCGGCACCTAGGGAAACCTACCAAACCTGTGCATTTCTGAAAACTAGAGACCTAGGGGAATCCAAGATGGGGTGACTTGCGGGGCTCGGACCAGGTTCTGTTACCCAGAATCCTTTGCAAACCTCAAAATTTGGCTAAAAAAACACATGTTCCTCACATTTCTGTGGCAGAAAGTTCTGGAATCTGAGAGGAGCCACAAATTTCCTTCCCCCCAGCGTTCCCCCAAGTCTCCCGATAAAAATGATACCTCACTTGCGTGGGTAGGCCTAGCGCCAGCGACAGGAAACACCCCAAAGCGCAACGTGGACACGTCCAAAATTATGGAAGAAAACAGAGGTGTTTTTTGCGAAGTGCCTACCTGTAGATTTTGGCCTCTAGCTCAGCCGGCACCTAGGGAAACCTACCAAACCTGTGCATTTCTGAAAACTAGAGACCTAGGGGAATCCAAGATGGGGTGACTTGCGAGTCTCGGACCAGGTTCTGTTACCCAGAATCCTTTGCAAACCTCAAAATTTGGCTAAAAAAACACATGTTCCTCACATTTCTGTGGCAGAAAGTTCTGGAATCTGAGAGGAGCCACAAATTTCCTTCCACCCAGCGTTCCCCCAAGTCTCCCGATAAAAATGATACCTCACTTGCGTGGGTAGGCCTAGCGCCGGCGACAGGAAACACCCCAAAGCACAACGTGGACACGTCCAAAATTTTGGAAGAAAACAGAGGTTTTTTTTGCGAAGTGCCTACCTGTAGATTTTGGCCTCTAGCTCAGCCGGCACCTAGGGAAACCTACCAAACCTGTGCATTTCTGAAAACTAGAGACCTAGGGGAATCCAAGGAGGGGTGACTTGCGGGGCTCGGACCAGGTTCTGTTACCCAGAATCCTTTGCAAACCTCAAAATTTGGCTAAAACAACACATGTTCCTCACATTTCTGTGGCAGAAAGTTCTGGAATCGGAGAGGAGCCACAAATTTCCTTCCACCCAGCGTTCCCCCAAGTCTCCCAATAAAAATGATACCTCACTTGCGTGGGTAGGCCTAGCGCCGGCGACAGGAAACACCCCAAAGCGCAACGTGGACATGTCCAAAATTTTGGAAGAAAACAGAGGTGTTTTTTGCGAAGTGCCTACCTGTAGATTTTGGCCTCTAGCTCAGCCGGCACCTAGGGAAACCTACCAAACCTGTGCATTTCTGAAAACTAGAGACCTAGGGGAATCCAAGATGGGGTGACTTGCGGGGCTCGGACCAGGTTCTGTTACCCAGAATGCTTTGCAAACCTCAAAATTTGGCTAAAAAAACACATGTTCCTCACATTTCTGTGGCAGAAAGTTCTGGAATCTGAGAGGAACCACAAATTTCCTTCCACCCAGCGTTCCCCCAAGTCTCCCGATAAAAATTATACCTCACTTGCGTGGGTAGGCCTTGCGCCGGCGACAGGAAACACCCCAAAGCACAACGTGGACACGTCCAAAATTTTGGAAGAAAACAGAGGTGTTTTTTGCGAAGTGCCTACCTGTAGATTTTGGCCTCTAGCTCAGCCGGCACCTAGGGAAACCTGCCAAACCTGTGCATTTCTGAAAACTAGAGACCTAGGGGAATCCAAGATGGGGTGACTTGCGGGGCTCGGACCAGGTTCTGTTACCCAGAATCCTTTGCAAACCTCCAAATTTGGCTAAAACAACACATGTTCCTCACATTTCTGTGGCAGAAAGTTCTGGAATCGGAGAGGAGCCACAAATTTCCTTCCACCCAGCGTTCCCCCAAGTCTCCCAATAAAAATGATACCTCACTTGCGTGGGTAGGCATAGCGCCGGCGACAGGAAACACCCCAAAGCGCAACGTGGACATGTCCAAAATTTTGGAAGAAAACAGAGGTGTTTTTTGCGAAGTGCCTACCTGTAGATTTTGGCCTCTAGCTCAGCCGGCACCTAGGGAAACCTACCAAACCTGTGCATTTCTGAAAACTAGAGACCTAGGGGAATCCAAGATGGGGTGACTTGCGGGGCTCGGACCAGGTTCTGTTACCCAGAATCCTTTGCAAACCTCAAAATTTGGCTAAAAAAACACATGTTCCTCACATTTCTGTGGCAGAAAGTTCTGGAATCTGAGAGGAGCCACAAATTTCCTTCCACCCAGCGTTCCCCCAAGTCTCCCGATAAAAATGATACCTCACTTGCGTGGGTAGGCCTAGCGCCGGCGACAGGAAACACCCCAAAGCGCAACGTGAACACATCCAAAATTTTGGAAGAAAACAGAGGTGTTTTTTGCGAAGTGCCTACCTGTAGATTTTGGCCTCTAGCTCAACCGGCACCTAGGGAAACCTACCAAACCTGTGCATTTCTGAAAACTAGAGACCTAGGGGAATCCAAGGAGGGGTGACTTGCGGGGCTCGGACCAGGTTCTAATACCAGAATCCTTTGCAGACCTCAAAATTTGGCTAAAACAACACATGTTCCTCACATTTCTGTGGCAGAAAGTTCTGGAATCGGAGAGGAGCCACAAATTTCCTTCCACCCAGCGTTCCCCCAAGTCTCCCAATAAAAATGATACCTCACTTGCGTGGGTAGGCATAGCGCCGGCGACAGGAAACACCCCAAAGCGCAACGTGGACATGTCCAAAATTTTGGAAGAAAACAGAGGTGTTTTTTGCGAAGTGCCTACCTGTAGATTTTGGCCTCTAGCTCAGCCGGCACCTAGGGAAACCGACCAAACCTGTGCATTTCTGAAAACTAGAGACCTAGGGGAATCCAAGATGGGGTGACTTGCGGGGCTCGGACCAGGTTCTGTTACCCAGAATCCTTTGCAAACCTCAAAATTTGGCTAAAAAAACACATGTTCCTCACATTTCTGTGGCAGAAAGTTCTGGAATCTGAGAGGAGCCACAAATTTCCTTCCACCCAGCGTTCCCCCAAGTCTCCCGATAAAAATGATACCTCACTTGCGTGGGTAGGCCTAGCGCCGGCGACAGGAAACACCCCAAAGCGCAACGTGAACACATCCAAAATTTTGGAAGAAAACAGAGGTGTTTTTTGCGAAGTGCCTACCTGTAGATTTTGGCCTCTAGCTCAACCGGCACCTAGGGAAACCTACCAAACCTGTGCATTTCTGAAAACTAGAGACCTAGGGGAATCCAAGGAGGGGTGACTTGCGGGGCTCGGACCAGGTTCTGTTACCCAGAATCCTTTGCAAACCTCAAAATTTGGCTAAAAAAACACATGTTCCTCACATTTCTGTGGCAGAAAGTTCTGGAATCTGAGAGGAGCCACAAATTTCCTTCCACCCAGCGTTCTCCCAAGTCTCCCGATAAAAATGATACCTCACTTGCGTGGGTAGGCCTAGCGCCGGCGACAGGAAACACCCCAAAGCGCAACGTGGACACATCCAAAATTTTGGAAGAAAACAGAGGTGTTTTTTGCGAAGTGCCTACCTGTAGATTTTGGCCTCTAGCTCAGCCGGCACCTAGGGAAACGTACCAAACCTGTGCATTTCTGAAAACTAGAGACCTAGGGGAATCCAAGATGGGGTGACTTGCGGGGCTCGGACCAGGTTCTGTTACCCAGAATCATTTGCAAACCTCAAAATTTGGCTAAAAAAACACATGTTCCTCACATTTCTGTGGCAGAAAGTTCTGGAATCTGAGAGGAGCCACAAATTTCCTTCCACCCAGCGTTCCCCCAAGTCTCCCGATAAAAATGATACCTCACTTGCGTGGGTAGGCCTAGCGCCGGCGACAGGAAACACCCCAAAGCACAACGTGGACACGTCCAAAATTTTAGAAGAAAACAGAGGTGTTTTTTGCAAAGTGCCTACCTGTAGATTTTGGCCTCTAGCTCAGCCGGCACCTAGGGAAACCTACCAAACCTGTGCATTTCTGAAAACTAGAGACCTAGGGGAATCCAAGGAGGGGTGACTTGCGGTGCTCGGACCAGGTTCTGTTACCCAGAATCCTTTGCAAACCTCAAAATTTGGCTAAAACAACACATGTTCCTCACATTTCTGTGGCAGAAAGTTCTGGAATCGGAGAGGAGCCACAAATTTCCTTCCACCCAGCGTTCCCCCAAGTCTCCCAATAAAAATGATACCTCACTTGCGTGGGTAGGCCTAGCGCCGGCGACAGGAAACACCCCAAAGCGCAACGTGGACACATCCAAAATTATGGAAGAAAACAGAGGTGTTTTTTGCGAAGTGCCTACCTGTAGATTTTGGCCTCTAGCTCAGCCGGCACCTAGGGAAACCTACCAAACCTGTGCATTTCTGAAAACTAGAGACCTAGGGAAATCCAAGATGGGGTGACTTGCGGGGCTCGGACCAGGTTCTGTTACCCAGAATCCTTTGCAAACCTCAAAATTTGGCTAAAAAAACACATGTTCCTCACATTTCTGTGGCAGAAAGTTCTGGAATCTGAGAGGAGCCACAAATTTCCTTCCACCCAGCGTTCCCCCAAGTCTCCCGATAAAAATGATACCTCACTTGCGTGGGTAGGCCTAGCGCCGGCGACAGGAAACACCCCAAAGCGCAACGTGGACACGTCCAAAATTTTGGAAGAAAACAGAGGTGTTTTTTGCGAAGTGCCTACCTGTAGATTTTGGCCTCTAGCTCAGCCGGCACCTAGGGAAACCTACCAAACCTGTGCATTTCTGAAAACTAGAGACCTAGGGGAATCCAAGATGGGGTGACTTGCGGGGCTCGGACCAGGTTCTGTTACCCAGAATCCTTTGCAAACCTCAAAATTTGGCTAAAAAAACACATGTTCCTCACATTTCTGTGGCAGAAAGTTCTGGAATCTGAGAGGAGCCACAAATTTCCTTCCCCCCAGCGTTCCCCCAAGTCTCCCGATAAAAATGATACCTCACTTGCGTGGGTAGGCCTAGCGCCAGCGACAGGAAACACCCCAAAGCGCAACGTGAACACATCCAAAATTATGGAAGAAAACAGAGGTGTTTTTTGCGAAGTGCCTACCTGTAGATTTTGGCCTCTAGCTCAGCCGGCACCTAGGGAAACCTACCAAACCTGTGCATTTCTGAAAACTAGAGACCTAGGGGAATCCAAGATGGGGTGACTTGCGGGTCTCGGACCAGGTTCTGTTACCCAGAATCCTTTGCAAACCTCAAAATTTGGCTAAAAAAACACATGTTCCTCACATTTCTGTGGCAGAAAGTTCTGGAATCTGAGAGGAGCCACAAATTTCCTTCCACCCAGCGTTCCCCCAAGTCTCCCGATAAAAATGATACCTCACTTGCGTGGGTAGGCCTAGCGCCGGCGACAGGAAACACCCCAAAGCGCAACGTGGACATGTCAAAAATTTTGGAAGAAAACAGAGGTGTTTTTTGCGAAGTGCCTACCTGTAGATTTTGGCCTCTAGCTCAGCCGGCACCTAGGGAAACCTACCAAACCTGTGCATTTCTGAAAACTAGAGACCTAGGGGAATCCAAGATGGGGTGACTTGCGGGGCTCGGACCAGGTTCTGTTACCCAGAATCCTTTGCAAACCTCAAAATTTGGCTAAAAAAACACATGTTCCTCACATTTCTGTGGCAGAAAGTTCTGGAATCTGAGAGGAACCACAAATTTCCTTCCACCCAGCGTTCCCCCAAGTCTCCCGATAAAAATGATACCTCACTTGCGTGGGTAGGCCTAGCGCCGGCGACAGGAAACACCCCAAAGCACAACGTGGACACGTCCAAAATTTTGGAAGAAAACAGAGGTGTTTTTTGCGAAGTGCCTACCTGTAGATTTTGGCCTCTAGCTCAGCCGGCACCTAGGGAAACCTGCCAAACCTGTGCATTTCTGAAAACTAGAGACCTAGGGGAATCCAAGATGGAGTGACTTGCGGGGCTCGGACCAGGTTCTGTTACCCAGAATCCTTTGCAAACCTCAAAATTTGGCTAAAACAACACATGTTCCTCACATTTCTGTGGCAGAAAGTTCTGGAATCGGAGAGGAGCCACAAATTTCCTTCCACCCAGCGTTCCCCCAAGTCTCCCAATAAAAATGATACCTCACTTGCGTGGGTAGGCCTAGCGCCGGCGACAGGAAACACCCCAAAGCGCAACGTGGACATGTCCAAAATTTTGGAAGAAAACAGAGGTGTTTTTTGCGAAGTGCCTACCTGTAGATTTTGGCCTCTAGCTCAGCCGGCACCTAGGGAAACCTACCAAACCTGTGCATTTCTGAAAACTAGAGACCTAGGGGAATCTAAGATGGGGTGACTTGCGGGGCTCGGACCAGGTTCTGTTACCCAGAATCCTTTGCAAACCTCAAAATTTGGCTAAAAAAACACATGTTCCTCACATTTCCGTGGCAGAAAGTTCTGGAATCTGAGAGGAGCCACAAATTTCCTTCCACCCAGCGTTCCCCCAAGTCTCCCGATAAAAATGATACCTCACTTGCGTGGGTAGGCCTAGCGCCGGCGACAGGAAACACCCCAAAGCGCAACGTGAACACATCCAAAATTTTGGAAGAAAACAGAGGTGTTTTTTGCGAAGTGCCTACCTGTAGATTTTGGCCTCTAGCTCAACCGGCACCTAGGGAAACCTACCAAGCCTGTGCATTTCTGAAAACTAGAGACCTAGGGGAATCCAAGGAGGGGTGACTTGCGGGGCTCGGACCAGGTTATGTTACCCAGAATCCTTTGCAAACCTCAAAATTTGGCTAAAAAAACACATGTTCCTCACATTTCTGTGGCAGAAAGTTCTGGAATCTGAGAGGAGCCACAAATTTCCTTCCACCCAGCGTTCCCCCAAGTCTCCCAATAAAAATGATACCTCACTTGCGTGGGTAGGATTAGCGCCGGCGACAGGAAACACCCCAAAGCGCAACGTGGACATGTCCAAAATTTTGGAAGAAAACAGAGGTGTTTTTTGCGAAGTGCCTACCTGTGGATTTTGGCCTCTAGCTCAGCCGGCACCTAGGGAAACCTACCAAACCTGTGCATTTCTGAAAACTAGAGACCTAGGGGAATCCAAGATGGGGTGACTTGCGGGGCTCGGACCAGGTTCTGTTACCCAGAATCCTTTGCAAACCTCAAAATTTGGCTAAAAAAACACATGTTCCTCACATTTCTGTGGCAGAAAGTTCTGGAATCTGAGAGGAGCCACAAATTTCCTTCCACCCAGCGTTCCCCCAAGTCTCCCGATAAAAATGATACCTCACTTGCGTGGGTAGGCCTAGCGCCGGCGACAGGAAACACCCCAAAGCGCAACGTGGACACATCCAAAATTTTGGAAGAAAACAGAGGTGTTTTTTGCGAAGTGCCTACCTGTAGATTTTGGCCTCTAGCTCAGCCGGCACCTAGGGAAAACTACCAAACCTGTGCATTTCTGAAAACTAGAGACCTAGGGGAATCCAAGATGGGGTGACTTGCGGGGCTCGGACCAGGTTCTGTTACCCAGAATCCTTTGCAAACCTCAAAATTTGGCTAAAAAAACACATGTTCCTCACATTTCTGTGGCAGAAAGTTCTGGAATCTGAGAGGAGCCACAAATTTCCTTCCACCCAGCGTTCCCCCAAGTCTCCCGATAAAAATGATACCTCACTTGCGTGGGTAGGCCTAGCGCCGGCGACAGGAAACACCCCAAAGCACAACGTGGACACGTCCAAAATTTTAGAAGAAAACAGAGGTGTTTTTTGCGAAGTGCCTACCTGTAGATTTTGGCCTCTAGCTCAGCCGGCACCTAGGGAAACCTACCAAACCTGTGCATTTCTGAAAACTAGAGACCTAGGGGAATCCAAGATGGGGTGACTTGCGGGGCTCGGACCAGGTTCTGTTACCCAGAATCCTTTGCAAACCTCAAAATTTGGCTAAAAAAACACATGTTCCTCACATTTCTGTGGCAGAAAGTTCTGGAATCTGAGAGGAGCCACAAATTTCCTTCCACCCAGCGTTCCCCCAAGTCTCCCGATAAAAATGATACCTCACTTGCGTGGGTAGGCCTAGCGCCGGCGACAGGAAACATCCCAAAGCGCAACGTGGACACGTCCAAAATTTTGGAAGAAAACAGAGGTGTTTTTTGCGAAGTGCCTACCTGTAGATTTTGGCCTCTAGCTCAGCCGGCACCTAGGGAAACCTACCAAACCTGTGCATTTCTGAAAACTAGAGACCTAGGGGAATCCAAGATGGGGTGACTTGCGGGGCTCGGACCAGGTTCTGTTACCCAGAATCCTTTGCAAACCTCAAAATTTGGCTAAAAAAACACATGTTCCTCACATTTCTGTGGCAGAAAGTTCTGGAATCTGAGAGGAGCCACAAATTTCCTTCCCCCCAGCGTTCCCCCAAGTCTCCCGATAAAAATGATACCTCACTTGCGTGGGTAGGCCTAGCGCCAGCGACAGGAAACACCCCAAAGCGCAACGTGGACACGTCCAAAATTATGGAAGAAAACAGAGGTGTTTTTTGCGAAGTGCCTACCTGTAGATTTTGGCCTCTAGCTCAGCCGGCACCTAGGGAAACCTACCAAACCTGTGCATTTCTGAAAACTAGAGACCTAGGGGAATCCAAGATGGGGTGACTTGCGGGTCTCGGACCAGGTTCTGTTACCCAGAATCCTTTGCAAACCTCAAAATTTGGCTAAAAAAACACATGTTCCTCACATTTCTGTGGCAGAAAGTTCTGGAATCTGAGAGGAGCCACAAATTTCCTTCCACCCAGCGTTCCCCCAAGTCTCCCGATAAAAATGATACCTCACTTGCGTGGGTAGGCCTAGCGCCGGCGACAGGAAACACCCCAAAGCACAACGTGGACACGTCCAAAATTTTGGAAGAAAACAGAGGTTTTTTTTGCGAAGTGCCTACCTGTAGATTTTGGCCTCTAGCTCAGCCGGCACCTAGGGAAACCTACCAAACCTGTGCATTTCTGAAAACTAGAGACCTAGGGGAATCCAAGGAGGGGTGACTTGCGGGGCTCGGACCAGGTTCTGTTACCCAGAATCCTTTGCAAACCTCAAAATTTGGCTAAAACAACACATGTTCCTCACATTTCTGTGGCAGAAAGTTCTGGAATCGGAGAGGAGCCACAAATTTCCTTCCACCCAGCGTTCCCCCAAGTCTCCCAATAAAAATGATACCTCACTTGCGTGGGTAGGCCTAGCGCCGGCGACAGGAAACACCCCAAAGCGCAACGTGGACATGTCCAAAATTTTGGAAGAAAACAGAGGTGTTTTTTGCGAAGTGCCTACCTGTAGATTTTGGCCTCTAGCTCAGCCGGCACCTAGGGAAACCTACCAAACCTGTGCATTTCTGAAAACTAGAGACCTAGGGGAATCCAAGATGGGGTGACTTGCGGGGCTCGGACCAGGTTCTGTTACCCAGAATGCTTTGCAAACCTCAAAATTTGGCTAAAAAAACACATGTTCCTCACATTTCTGTGGCAGAAAGTTCTGGAATCTGAGAGGAACCACAAATTTCCTTCCACCCAGCGTTCCCCCAAGTCTCCCGATAAAAATTATACCTCACTTGCGTGGGTAGGCCTTGCGCCGGCGACAGGAAACACCCCAAAGCACAACGTGGACACGTCCAAAATTTTGGAAGAAAACAGAGGTGTTTTTTGCGAAGTGCCTACCTGTAGATTTTGGCCTCTAGCTCAGCCGGCACCTAGGGAAACCTGCCAAACCTGTGCATTTCTGAAAACTAGAGACCTAGGGGAATCCAAGATGGGGTGACTTGCGGGGCTCGGACCAGGTTCTGTTACCCAGAATCCTTTGCAAACCTCCAAATTTGGCTAAAACAACACATGTTCCTCACATTTCTGTGGCAGAAAGTTCTGGAATCGGAGAGGAGCCACAAATTTCCTTCCACCCAGCGTTCCCCCAAGTCTCCCAATAAAAATGATACCTCACTTGCGTGGGTAGGCATAGCGCCGGCGACAGGAAACACCCCAAAGCGCAACGTGGACATGTCCAAAATTTTGGAAGAAAACAGAGGTGTTTTTTGCGAAGTGCCTACCTGTAGATTTTGGCCTCTAGCTCAGCCGGCACCTAGGGAAACCTACCAAACCTGTGCATTTCTGAAAACTAGAGACCTAGGGGAATCCAAGATGGGGTGACTTGCGGGGCTCGGACCAGGTTCTGTTACCCAGAATCCTTTGCAAACCTCAAAATTTGGCTAAAAAAACACATGTTCCTCACATTTCTGTGGCAGAAAGTTCTGGAATCTGAGAGGAGCCACAAATTTCCTTCCACCCAGCGTTCCCCCAAGTCTCCCGATAAAAATGATACCTCACTTGCGTGGGTAGGCCTAGCGCCGGCGACAGGAAACACCCCAAAGCGCAACGTGAACACATCCAAAATTTTGGAAGAAAACAGAGGTGTTTTTTGCGAAGTGCCTACCTGTAGATTTTGGCCTCTAGCTCAACCGGCACCTAGGGAAACCTACCAAACCTGTGCATTTCTGAAAACTAGAGACCTAGGGGAATCCAAGGAGGGGTGACTTGCGGGGCTCGGACCAGGTTCTAATACCAGAATCCTTTGCAGACCTCAAAATTTGGCTAAAACAACACATGTTCCTCACATTTCTGTGGCAGAAAGTTCTGGAATCGGAGAGGAGCCACAAATTTCCTTCCACCCAGCGTTCCCCCAAGTCTCCCAATAAAAATGATACCTCACTTGCGTGGGTAGGCATAGCGCCGGCGACAGGAAACACCCCAAAGCGCAACGTGGACATGTCCAAAATTTTGGAAGAAAACAGAGGTGTTTTTTGCGAAGTGCCTACCTGTAGATTTTGGCCTCTAGCTCAGCCGGCACCTAGGGAAACCTACCAAACCTGTGCATTTCTGAAAACTAGAGACCTAGGGGAATCCAAGATGGGGTGACTTGCGGGGCTCGGACCAGGTTCTGTTACCCAGAATCCTTTGCAAACCTCAAAATTTGGCTAAAAAAACACATGTTCCTCACATTTCTGTGGCAGAAAGTTCTGGAATCTGAGAGGAGCCACAAATTTCCTTCCACCCAGCGTTCCCCCAAGTCTCCCGATAAAAATGATACCTCACTTGCGTGGGTAGGCCTAGCGCCGGCGACAGGAAACACCCCAAAGCGCAACGTGAACACATCCAAAATTTTGGAAGAAAACAGAGGTGTTTTTTGCGAAGTGCCTACCTGTAGATTTTGGCCTCTAGCTCAACCGGCACCTAGGGAAACCTACCAAACCTGTGCATTTCTGAAAACTAGAGACCTAGGGGAATCCAAGGAGGGGTGACTTGCGGGGCTCGGACCAGGTTCTGTTACCCAGAATCCTTTGCAAACCTCAAAATTTGGCTAAAAAAACACATGTTCCTCACATTTCTGTGGCAGAAAGTTCTGGAATCTGAGAGGAGCCACAAATTTCCTTCCACCCAGCGTTCTCCCAAGTCTCCCGATAAAAATGATACCTCACTTGCGTGGGTAGGCCTAGCGCCGGCGACAGGAAACACCCCAAAGCGCAACGTGGACACATCCAAAATTTTGGAAGAAAACAGAGGTGTTTTTTGCGAAGTGCCTACCTGTAGATTTTGGCCTCTAGCTCAGCCGGCACCTAGGGAAACGTACCAAACCTGTGCATTTCTGAAAACTAGAGACCTAGGGGAATCCAAGATGGGGTGACTTGCGGGGCTCGGACCAGGTTCTGTTACCCAGAATCATTTGCAAACCTCAAAATTTGGCTAAAAAAACACATGTTCCTCACATTTCTGTGGCAGAAAGTTCTGGAATCTGAGAGGAGCCACAAATTTCCTTCCACCCAGCGTTCCCCCAAGTCTCCCGATAAAAATGATACCTCACTTGCGTGGGTAGGCCTAGCGCCGGCGACAGGAAACACCCCAAAGCACAACGTGGACACGTCCAAAATTTTAGAAGAAAACAGAGGTGTTTTTTGCGAAGTGCCTACCTGTAGATTTTGGCCTCTAGCTCAGCCGGCACCTAGGGAAACCTACCAAACCTGTGCATTTCTGAAAACTAGAGACCTAGGGGAATCCAAGGAGGGGTGACTTGCGGTGCTCGGACCAGGTTCTGTTACCCAGAATCCTTTGCAAACCTCAAAATTTGGCTAAAAAAACACATGTTCCTCACATTTCTGTGGCAGAAAGTTCTGGAATCGGAGAGGAGCCACAAATTTCCTTCCACCCAGCGTTCCCCCAAGTCTCCCAATAAAAATGATACCTCACTTGCGTGGGTAGGCCTAGCGCCGGCGACAGGAAACACCCCAAAGCGCAACGTGGACACATCCAAAATTATGGAAGAAAACAGAGGTGTTTTTTGCGAAGTGCCTACCTGTAGATTTTGGCCTCTAGCTCAGCCGGCACCTAGGGAAACCTACCAAACCTGTGCATTTCTGAAAACTAGAGACCTAGGGAAATCCAAGATGGGGTGACTTGCGGGGCTCGGACCAGGTTCTGTTACCCAGAATCCTTTGCAAACCTCAAAATTTGGCTAAAAAAACACATGTTCCTCACATTTCTGTGGCAGAAAGTTCTGGAATCTGAGAGGAGCCACAAATTTCCTTCCACCCAGCGTTCCCCCAAGTCTCCCGATAAAAATGATACCTCACTTGCGTGGGTAGGCCTAGCGCCGGCGACAGGAAACACCCCAAAGCGCAACGTGGACACGTCCAAAATTTTGGAAGAAAACAGAGGTGTTTTTTGCGAAGTGCCTACCTGTAGATTTTGGCCTCTAGCTCAGCCGGCACCTAGGGAAACCTACCAAACCTGTGCATTTCTGAAAACTAGAGACCTAGGGGAATCCAAGATGGGGTGACTTGCGGGGCTCGGACCAGGTTCTGTTACCCAGAATCCTTTGCAAACCTCAAAATTTGGCTAAAAAAACACATGTTCCTCACATTTCTGTGGCAGAAAGTTCTGGAATCTGAGAGGAGCCACAAATTTCCTTCCCCCCAGCGTTCCCCCAAGTCTCCCGATAAAAATGATACCTCACTTGCGTGGGTAGGCCTAGCGCCAGCGACAGGAAACACCCCAAAGCGCAACGTGAACACATCCAAAATTATGGAAGAAAACAGAGGTGTTTTTTGCGAAGTGCCTACCTGTAGATTTTGGCCTCTAGCTCAGCCGGCACCTAGGGAAACCTACCAAACCTGTGCATTTCTGAAAACTAGAGACCTAGGGGAATCCAAGATGGGGTGACTTGCGGGTCTCGGACCAGGTTCTGTTACCCAGAATCCTTTGCAAACCTCAAAATTTGGCTAAAAAAACACATGTTCCTCACATTTCTGTGGCAGAAAGTTCTGGAATCTGAGAGGAGCCACAAATTTCCTTCCACCCAGCGTTCCCCCAAGTCTCCCGATAAAAATGATACCTCACTTGCGTGGGTAGGCCTAGCGCCGGCGACAGGAAACACCCCAAAGCGCAACGTGGACATGTCAAAAATTTTGGAAGAAAACAGAGGTGTTTTTTGCGAAGTGCCTACCTGTAGATTTTGGCCTCTAGCTCAGCCGGCACCTAGGGAAACCTACCAAACCTGTGCATTTCTGAAAACTAGAGACCTAGGGGAATCCAAGATGGGGTGACTTGCGGGGCTCGGACCAGGTTCTGTTACCCAGAATCCTTTGCAAACCTCAAAATTTGGCTAAAAAAACACATGTTCCTCACATTTCTGTGGCAGAAAGTTCTGGAATCTGAGAGGAACCACAAATTTCCTTCCACCCAGCGTTCCCCCAAGTCTCCCGATAAAAATGATACCTCACTTGCGTGGGTAGGCCTAGCGCCGGCGACAGGAAACACCCCAAAGCACAACGTGGACACGTCCAAAATTTTGGAAGAAAACAGAGGTGTTTTTTGCGAAGTGCCTACCTGTAGATTTTGGCCTCTAGCTCAGCCGGCACCTAGGGAAACCTGCCAAACCTGTGCATTTCTGAAAACTAGAGACCTAGGGGAATCCAAGATGGAGTGACTTGCGGGGCTCGGACCAGGTTCTGTTACCCAGAATCCTTTGCAAACCTCAAAATTTGGCTAAAACAACACATGTTCCTCACATTTCTGTGGCAGAAAGTTCTGGAATCGGAGAGGAGCCACAAATTTCCTTCCACCCAGCGTTCCCCCAAGTCTCCCAATAAAAATGATACCTCACTTGCGTGGGTAGGCCTAGCGCCGGCGACAGGAAACACCCCAAAGCGCAACGTGGACATGTCCAAAATTTTGGAAGAAAACAGAGGTGTTTTTTGCGAAGTGCCTACCTGTAGATTTTGGCCTCTAGCTCAGCCGGCACCTAGGGAAACCTACCAAACCTGTGCATTTCTGAAAACTAGAGACCTAGGGGAATCTAAGATGGGGTGACTTGCGGGGCTCGGACCAGGTTCTGTTACCCAGAATCCTTTGCAAACCTCAAAATTTGGCTAAAAAAACACATGTTCCTCACATTTCCGTGGCAGAAAGTTCTGGAATCTGAGAGGAGCCACAAATTTCCTTCCACCCAGCGTTCCCCCAAGTCTCCCGATAAAAATGATACCTCACTTGCGTGGGTAGGCCTAGCGCCGGCGACAGGAAACACCCCAAAGCGCAACGTGAACACATCCAAAATTTTGGAAGAAAACAGAGGTGTTTTTTGCGAAGTGCCTACCTGTAGATTTTGGCCTCTAGCTCAACCGGCACCTAGGGAAACCTACCAAGCCTGTGCATTTCTGAAAACTAGAGACCTAGGGGAATCCAAGGAGGGGTGACTTGCGGGGCTCGGACCAGGTTATGTTACCCAGAATCCTTTGCAAACCTCAAAATTTGGCTAAAAAAACACATGTTCCTCACATTTCTGTGGCAGAAAGTTCTGGAATCTGAGAGGAGCCACAAATTTCCTTCCACCCAGCGTTCCCCCAAGTCTCCCAATAAAAATGATACCTCACTTGCGTGGGTAGGATTAGCGCCGGCGACAGGAAACACCCCAAAGCGCAACGTGGACATGTCCAAAATTTTGGAAGAAAACAGAGGTGTTTTTTGCGAAGTGCCTACCTGTGGATTTTGGCCTCTAGCTCAGCCGGCACCTAGGGAAACCTACCAAACCTGTGCATTTCTGAAAACTAGAGACCTAGGGGAATCCAAGATGGGGTGACTTGCGGGGCTCGGACCAGGTTCTGTTACCCAGAATCCTTTGCAAACCTCAAAATTTGGCTAAAAAAACACATGTTCCTCACATTTCTGTGGCAGAAAGTTCTGGAATCTGAGAGGAGCCACAAATTTCCTTCCACCCAGCGTTCCCCCAAGTCTCCCGATAAAAATGATACCTCACTTGCGTGGGTAGGCCTAGCGCCGGCGACAGGAAACACCCCAAAGCGCAACGTGAACACATCCAAAATTTTGGAAGAAAACAGAGGTGTTTTTTGCGAAGTGCCTACCTGTAGATTTTGGCCTCTAGCTCAACCGGCACCTAGGGAAACCTACCAAACCTGTGCATTTCTGAAAACTAGAGACCTAGGGGAATCCAAGGAGGGGTGACTTGCGGGGCTCGGACCAGGTTCTGTTACCCAGAATCCTTTGCAAACCTCAAAATTTGGCTAAAAAAACACATGTTCCTCACATTTCTGTGGCAGAAAGTTCTGGAATCTGAGAGGAGCCACAAATTTCCTTCCACCCAGCGTTCTCCCAAGTCTCCCGATAAAAATGATACCTCACTTGCGTGGGTAGGCCTAGCGCCGGCGACAGGAAACACCCCAAAGCGCAACGTGGACACATCCAAAATTTTGGAAGAAAACAGAGGTGTTTTTTGCGAAGTGCCTACCTGTAGATTTTGGCCTCTAGCTCAGCCGGCACCTAGGGAAAACTACCAAACCTGTGCATTTCTGAAAACTAGAGACCTAGGGGAATCCAAGATGGGGTGACTTGCGGGGCTCGGACCAGGTTCTGTTACCCAGAATCCTTTGCAAACCTCAAAATTTGGCTAAAAAAACACATGTTCCTCACATTTCTGTGGCAGAAAGTTCTGGAATCTGAGAGGAGCCACAAATTTCCTTCCACCCAGCGTTCCCCCAAGTCTCCCGATAAAAATGATACCTCACTTGCGTGGGTAGGCCTAGCGCCGGCGACAGGAAACACCCCAAAGCACAACGTGGACACGTCCAAAATTTTAGAAGAAAACAGAGGTGTTTTTTGCGAAGTGCCTACCTGTAGATTTTGGCCTCTAGCTCAGCCGGCACCTAGGGAAACCTACCAAACCTGTGCATTTCTGAAAACTAGAGACCTAGGGGAATCCAAGATGGGGTGACTTGCGGGGCTCGGACCAGGTTCTGTTACCCAGAATCCTTTGCAAACCTCAAAATTTGGCTAAAAAAACACATGTTCCTCACATTTCTGTGGCAGAAAGTTCTGGAATCTGAGAGGAGCCACAAATTTCCTTCCACCCAGCGTTCCCCCAAGTCTCCCGATAAAAATGATACCTCACTTGCGTGGGTAGGCCTAGCGCCGGCGACAGGAAACACCCCAAAGCGCAACGTGGACACGTCCAAAATTTTGGAAGAAAACAGAGGTGTTTTTTGCGAAGTGCCTACCTGTAGATTTTGGCCTCTAGCTCAGCCGGCACCTAGGGAAACCTACCAAACCTGTGCATTTCTGAAAACTAGAGACCTAGGGGAATCCAAGATGGGGTGACTTGCGGGGCTCGGACCAGGTTCTGTTACCCAGAATCCTTTGCAAACCTCAAAATTTGGCTAAAAAAACACATGTTCCTCACATTTCTGTGGCAGAAAGTTCTGGAATCTGAGAGGAGCCACAAATTTCCTTCCCCCCAGCGTTCCCCCAAGTCTCCCGATAAAAATGATACCTCACTTGCGTGGGTAGGCCTAGCGCCAGCGACAGGAAACACCCCAAAGCGCAACGTGGACACATCCAAAATTATGGAAGAAAACAGAGGTGTTTTTTGCGAAGTGCCTACCTGTAGATTTTGGCCTCTAGCTCAGCCGGCACCTAGGGAAACCTACCAAACCTGTGCATTTCTGAAAACTAGAGACCTAGGGGAATCCAAGATGGGGTGACTTGCGGGTCTCGGACCAGGTTCTGTTACCCAGAATCCTTTGCAAACCTCAAAATTTGGCTAAAAAAACACATGTTCCTCACATTTCTGTGGCAGAAAGTTCTGGAATCTGAGAGGAGCCACAAATTTCCTTCCACCCAGCGTTCCCCCAAGTCTCCCGATAAAAATGATACCTCACTTGCGTGGGTAGGCCTAGCGCCGGCGACAGGAAACACCCCAAAGCCACAACGTGGACACGTCCAAAATTTTGGAAGAAAACAGAGGTTTTTTTTGCGAAGTGCCTACCTGTAGATTTTGGCCTCTAGCTCAGCCGGCACCTAGGGAAACCTACCAAACCTGTGCATTTCTGAAAACTAGAGACCTAGGGGAATCCAAGGAGGGGTGACTTGCGGGGCTCGGACCAGGTTCTGTTACCTAGAATCCTTTGCAAACCTCAAAATTTGGCTAAAAAAACACATGTTCCTCACATTTCTGTGGCAGAAAGTTCTGGAATCGGAGAGGAGCCACAAATTTCCTTCCACCCAGCGTTCCCCCAAGTCTCCCAATAAAAATGATACCTCACTTGCGTGGGTAGGCCTAGCGCCGGCGACAGGAAACACCCCAAAGCGCAACGTGGACATGTCCAAAATTTTGGAAGAAAACAGAGGTGTTTTTTGCGAAGTGCCTATCTGTAGATTTTGGCCTCTAGCTCAGCCGGCACCTAGGGAAACCTACCAAACCTGTGCATTTCTGAAAACTAGAGACCTAGGGGAATCCAAGATGGGGTGACTTGCGGGGCTCGGACCAGGTTCTGTTACCCAGAATCCTTTGCAAACCTCAAAATTTGGCTAAAAAAACACATGTTCCTCACATTTCTGTGGCAGAAAGTTCTGGAATCTGAGAGGAACCACAAATTTCCTTCCACCCAGCGTTCCCCCAAGTCTCCCGATAAAAATTATACCTCACTTGCGTGGGTAGGCCTAGCGCCGGCGACAGGAAACACCCCAAAGCACAACGTGGACACGTCCAAAATTTTGGAAGAAAACAGAGGTGTTTTTTGCGAAGTGCCTACCTGTAGATTTTGGCCTCTAGCTCAGCCGGCACCTAGGGAAACCTGCCAAACCTGTGCATTTCTGAAAACTAGAGACCTAGGGGAATCCAAGATGGGGTGACTTGCGGGGCTCGGACCAGGTTCTGTTACCCAGAATCCTTTGCAAACCTCAAAATTTGGCTAAAACAACACATGTTCCTCACATTTCTGTGGCAGAAAGTTCTGGAATCGGAGAGGAGCCACAAATTTCCTTCCACCCAGCGTTCCCCCAAGTCTCCCAATAAAAATGATACCTCACTTGCGTGGGTAGGCCTAGCGCCGGCGACAGGAAACACCCCAAAGCGCAACGTGGACATGTCCAAAATTTCGGAAGAAAACAGAGGTGTTTTTTGCGAAGTGCCTACCTGTAGATTTTGGCCTCTAGCTCAGCCGGCACCTAGGGAAACCTACCAAACCTGTGCATTTCTGAAAACTAGAGACCTAGGGGAATCCAAGATGGGGTGACTTGCGGGGCTCGGACCAGGTTCTGTTACCCAGAATCCTTTGCAAACCTCAAAATTTGGCTAAAACAACACATGTTCCTCACATTTCTGTGGCAGAAAGTTCTGGAATCTGAGAGGAGCCACGAATTTCCTTCCACCCAGCGTTCCCCCAAGTCTCCCGATAAAAATGATACCTCACTTGCGTGGGTAGGCCTAGCGCCGGCGACAGGAAACACCCCAAAGCGCAACGTGGACACATCCAAAATTTTGGAAGAAAACAGAGGTGTTTTTTGCGAAGTGCCTACCTGTAGATTTTGGCCTCTAGCTCAGCCGGCACCTAGGGAAACCTACCAAACCTGTGCATTTCTGAAAACTAGAGACCTAGGGGAATCCAAGATGGGGTGACTTGCGGGGCTCGGACCAGGTTCTGTTACCCAGAATCCTTTGCAAACCTCAAAATTTGGCTAAAAAAAACACATGTTCCTCACATTTCTGTGGCAGAAAGTTCTGGAATCTGAGAGGAGCCACAAATTTCCTTCCACCCAGCGTTCCCCCAAGTCTCCCGATAAAAATGATACCTCACTTGCGTGGGAAGGCCTAGCGCCGGCGACAGGAAACACCCCAAAGCACAACGTGGACACGTCCAAAATTTTGGAAGAAAACAGAGGTGTTTTTTGCGAAGTGCCTACCTGTAGATTTTGGCCTCTAGCTCAGCCGGCACCTAGGGAAACCTACCAAACCTGTGCATTTCTGAAAACTAGAGACCTAGGGGAATCCAAGGAGGGGTGACTTGCGGGGCTCGGACCAGGTTCTGTTACCCAGAATCCTTTGCAAACCTCAAAATTTGGCTAAAAAAACACATGTTCCTCACATTTCTGTGGCAGAAAGTTCTGGAATCGGAGAGGAGCCACAAATTTCCTTCCACCCAGCGTTCCCCCAAGTCTCCCAATAAAAATGATACCTCATTTGCGTGGGTAGGCCTAGCGCCGGCGACAGGAAACACCCCAAAGCACAACGTGGACATGTCCAAAATTTTGGAGGAAAACAGAGGTGTTTTTTGCGAAGTGCCTACCTGTAGATTTTGGCCTCTAGCTCAGCCGGCACCTAAGGAAACCTACCAAACTTGTGCATTTCTGAAAACTAGAGACCTAGGGGAATCCAAGATGGGGTGACTTGCGGGGCTCGGACCAGGTTCTGTTACCCAGAATCCTTTGCAAACCTCAAAATTTGGCTAAAAAAACACATGTTCCTCACATTTCTGTGGCAGAAAGTTCTGGAATCTGAGAGGAGCCACAAATTTCCTTCCACCCAGCGTTCCCCCAAGTCTCCCGATAAAAATGATACCTCACTTGGGTGGGTAGGCCTAGCGCCGGCGACAGGAAACACCCCAAAGCACAACGTGGACACGTCCAAAATTTTGGAAGAAAACAGAGGTGTTTTTTGCGAAGTGCCTACCTGTAGATTTTGGCCTCTAGCTCAGCCGGCACCTAGGGAAACCTACCAAACCTGTGCATTTCTGAAAACTAGAGACGTAGGGGAATCCAAGATGGGGTGACTTGCGGGTCTCGGACCAGGTTCTGTTACCCAGAATCCTTTGCAAACCTCAAAATTTGGCTAAAAAAACACATGTTCCTCACATTTCTGTGGCAGAAAGTTCTGGAATCTGAGAGGAGCCACAAATTTCCTTCCACCCAGCGTTCCCCCAAGTCTCCCGATAAAAATGATACCTCACTTGCGTGGGTAGGCCTAGCGCCGGCGACAGGAAACACCCCAAAGCACAACGTGGACACGTCCAAAATTTTGGAAGAAAACAGAGGTTTTTTTTGCGAAGTGCCTACCTGTAGATTTTGGCCTCTAGCTCAGCCGGCACCTAGGGAAACCTACCAAACCTGTGCATTTCTGAAAACTAGAGACCTAGGGGAATCCAAGGAGGGGTGACTTGCGGGGCTCGGACCAGGTTCTGTTACCCAGAATCCTTTGCAAACCTCAAAATTTGGCTAAAACAACACATGTTCCTCACATTTCTGTGGCAGAAAGTTCTGGAATCGGAGAGGAGCCACAAATTTCCTTCCACCCAGCGTTCCCCCAAGTCTCCCAATAAAAATGATACCTCACTTGCGTGGGTAGGCCTAGCGCCGGCGACAGGAAACACCCCAAAGCGCAACGTGGACATGTCCAAAATTTTGGAAGAAAACAGAGGTGTTTTTTGCGAAGTGCCTACCTGTAGATTTTGGCCTCTAGCTCAGCCGGCACCTAGGGAAACCTACCAAACCTGTGCATTTCTGAAAACTAGAGACCTAGGGGAATCCAAGATGGGGTGACTTGCGGGGCTCGGACCAGGTTCTGTTACCCAGAATGCTTTGCAAACCTCAAAATTTGGCTAAAAAAACACATGTTCCTCACATTTCTGTGGCAGAAAGTTCTGGAATCTGAGAGGAACCACAAATTTCCTTCCACCCAGCGTTCCCCCAAGTCTCCCGATAAAAATTATACCTCACTTGCGTGGGTAGGCCTTGCGCCGGCGACAGGAAACACCCCAAAGCACAACGTGGACACGTCCAAAATTTTGGAAGAAAACAGAGGTGTTTTTTGCGAAGTGCCTACCTGTAGATTTTGGCCTCTAGCTCAGCCGGCACCTAGGGAAACCTGCCAAACCTGTGCATTTCTGAAAACTAGAGACCTAGGGGAATCCAAGATGGGGTGACTTGCGGGGCTCGGACCAGGTTCTGTTACCCAGAATCCTTTGCAAACCTCCAAATTTGGCTAAAACAACACATGTTCCTCACATTTCTGTGGCAGAAAGTTCTGGAATCTGAGAGGAGCCACAAATTTCCTTCCACCCAGCGTTCCCCCAAGTCTCCCAATAAAAATGATACCTCACTTGCGTGGGTAGGCATAGCGCCGGCGACAGGAAACACCCCAAAGCGCAACGTGGACATGTCCAAAATTTTGGAAGAAAACAGAGGTGTTTTTTGCGAAGTGCCTACCTGTAGATTTTGGCCTCTAGCTCAGCCGGCACCTAGGGAAACCTACCAAACCTGTGCATTTCTGAAAACTAGAGACCTAGGGGAATCCAAGATGGGGTGACTTGCGGGGCTCGGACCAGGTTCTGTTACCCAGAATCCTTTGCAAACCTCAAAATTTGGCTAAAAAAACACATGTTCCTCACATTTCTGTGGCAGAAAGTTCTGGAATCTGAGAGGAGCCACAAATTTCCTTCCACCCAGCGTTCCCCCAAGTCTCCCGATAAAAATGATACCTCACTTGCGTGGGTAGGCCTAGCGCCGGCGACAGGAAACACCCCAAAGCGCAACGTGAACACATCCAAAATTTTGGAAGAAAACAGAGGTGTTTTTTGCGAAGTGCCTACCTGTAGATTTTGGCCTCTAGCTCAACCGGCACCTAGGGAAACCTACCAAACCTGTGCATTTCTGAAAACTAGAGACCTAGGGGAATCCAAGGAGGGGTGACTTGCGGGGCTCGGACCAGGTTCTAATACCAGAATCCTTTGCAGACCTCAAAATTTGGCTAAAACAACACATGTTCCTCACATTTCTGTGGCAGAAAGTTCTGGAATCGGAGAGGAGCCACAAATTTCCTTCCACCCAGCGTTCCCCCAAGTCTCCCAATAAAAATGATACCTCACTTGCGTGGGTAGGCATAGCGCCGGCGACAGGAAACACCCCAAAGCGCAACGTGGACATGTCCAAAATTTTGGAAGAAAACAGAGGTGTTTTTTGCGAAGTGCCTACCTGTAGATTTTGGCCTCTAGCTCAGCCGGCACCTAGGGAAACCTACCAAACCTGTGCATTTCTGAAAACTAGAGACCTAGGGGAATCCAAGATGGGGTGACTTGCGGGGCTCGGACCAGGTTCTGTTACCCAGAATCCTTTGCAAACCTCAAAATTTGGCTAAAAAAACACATGTTCCTCACATTTCTGTGGCAGAAAGTTCTGGAATCTGAGAGGAGCCACAAATTTCCTTCCACCCAGCGTTCCCCCAAGTCTCCCGATAAAAATGATACCTCACTTGCGTGGGTAGGCCTAGCGCCGGCGACAGGAAACACCCCAAAGCGCAACGTGAACACATCCAAAATTTTGGAAGAAAACAGAGGTGTTTTTTGCGAAGTGCCTACCTGTAGATTTTGGCCTCTAGCTCAACCGGCACCTAGGGAAACCTACCAAACCTGTGCATTTCTGAAAACTAGAGACCTAGGGGAATCCAAGGAGGGGTGACTTGCGGGGCTCGGACCAGGTTCTGTTACCCAGAATCCTTTGCAAACCTCAAAATTTGGCTAAAAAAACACATGTTCCTCACATTTCTGTGGCAGAAAGTTCTGGAATCTGAGAGGAGCCACAAATTTCCTTCCACCCAGCGTTCTCCCAAGTCTCCCGATAAAAATGATACCTCACTTGCGTGGGTAGGCCTAGCGCCGGCGACAGGAAACACCCCAAAGCGCAACGTGGACACATCCAAAATTTTGGAAGAAAACAGAGGTGTTTTTTGCGAAGTGCCTACCTGTAGATTTTGGCCTCTAGCTCAGCCGGCACCTAGGGAAACGTACCAAACCTGTGCATTTCTGAAAACTAGAGACCTAGGGGAATCCAAGATGGGGTGACTTGCGGGGCTCGGACCAGGTTCTGTTACCCAGAATCATTTGCAAACCTCAAAATTTGGCTAAAAAAACACATGTTCCTCACATTTCTGTGGCAGAAAGTTCTGGAATCTGAGAGGAGCCACAAATTTCCTTCCACCCAGCGTTCCCCCAAGTCTCCCGATAAAAATGATACCTCACTTGCGTGGGTAGGCCTAGCGCCGGCGACAGGAAACACCCCAAAGCACAACGTGGACACGTCCAAAATTTTAGAAGAAAACAGAGGTGTTTTTTGCGAAGTGCCTACCTGTAGATTTTGGCCTCTAGCTCAGCCGGCACCTAGGGAAACCTACCAAACCTGTGCATTTCTGAAAACTAGAGACCTAGGGGAATCCAAGGAGGGGTGACTTGCGGTGCTCGGACCAGGTTCTGTTACCCAGAATCCTTTGCAAACCTCAAAATTTGGCTAAAAAAACACATGTTCCTCACATTTCTGTGGCAGAAAGTTCTGGAATCGGAGAGGAGCCACAAATTTCCTTCCACCCAGCGTTCCCCCAAGTCTCCCAATAAAAATGATACCTCACTTGCGTGGGTAGGCCTAGCGCCGGCGACAGGAAACACCCCAAAGCGCAACGTGGACACATCCAAAATTATGGAAGAAAACAGAGGTGTTTTTTGCGAAGTGCCTACCTGTAGATTTTGGCCTCTAGCTCAGCCGGCACCTAGGGAAACCTACCAAACCTGTGCATTTCTGAAAACTAGAGACCTAGGGAAATCCAAGATGGGGTGACTTGCGGGGCTCGGACCAGGTTCTGTTACCCAGAATCCTTTGCAAACCTCAAAATTTGGCTAAAAAAACACATGTTCCTCACATTTCTGTGGCAGAAAGTTCTGGAATCTGAGAGGAGCCACAAATTTCCTTCCACCCAGCGTTCCCCCAAGTCTCCCGATAAAAATGATACCTCACTTGCGTGGGTAGGCCTAGCGCCGGCGACAGGAAACACCCCAAAGCGCAACGTGGACACGTCCAAAATTTTGGAAGAAAACAGAGGTGTTTTTTGCGAAGTGCCTACCTGTAGATTTTGGCCTCTAGCTCAGCCGGCACCTAGGGAAACCTACCAAACCTGTGCATTTCTGAAAACTAGAGACCTAGGGGAATCCAAGATGGGGTGACTTGCGGGGCTCGGACCAGGTTCTGTTACCCAGAATCCTTTGCAAACCTCCAAATTTGGCTAAAACAACACATGTTCCTCACATTTCTGTGGCAGAAAGTTCTGGAATCGGAGAGGAGCCACAAATTTCCTTCCACCCAGCGTTCCCCCAAGTCTCCCAATAAAAATGATACCTCACTTGCGTGGGTAGGCATAGCGCCGGCGACAGGAAACACCCCAAAGCGCAACGTGGACATGTCCAAAATTTTGGAAGAAAACAGAGGTGTTTTTTGCGAAGTGCCTACCTGTAGATTTTGGCCTCTAGCTCAGCCGGCACCTAGGGAAACCTACCAAACCTGTGCATTTCTGAAAACTAGAGACCTAGGGGAATCCAAGATGGGGTGACTTGCGGGGCTCGGACCAGGTTCTGTTACCCAGAATCCTTTGCAAACCTCAAAATTTGGCTAAAAAAACACATGTTCCTCACATTTCTGTGGCAGAAAGTTCTGGAATCTGAGAGGAGCCACAAATTTCCTTCCACCCAGCGTTCCCCCAAGTCTCCCGATAAAAATGATACCTCACTTGCGTGGGTAGGCCTAGCGCCGGCGACAGGAAACACCCCAAAGCGCAACGTGAACACATCCAAAATTTTGGAAGAAAACAGAGGTGTTTTTTGCGAAGTGCCTACCTGTAGATTTTGGCCTCTAGCTCAACCGGCACCTAGGGAAACCTACCAAACCTGTGCATTTCTGAAAACTAGAGACCTAGGGGAATCCAAGGAGGGGTGACTTGCGGGGCTCGGACCAGGTTCTAATACCAGAATCCTTTGCAGACCTCAAAATTTGGCTAAAACAACACATGTTCCTCACATTTCTGTGGCAGAAAGTTCTGGAATCGGAGAGGAGCCACAAATTTCCTTCCACCCAGCGTTCCCCCAAGTCTCCCAATAAAAATGATACCTCACTTGCGTGGGTAGGCATAGCGCCGGCGACAGGAAACACCCCAAAGCGCAACGTGGACATGTCCAAAATTTTGGAAGAAAACAGAGGTGTTTTTTGCGAAGTGCCTACCTGTAGATTTTGGCCTCTAGCTCAGCCGGCACCTAGGGAAACCTACCAAACCTGTGCATTTCTGAAAACTAGAGACCTAGGGGAATCCAAGATGGGGTGACTTGCGGGGCTCGGACCAGGTTCTGTTACCCAGAATCCTTTGCAAACCTCAAAATTTGGCTAAAAAAACACATGTTCCTCACATTTCTGTGGCAGAAAGTTCTGGAATCTGAGAGGAGCCACAAATTTCCTTCCACCCAGCGTTCCCCCAAGTCTCCCGATAAAAATGATACCTCACTTGCGTGGGTAGGCCTAGCGCCGGCGACAGGAAACACCCCAAAGCGCAACGTGAACACATCCAAAATTTTGGAAGAAAACAGAGGTGTTTTTTGCGAAGTGCCTACCTGTAGATTTTGGCCTCTAGCTCAACCGGCACCTAGGGAAACCTACCAAACCTGTGCATTTCTGAAAACTAGAGACCTAGGGGAATCCAAGGAGGGGTGACTTGCGGGGCTCGGACCAGGTTCTGTTACCCAGAATCCTTTGCAAACCTCAAAATTTGGCTAAAAAAACACATGTTCCTCACATTTCTGTGGCAGAAAGTTCTGGAATCTGAGAGGAGCCACAAATTTCCTTCCACCCAGCGTTCTCCCAAGTCTCCCGATAAAAATGATACCTCACTTGCGTGGGTAGGCCTAGCGCCGGCGACAGGAAACACCCCAAAGCGCAACGTGGACACATCCAAAATTTTGGAAGAAAACAGAGGTGTTTTTTGCGAAGTGCCTACCTGTAGATTTTGGCCTCTAGCTCAGCCGGCACCTAGGGAAACGTACCAAACCTGTGCATTTCTGAAAACTAGAGACCTAGGGGAATCCAAGATGGGGTGACTTGCGGGGCTCGGACCAGGTTCTGTTACCCAGAATCATTTGCAAACCTCAAAATTTGGCTAAAAAAACACATGTTCCTCACATTTCTGTGGCAGAAAGTTCTGGAATCTGAGAGGAGCCACAAATTTCCTTCCACCCAGCGTTCCCCCAAGTCTCCCGATAAAAATGATACCTCACTTGCGTGGGTAGGCCTAGCGCCGGCGACAGGAAACACCCCAAAGCACAACGTGGACACGTCCAAAATTTTAGAAGAAAACAGAGGTGTTTTTTGCGAAGTGCCTACCTGTAGATTTTGGCCTCTAGCTCAGCCGGCACCTAGGGAAACCTACCAAACCTGTGCATTTCTGAAAACTAGAGACCTAGGGGAATCCAAGGAGGGGTGACTTGCGGTGCTCGGACCAGGTTCTGTTACCCAGAATCCTTTGCAAACCTCAAAATTTGGCTAAAAAAACACATGTTCCTCACATTTCTGTGGCAGAAAGTTCTGGAATCGGAGAGGAGCCACAAATTTCCTTCCACCCAGCGTTCCCCCAAGTCTCCCAATAAAAATGATACCTCACTTGCGTGGGTAGGCCTAGCGCCGGCGACAGGAAACACCCCAAAGCGCAACGTGGACACATCCAAAATTATGGAAGAAAACAGAGGTGTTTTTTGCGAAGTGCCTACCTGTAGATTTTGGCCTCTAGCTCAGCCGGCACCTAGGGAAACCTACCAAACCTGTGCATTTCTGAAAACTAGAGACCTAGGGAAATCCAAGATGGGGTGACTTGCGGGGCTCGGACCAGGTTCTGTTACCCAGAATCCTTTGCAAACCTCAAAATTTGGCTAAAAAAACACATGTTCCTCACATTTCTGTGGCAGAAAGTTCTGGAATCTGAGAGGAGCCACAAATTTCCTTCCACCCAGCGTTCCCCCAAGTCTCCCGATAAAAATGATACCTCACTTGCGTGGGTAGGCCTAGCGCCGGCGACAGGAAACACCCCAAAGCGCAACGTGGACACGTCCAAAATTTTGGAAGAAAACAGAGGTGTTTTTTGCGAAGTGCCTACCTGTAGATTTTGGCCTCTAGCTCAGCCGGCACCTAGGGAAACCTACCAAACCTGTGCATTTCTGAAAACTAGAGACCTAGGGGAATCCAAGATGGGGTGACTTGCGGGGCTCGGACCAGGTTCTGTTACCCAGAATCCTTTGCAAACCTCAAAATTTGGCTAAAAAAACACATGTTCCTCACATTTCTGTGGCAGAAAGTTCTGGAATCTGAGAGGAGCCACAAATTTCCTTCCCCCCAGCGTTCCCCCAAGTCTCCCGATAAAAATGATACCTCACTTGCGTGGGTAGGCCTAGCGCCAGCGACAGGAAACACCCCAAAGCGCAACGTGAACACATCCAAAATTATGGAAGAAAACAGAGGTGTTTTTTGCGAAGTGCCTACCTGTAGATTTTGGCCTCTAGCTCAGCCGGCACCTAGGGAAACCTACCAAACCTGTGCATTTCTGAAAACTAGAGACCTAGGGGAATCCAAGATGGGGTGACTTGCGGGTCTCGGACCAGGTTCTGTTACCCAGAATCCTTTGCAAACCTCAAAATTTGGCTAAAAAAACACATGTTCCTCACATTTCTGTGGCAGAAAGTTCTGGAATCTGAGAGGAGCCACAAATTTCCTTCCACCCAGCGTTCCCCCAAGTCTCCCGATAAAAATGATACCTCACTTGCGTGGGTAGGCCTAGCGCCGGCGACAGGAAACACCCCAAAGCGCAACGTGGACATGTCAAAAATTTTGGAAGAAAACAGAGGTGTTTTTTGCGAAGTGCCTACCTGTAGATTTTGGCCTCTAGCTCAGCCGGCACCTAGGGAAACCTACCAAACCTGTGCATTTCTGAAAACTAGAGACCTAGGGGAATCCAAGATGGGGTGACTTGCGGGGCTCGGACCAGGTTCTGTTACCCAGAATCCTTTGCAAACCTCAAAATTTGGCTAAAAAAACACATGTTCCTCACATTTCTGTGGCAGAAAGTTCTGGAATCTGAGAGGAACCACAAATTTCCTTCCACCCAGCGTTCCCCCAAGTCTCCCGATAAAAATGATACCTCACTTGCGTGGGTAGGCCTAGCGCCGGCGACAGGAAACACCCCAAAGCACAACGTGGACACGTCCAAAATTTTGGAAGAAAACAGAGGTGTTTTTTGCGAAGTGCCTACCTGTAGATTTTGGCCTCTAGCTCAGCCGGCACCTAGGGAAACCTGCCAAACCTGTGCATTTCTGAAAACTAGAGACCTAGGGGAATCCAAGATGGAGTGACTTGCGGGGCTCGGACCAGGTTCTGTTACCCAGAATCCTTTGCAAACCTCAAAATTTGGCTAAAACAACACATGTTCCTCACATTTCTGTGGCAGAAAGTTCTGGAATCGGAGAGGAGCCACAAATTTCCTTCCACCCAGCGTTCCCCCAAGTCTCCCAATAAAAATGATACCTCACTTGCGTGGGTAGGCCTAGCGCCGGCGACAGGAAACACCCCAAAGCGCAACGTGGACATGTCCAAAATTTTGGAAGAAAACAGAGGTGTTTTTTGCGAAGTGCCTACCTGTAGATTTTGGCCTCTAGCTCAGCCGGCACCTAGGGAAACCTACCAAACCTGTGCATTTCTGAAAACTAGAGACCTAGGGGAATCTAAGATGGGGTGACTTGCGGGGCTCGGACCAGGTTCTGTTACCCAGAATCCTTTGCAAACCTCAAAATTTGGCTAAAAAAACACATGTTCCTCACATTTCCGTGGCAGAAAGTTCTGGAATCTGAGAGGAGCCACAAATTTCCTTCCACCCAGCGTTCCCCCAAGTCTCCCGATAAAAATGATACCTCACTTGCGTGGGTAGGCCTAGCGCCGGCGACAGGAAACACCCCAAAGCGCAACGTGAACACATCCAAAATTTTGGAAGAAAACAGAGGTGTTTTTTGCGAAGTGCCTACCTGTAGATTTTGGCCTCTAGCTCAACCGGCACCTAGGGAAACCTACCAAGCCTGTGCATTTCTGAAAACTAGAGACCTAGGGGAATCCAAGGAGGGGTGACTTGCGGGGCTCGGACCAGGTTATGTTACCCAGAATCCTTTGCAAACCTCAAAATTTGGCTAAAAAAACACATGTTCCTCACATTTCTGTGGCAGAAAGTTCTGGAATCTGAGAGGAGCCACAAATTTCCTTCCACCCAGCGTTCCCCCAAGTCTCCCAATAAAAATGATACCTCACTTGCGTGGGTAGGATTAGCGCCGGCGACAGGAAACACCCCAAAGCGCAACGTGGACATGTCCAAAATTTTGGAAGAAAACAGAGGTGTTTTTTGCGAAGTGCCTACCTGTGGATTTTGGCCTCTAGCTCAGCCGGCACCTAGGGAAACCTACCAAACCTGTGCATTTCTGAAAACTAGAGACCTAGGGGAATCCAAGATGGGGTGACTTGCGGGGCTCGGACCAGGTTCTGTTACCCAGAATCCTTTGCAAACCTCAAAATTTGGCTAAAAAAACACATGTTCCTCACATTTCTGTGGCAGAAAGTTCTGGAATCTGAGAGGAGCCACAAATTTCCTTCCACCCAGCGTTCCCCCAAGTCTCCCGATAAAAATGATACCTCACTTGCGTGGGTAGGCCTAGCGCCGGCGACAGGAAACACCCCAAAGCGCAACGTGAACACATCCAAAATTTTGGAAGAAAACAGAGGTGTTTTTTGCGAAGTGCCTACCTGTAGATTTTGGCCTCTAGCTCAACCGGCACCTAGGGAAACCTACCAAACCTGTGCATTTCTGAAAACTAGAGACCTAGGGGAATCCAAGGAGGGGTGACTTGCGGGGCTCGGACCAGGTTCTGTTACCCAGAATCCTTTGCAAACCTCAAAATTTGGCTAAAAAAACACATGTTCCTCACATTTCTGTGGCAGAAAGTTCTGGAATCTGAGAGGAGCCACAAATTTCCTTCCACCCAGCGTTCTCCCAAGTCTCCCGATAAAAATGATACCTCACTTGCGTGGGTAGGCCTAGCGCCGGCGACAGGAAACACCCCAAAGCGCAACGTGGACACATCCAAAATTTTGGAAGAAAACAGAGGTGTTTTTTGCGAAGTGCCTACCTGTAGATTTTGGCCTCTAGCTCAGCCGGCACCTAGGGAAAACTACCAAACCTGTGCATTTCTGAAAACTAGAGACCTAGGGGAATCCAAGATGGGGTGACTTGCGGGGCTCGGACCAGGTTCTGTTACCCAGAATCCTTTGCAAACCTCAAAATTTGGCTAAAAAAACACATGTTCCTCACATTTCTGTGGCAGAAAGTTCTGGAATCTGAGAGGAGCCACAAATTTCCTTCCACCCAGCGTTCCCCCAAGTCTCCCGATAAAAATGATACCTCACTTGCGTGGGTAGGCCTAGCGCCGGCGACAGGAAACACCCCAAAGCACAACGTGGACACGTCCAAAATTTTAGAAGAAAACAGAGGTGTTTTTTGCGAAGTGCCTACCTGTAGATTTTGGCCTCTAGCTCAGCCGGCACCTAGGGAAACCTACCAAACCTGTGCATTTCTGAAAACTAGAGACCTAGGGGAATCCAAGATGGGGTGACTTGCGGGGCTCGGACCAGGTTCTGTTACCCAGAATCCTTTGCAAACCTCAAAATTTGGCTAAAAAAACACATGTTCCTCACATTTCTGTGGCAGAAAGTTCTGGAATCTGAGAGGAGCCACAAATTTCCTTCCACCCAGCGTTCCCCCAAGTCTCCCGATAAAAATGATACCTCACTTGCGTGGGTAGGCCTAGCGCCGGCGACAGGAAACACCCCAAAGCGCAACGTGGACACGTCCAAAATTTTGGAAGAAAACAGAGGTGTTTTTTGCGAAGTGCCTACCTGTAGATTTTGGCCTCTAGCTCAGCCGGCACCTAGGGAAACCTACCAAACCTGTGCATTTCTGAAAACTAGAGACCTAGGGGAATCCAAGATGGGGTGACTTGCGGGGCTCGGACCAGGTTCTGTTACCCAGAATCCTTTGCAAACCTCAAAATTTGGCTAAAAAAACACATGTTCCTCACATTTCTGTGGCAGAAAGTTCTGGAATCTGAGAGGAGCCACAAATTTCCTTCCCCCCAGCGTTCCCCCAAGTCTCCCGATAAAAATGATACCTCACTTGCGTGGGTAGGCCTAGCGCCAGCGACAGGAAACACCCCAAAGCGCAACGTGGACACATCCAAAATTATGGAAGAAAACAGAGGTGTTTTTTGCGAAGTGCCTACCTGTAGATTTTGGCCTCTAGCTCAGCCGGCACCTAGGGAAACCTACCAAACCTGTGCATTTCTGAAAACTAGAGACCTAGGGGAATCCAAGATGGGGTGACTTGCGGGTCTCGGACCAGGTTCTGTTACCCAGAATCCTTTGCAAACCTCAAAATTTGGCTAAAAAAACACATGTTCCTCACATTTCTGTGGCAGAAAGTTCTGGAATCTGAGAGGAGCCACAAATTTCCTTCCACCCAGCGTTCCCCCAAGTCTCCCGATAAAAATGATACCTCACTTGCGTGGGTAGGCCTAGCGCCGGCGACAGGAAACACCCCAAAGCCACAACGTGGACACGTCCAAAATTTTGGAAGAAAACAGAGGTTTTTTTTGCGAAGTGCCTACCTGTAGATTTTGGCCTCTAGCTCAGCCGGCACCTAGGGAAACCTACCAAACCTGTGCATTTCTGAAAACTAGAGACCTAGGGGAATCCAAGGAGGGGTGACTTGCGGGGCTCGGACCAGGTTCTGTTACCTAGAATCCTTTGCAAACCTCAAAATTTGGCTAAAAAAACACATGTTCCTCACATTTCTGTGGCAGAAAGTTCTGGAATCGGAGAGGAGCCACAAATTTCCTTCCACCCAGCGTTCCCCCAAGTCTCCCAATAAAAATGATACCTCACTTGCGTGGGTAGGCCTAGCGCCGGCGACAGGAAACACCCCAAAGCGCAACGTGGACATGTCCAAAATTTTGGAAGAAAACAGAGGTGTTTTTTGCGAAGTGCCTATCTGTAGATTTTGGCCTCTAGCTCAGCCGGCACCTAGGGAAACCTACCAAACCTGTGCATTTCTGAAAACTAGAGACCTAGGGGAATCCAAGATGGGGTGACTTGCGGGGCTCGGACCAGGTTCTGTTACCCAGAATCCTTTGCAAACCTCAAAATTTGGCTAAAAAAACACATGTTCCTCACATTTCTGTGGCAGAAAGTTCTGGAATCTGAGAGGAACCACAAATTTCCTTCCACCCAGCGTTCCCCCAAGTCTCCCGATAAAAATTATACCTCACTTGCGTGGGTAGGCCTAGCGCCGGCGACAGGAAACACCCCAAAGCACAACGTGGACACGTCCAAAATTTTGGAAGAAAACAGAGGTGTTTTTTGCGAAGTGCCTACCTGTAGATTTTGGCCTCTAGCTCAGCCGGCACCTAGGGAAACCTGCCAAACCTGTGCATTTCTGAAAACTAGAGACCTAGGGGAATCCAAGATGGGGTGACTTGCGGGGCTCGGACCAGGTTCTGTTACCCAGAATCCTTTGCAAACCTCAAAATTTGGCTAAAACAACACATGTTCCTCACATTTCTGTGGCAGAAAGTTCTGGAATCGGAGAGGAGCCACAAATTTCCTTCCACCCAGCGTTCCCCCAAGTCTCCCAATAAAAATGATACCTCACTTGCGTGGGTAGGCCTAGCGCCGGCGACAGGAAACACCCCAAAGCGCAACGTGGACATGTCCAAAATTTCGGAAGAAAACAGAGGTGTTTTTTGCGAAGTGCCTACCTGTAGATTTTGGCCTCTAGCTCAGCCGGCACCTAGGGAAACCTACCAAACCTGTGCATTTCTGAAAACTAGAGACCTAGGGGAATCCAAGATGGGGTGACTTGCGGGGCTCGGACCAGGTTCTGTTACCCAGAATCCTTTGCAAACCTCAAAATTTGGCTAAAACAACACATGTTCCTCACATTTCTGTGGCAGAAAGTTCTGGAATCTGAGAGGAGCCACGAATTTCCTTCCACCCAGCGTTCCCCCAAGTCTCCCGATAAAAATGATACCTCACTTGCGTGGGTAGGCCTAGCGCCGGCGACAGGAAACACCCCAAAGCGCAACGTGGACACATCCAAAATTTTGGAAGAAAACAGAGGTGTTTTTTGCGAAGTGCCTACCTGTAGATTTTGGCCTCTAGCTCAGCCGGCACCTAGGGAAACCTACCAAACCTGTGCATTTCTGAAAACTAGAGACCTAGGGGAATCCAAGATGGGGTGACTTGCGGGGCTCGGACCAGGTTCTGTTACCCAGAATCCTTTGCAAACCTCAAAATTTGGCTAAAAAAAACACATGTTCCTCACATTTCTGTGGCAGAAAGTTCTGGAATCTGAGAGGAGCCACAAATTTCCTTCCACCCAGCGTTCCCCCAAGTCTCCCGATAAAAATGATACCTCACTTGCGTGGGAAGGCCTAGCGCCGGCGACAGGAAACACCCCAAAGCACAACGTGGACACGTCCAAAATTTTGGAAGAAAACAGAGGTGTTTTTTGCGAAGTGCCTACCTGTAGATTTTGGCCTCTAGCTCAGCCGGCACCTAGGGAAACCTACCAAACCTGTGCATTTCTGAAAACTAGAGACCTAGGGGAATCCAAGGAGGGGTGACTTGCGGGGCTCGGACCAGGTTCTGTTACCCAGAATCCTTTGCAAACCTCAAAATTTGGCTAAAAAAACACATGTTCCTCACATTTCTGTGGCAGAAAGTTCTGGAATCGGAGAGGAGCCACAAATTTCCTTCCACCCAGCGTTCCCCCAAGTCTCCCAATAAAAATGATACCTCATTTGCGTGGGTAGGCCTAGCGCCGGCGACAGGAAACACCCCAAAGCACAACGTGGACATGTCCAAAATTTTGGAGGAAAACAGAGGTGTTTTTTGCGAAGTGCCTACCTGTAGATTTTGGCCTCTAGCTCAGCCGGCACCTAAGGAAACCTACCAAACTTGTGCATTTCTGAAAACTAGAGACCTAGGGGAATCCAAGATGGGGTGACTTGCGGGGCTCGGACCAGGTTCTGTTACCCAGAATCCTTTGCAAACCTCAAAATTTGGCTAAAAAAACACATGTTCCTCACATTTCTGTGGCAGAAAGTTCTGGAATCTGAGAGGAGCCACAAATTTCCTTCCACCCAGCGTTCCCCCAAGTCTCCCGATAAAAATGATACCTCACTTGGGTGGGTAGGCCTAGCGCCGGCGACAGGAAACACCCCAAAGCACAACGTGGACACGTCCAAAATTTTGGAAGAAAACAGAGGTGTTTTTTGCGAAGTGCCTACCTGTAGATTTTGGCCTCTAGCTCAGCCGGCACCTAGGGAAACCTACCAAACCTGTGCATTTCTGAAAACTAGAGACGTAGGGGAATCCAAGATGGGGTGACTTGCGGGGCTCGGACCAGGTTCTGTTACCCAGAATCCTTTGCAAACCTCAAAATTTGGCTAAAAAAACACATGTTCCTCACATTTCTGTGGCAGAAAGTTCTGGAATCGGAGAGGAGCCACAAATTTCCTTCCACCCAGCGTTCCCCCAAGTCTCCCAATAAAAATGATACCTCACTTGCGTGGGTAGGCCTAGCGCCGGCGACAGGAAACACCCCAAAGCGCAACGTGGACATGTACAAAATTTTGGAAGAAAACAGAGGTGTTTTTTGCGAAGTGCCTACCTGTAGATTTTGGCCTCTAGCTCAGCCGGCACCTAAGGAAACCTACCAAACCTGTGCATTTCTGAAAACTAGAGACCTAGGGGAATCCAAGATGGGGTGACTTGCGGGGCTCGGACCAGGTTCTGTTACCCAGAATCCTTTGCAAACCTCAAAATTTGGCTAAAAAAACACATGTTCCTCACATTTCTGTGGCAGAAAGTTCTGGAATCTGAGAGGAGCCACGAATTTCCTTCCACCCAGCGTTCCCCCAAGTCTCCCGATAAAAATGATACCTCACTTGCGTGGGTAGGCCTAGCGCCGGCGACAGGAAACACCCCAAAGCGCAACGTGGACACATCCAAAATTTTGGAAGAAAACAGAGGTGTTTTTTGCGAAGTGCCTACCTGTAGATTTTGGCCTCTAGCTCAGCCGGCACCTAGGGAAACCTACCAAACCTGTGCATTTCTGAAAACTAGAGACCTAGGGGAATCCAAGATGGGGTGACTTGCGGGGCTCGGACCAGGTTCTGTTACCCAGAATCCTTTGCAAACCTCAAAATTTGGCTAAAAAAAACACATGTTCCTCACATTTCTGTGGCAGAAAGTTCTGGAATCTGAGAGGAGCCACAAATTTCCTTCCACCCAGCGTTCCCCCAAGTCTCCCGATAAAAATGATACCTCACTTGCGTGGGAAGGCCTAGCGCCGGCGACAGGGAACACCCCAAAGCACAACGTGGACACGTCCAAAATTTTGGAAGAAAACAGAGGTGTTTTTTGCGAAGTGCCTACCTGTAGATTTTGGCCTCTAGCTCAGCCGGCACCTAGGGAAACCTACCAAACCTGTGCATTTCTGAAAACTAGAGACCTAGGGGAATCCAAGGAGGGGTGACTTGCGGGGCTCGGACCAGGTTCTGTTACCCAGAATCCTTTGCAAACCTCAAAATTTGGCTAAAAAAACACATGTTCCTCACATTTCTGTGGCAGAAAGTTCTGGAATCGGAGAGGAGCCACAAATTTCCTTCCACCCAGCGTTCCCCCAAGTCTCCCAATAAAAATGATACCTCATTTGCGTGGGTAGGCCTAGCGCCGGCGACAGGAAACACCCCAAAGCACAACGTGGACATGTCCAAAATTTTGGAGGAAAACAGAGGTGTTTTTTGCGAAGTGCCTACCTGTAGATTTTGGCCTCTAGCTCAGCCGGCACCTAAGGAAACCTACCAAACTTGTGCATTTCTGAAAACTAGAGACCTAGGGGAATCCAAGATGGGGTGACTTGCGGGGCTCGGACCAGGTTCTGTTACCCAGAATCCTTTGCAAACCTCAAAATTTGGCTAAAAAAACACATGTTCCTCACAATTCTGTGGCAGAAAGTTCTGGAATCTGAGAGGAGCCACAAATTTCCTTCCACCCAGCGTTCCCCCAAGTCTCCCGATAAAAATGATACCTCACTTGGGTGGGTAGGCCTAGCGCCGGCGACAGGAAACACCCCAAAGCACAACGTGGACACGTCCAAAATTTTGGAAGAAAACAGAGGTGTTTTTTGCGAAGTGCCTACCTGTAGATTTTGGCCTCTAGCTCAGCCGGCACCTAGGGAAACCTACCAAACCTGTGCATTTCTGAAAACTAGAGACGTAGGGGAATCCAAGATGGGGTGACTTGCGGGGCTCGGACTAGGTTCTGTTACCCAGAATCCTTTGCAAACCTCAAAATTTGGCTAAAAAAACACATGTTCCTCACATTTCTGTGGCAGAAAGTTCTGGAATCGGAGAGGAGCCACAAATTTCCTTCCACCCAGCGTTCCCCCAAGTCTCCCAATAAAAATGATACCTCACTTGCGTGGGTAGGCCTAGCGCCGGCGACAGGAAACACCCCAAAGCGCAACGTGGACATGTACAAAATTTTGGAAGAAAACAGAGGTGTTTTTTGCGAAGTGCCTACCTGTAGATTTTGGCCTCTAGCTCAGCCGGCACCTAAGAAAACCTACCAAACCTGTGCATTTCTGAAAACTAGAGACCTAGGGGAATCCAAGATGGGGTGACTTGCGGGGCTCGGACCAGGTTCTGTTACCCAGAATCCTTTGCAAACCTCAAAATTTGGCTAAAAAAACACATGTTCCTCACATTTCTGTGGCAGAAAGTTCTGGAATCTGAGAGGAGCCACAAATTTCCTTCCACCCAGCGTTCCCCCAAGTCTCCCAATTAAAATGATACCTCACTTGCGTGGGTAGGCCTAGCACCCGCGACAGGAAACACCCCAAAGCGCAACGTGGACACGTCCAATAATTTGGAAGAAAACAGAGGTGTTTTTTGCGAAGTGCCTACCTGTAGATTTTGGCCTCTAGCTCAGCCGGCACCTAGGGAAACCTACCAAACCTGTGCATTTCTGAAAACTAGAGACCTAGGGGAATCCAAGGAGGCGTGACTTGCGGGGCTCGGACTAGGTTCTGTTACCCAGAATCCTTTGCAAACCTCAAAATTTGGCTAAAAAAACACATGTTCCTCACATTTCTGTGGCAGAAAGTTCTGGAATCTGAGAGGAGCCACAAATTTCCTTCCACCCAGCGTTCCCCCAAGTCTCCCGATAAAAATGATACCTCACTTGCGTGGGTAGGCCTAGCGCCGGCGACAGGAAACACCCCAAAGCACAACGTGGACACGTCCAAAATTTTGGAAGAAAACAGAGGTGTTTTTTGCGAAGTGCCTACCTGTAGATTTTGGCCTCTAGCTCAGCCGGCACCTAGGGAAACCTACCAAACCTGTGCATTTCTGAAAACTAGAGACCTAGGGGAATCCAAGGAAGGGTGACTTGCGGGGCTCGGACCAGGTTCTGTTACCCAGAATCCTTTGCAAACCTCAAAATTTGGCTAAAAAAACACATGTTCCTCACATTTCTGTGGCAGAAAGTTCTGGAATCGGAGAGGAGCCACAAATTTCCTTCCACCCAGCGTTCCCCCAAGTCTCCCAATAAAAATGATACCTCACTTGCGTGGGTAGGCCTAGCGCCGGCGACAGGAAACACCCCAAAGCGCAACGTGGACATGTCCAAAATTTTGGAAGAAAACAGAGGTGTTTTTTGCGAAGTGCCTACCTGTAGATTTTGGCCTCTAGCTCAACCGACACCTAGGGAAACCTACCAAACCTGTGCATTTCTGAAAATTAGAGACCTAGGGGAATCCAAGGAGGGGTGACTTGCGGGGCTCGGACCAGGTTCTGTTACCCAGAATCCTTTGCAAACCTCAAAATTTGGCTAAAAAAACACATGTTCCTCACATTTCTGTGGCAGAAAGTTCTGGAATCTGAGAGGAGCCACAAATTTCCTTCCACCCAGCGTTCCCCCAAGTCTCCCGATAAAAATGATACCTCACTTGCGTGGGGAGGCCTAGCGCCCGCGACAGGAAACACCCCAAAGCGCAACTTGGACACGTCCAAAAATTTGGAAGAAAACAGAGGTGTTTTTTGCGAAGTGCCTACCTGTAGATTTTGGCCTCTAGCTCAGCCGACACCTAGGGAAACCTACCAAACCTGTGCATTTCTGAAAACTAGAGACCTAGAGGAATCCAGGATGGGGTGACTTGCGGGGCTCGGACCAGGTTCTGTTACCCAGAATCCTTTGCAAACCTCAAAATTTGGCTAAAAAAACACATGTTCCTCACATTTCTGTGGCAGAAAGTTCTGGAATCTGAGAGGAGCCACAAATTTCCTTCCACCCAGCGTTCCCCCAAGTCTCCCGATAAAAATGATACCTCACTTGCGTGGGTAGGCCTAGCGCCCGCGACAGGAAACACCCCAAAGCGCAACGTGGACACGTCCAATAATTTGGAAGAAAACAGAGGTGTTTTTAGCGAAGTGCCTATCTGCAGATTTTGGCATCTAGCTCAGCCGGCACCTAGGGAAACCTACCAAACCTGTGCATTTCTGAAAACTAGAGACCTAGGGGAATCCAAGATGGGGTGACTTGCGGGGCTCGGACCAGGTTCTGTTACCCAGAATCCTTTGCAAACCTCAAAATTTGGCTAAAAAAAACACATGTTCCTCACATTTCTGTGGCAGAAAGTTCTGGAATCTGAGAGGAGCCACAAATTTCCTTCCACCCAGCGTTCCCCCAAGTCTCCCGATAAAAATGATACCTCACTTGCGTGGGTAGGCCTAGCGCCGGCGACAGGAAACACCCCAAAGCACAACGTGGACACGTCCAAAATTTTGGAAGAAAACAGAGGTGTTTTTTGCGAAGTGCCTACCTGTAGATTTTGGCCTCTAGCTCAGCCGGCACCTAGGGAAACCTACCAAACCTGTGCATTTCTGAAAACTAGAGACCTAGGGGAATCCAAGGAGGGGTGACTTGCGGGGCTCGGACCAGGTTCTGTTACCCAGAATCCTTTGCAAACCTCAAAATTTGGCTAAAAAAACACATGTTCCTCACATTTCTGTGGCAGAAAGTTCTGGAATCGGAGAGGAGCCACAAATTTCCTTCCACCCAGCGTTCCCCCAAGTCTCCCAATAAAAATGATACCTCATTTGCGTGGGTAGGCCTAGCGCCGGCGACAGGAAACACCCCAAAGCACAACGTGGACATGTCCAAAATTTTGGAGGAAAACAGAGGTGTTTTTTGCGAAGTGCCTACCTGTAGATTTTGGCCTCTAGCTCAGCCGGCACCTAAGGAAACCTACCAAACTTGTGCATTTCTGAAAACTAGAGACCTAGGGGAATCCAAGATGGGGTGACTTGCGGGGCTCGGACCAGGTTCTGTTACCCAGAATCCTTTGCAAACCTCAAAATTTGGCTAAAAAAACACATGTTCCTCACATTTCTGTGGCAGAAAGTTCTGGAATCTGAGAGGAGCCACAAATTTCCTTCCACCCAGCGTTCCCCCAAGTCTCCCGATAAAAATGATACCTCACTTGCGTGGGTAGGCCTAGCGCCGGCGACAGGAAACACCCCAAAGCACAACGTGGACACGTCCAAAATTTTGGAAGAAAACAGAGGTGTTTTTTGCGAAGTGCCTACCTGTAGATTTTGGCCTCTAGCTCAGCCGGCACCTAGGGAAACCTACCAAACCTGTGCATTTCTGAAAACTAGAGACCTAGGGGAATCCAAGATGGGGTGACTTGCGGGGCTCGGACCAGGTTCTGTTACCCAGAATCCTTTGCAAACCTCAAAATTTGGCTAAAAAAACACATGTTCCTCACATTTCTGTGGCAGAAAGTTCTGGAATCTGAGAGGAGCCACAAATTTCCTTCCACCCAGCGTTCCCCCAAGTCTCCCGATAAAAATGATACCTCACTTGCGTGGGTAGGCCTAGCGCCGGCGACAGGAAACACCCCAAAGCACAACGTGGACACGTCCAAAATTTTGGAAGAAAACAGAGGTGTTTTTTGCGAAGTGCCTACCTGTAGATTTTGGCCTCTAGCTCAGCCGGCACCTAGGGAAACCTACCAAACCTGTGCATTTCTGAAAACTAGAGACCTAGGGGAATCCAAGGAGGGGTGACTTGCGGGGCTCGGACCAGGTTCTGTTACCCAGAATCCTTTGCAAACCTCAAAATTTGGCTAAAAAAACACATGTTCCTCACATTTCTGTGGCAGAAAGTTCTGGAATCGGAGAGGAGCCACAAATTTCCTTCCACCCAGCGTTCCCCCAAGTCTCCCAATAAAAATGATACCTCACTTGCGTGGGTAGGCCTAGCGCCGGCGACAGGAAACACCCCAAAGCGCAACGTGGACATGTACAAAATTTTGGAAGAAAACAGAGGTGTTTTTTGCGAAGTGCCTACCTGTAGATTTTGGCCTCTAGCTCAGCCGGCACCTAGGGAAACCTACCAAACCTGTGCATTTCTGAAAACTAGAGACCTAGGGGAATCCAAGATGGGGTGACTTGCGGGGCTCGGACCAGGTTCTGTTACCCAGAATCCTTTGCAAACCTCAAAATTTGGCTAAAAAAACACATGTTCCTCACATTTCTGTGGCAGAAAGTTCTGGAATCTGAGAGGAGCCACAAATTTCCTTCCACCCAGCGTTCCCCCAAGTCTCCCGATAAAAATGATACCTCACTTGCGTGGGTAGGCCTAGCGCCGGCGACAGGAAACACCCCAAAGCACAACGTGGACACGTCCAAAATTTTAGAAGAAAACAGAGGTGTTTTTTGCGAAGTGCCTACCTGTAGATTTTGGCCTCTAGCTCAGCCGGCACCTAGGGAAACCTACCAAACCTGTGCATTTCTGAAAACTAGAGACCTAGGGGAATCCAAGATGGGGTGACTTGCGGGGCTCGGACCAGGTTCTGTTACCCAGAATCCTTTGCAAACCTCAAAATTTGGCTAAAAAAACACATGTTCCTCACATTTCTGTGGCAGAAAGTTCTGGAATCTGAGAGGAGCCACAAATTTCCTTCCACCCAGCGTTCCCCCAAGTCTCCCGATAAAAATGATACCTCACTTGCGTGGGTAGGCCTAGCGCCGGCGACAGGAAACATCCCAAAGCGCAACGTGGACACGTCCAAAATTTTGGAAGAAAACAGAGGTGTTTTTTGCGAAGTGCCTACCTGTAGATTTTGGCCTCTAGCTCAGCCGGCACCTAGGGAAACCTACCAAACCTGTGCATTTCTGAAAACTAGAGACCTAGGGGAATCCAAGATGGGGTGACTTGCGGGGCTCGGACCAGGTTCTGTTACCCAGAATCCTTTGCAAACCTCAAAATTTGGCTAAAAAAACACATGTTCCTCACATTTCTGTGGCAGAAAGTTCTGGAATCTGAGAGGAGCCACAAATTTCCTTCCCCCCAGCGTTCCCCCAAGTCTCCCGATAAAAATGATACCTCACTTGCGTGGGTAGGCCTAGCGCCAGCGACAGGAAACACCCCAAAGCGCAACGTGGACACGTCCAAAATTATGGAAGAAAACAGAGGTGTTTTTTGCGAAGTGCCTACCTGTAGATTTTGGCCTCTAGCTCAGCCGGCACCTAGGGAAACCTACCAAACCTGTGCATTTCTGAAAACTAGAGACCTAGGGGAATCCAAGATGGGGTGACTTGCGGGTCTCGGACCAGGTTCTGTTACCCAGAATCCTTTGCAAACCTCAAAATTTGGCTAAAAAAACACATGTTCCTCACATTTCTGTGGCAGAAAGTTCTGGAATCTGAGAGGAGCCACAAATTTCCTTCCACCCAGCGTTCCCCCAAGTCTCCCGATAAAAATGATACCTCACTTGCGTGGGTAGGCCTAGCGCCGGCGACAGGAAACACCCCAAAGCACAACGTGGACACGTCCAAAATTTTGGAAGAAAACAGAGGTTTTTTTTGCGAAGTGCCTACCTGTAGATTTTGGCCTCTAGCTCAGCCGGCACCTAGGGAAACCTACCAAACCTGTGCATTTCTGAAAACTAGAGACCTAGGGGAATCCAAGGAGGGGTGACTTGCGGGGCTCGGACCAGGTTCTGTTACCCAGAATCCTTTGCAAACCTCAAAATTTGGCTAAAACAACACATGTTCCTCACATTTCTGTGGCAGAAAGTTCTGGAATCGGAGAGGAGCCACAAATTTCCTTCCACCCAGCGTTCCCCCAAGTCTCCCAATAAAAATGATACCTCACTTGCGTGGGTAGGCCTAGCGCCGGCGACAGGAAACACCCCAAAGCGCAACGTGGACATGTCCAAAATTTTGGAAGAAAACAGAGGTGTTTTTTGCGAAGTGCCTACCTGTAGATTTTGGCCTCTAGCTCAGCCGGCACCTAGGGAAACCTACCAAACCTGTGCATTTCTGAAAACTAGAGACCTAGGGGAATCCAAGATGGGGTGACTTGCGGGGCTCGGACCAGGTTCTGTTACCCAGAATCCTTTGCAAACCTCAAAATTTGGCTAAAAAAACACATGTTCCTCACATTTCTGTGGCAGAAAGTTCTGGAATCTGAGAGGAGCCACAAATTTCCTTCCACCCAGCGTTCCCCCAAGTCTCCCGATAAAAATGATACCTCACTTGCGTGGGTAGGCCTAGCGCCGGCGACAGGAAACACCCCAAAGCACAACGTGGACACGTCCAAAATTTTGGAAGAAAACAGAGGTGTTTTTTGCGAAGTGCCTACCTGTAGATTTTGGCCTCTAGCTCAGCCGGCACCTAGGGAAACCTACCAAACCTGTGCATTTCTGAAAACTAGAGACCTAGGGGAATCCAAGGAGGGGTGACTTGCGGGGCTCGGACCAGGTTCTGTTACCCAGAATCCTTTGCAAACCTCAAAATTTGGCTAAAAAAACACATGTTCCTCACATTTCTGTGGCAGAAAGTTCTGGAATCGGAGAGGAGCCACAAATTTCCTTCCACCCAGCGTTCCCCCAAGTCTCCCAATAAAAATGATACCTCACTTGCGTGGGTAGGCCTAGCGCCGGCGACAGGAAACACCCCAAAGCGCAACGTGGACATGTACAAAATTTTGGAAGAAAACAGAGGTGTTTTTTGCGAAGTGCCTACCTGTAGATTTTGGCCTCTAGCTCAGCCGGCACCTAGGGAAACCTACCAAACCTGTGCATTTCTGAAAACTAGAGACCTAGGGGAATCCAAGATGGGGTGACTTGCGGGGCTCGGACCAGGTTCTGTTACCCAGAATCCTTTGCAAACCTCAAAATTTGGCTAAAAAAACACATGTTCCTCACATTTCTGTGGCAGAAAGTTCTGGAATCTGAGAGGAGCCACAAATTTCCTTCCACCCAGCGTTCCCCCAAGTCTCCCGATAAAAATGATACCTCACTTGCGTGGGTAGGCCTAGCGCCGGCGACAGGAAACACCCCAAAGCACAACGTGGACACGTCCAAAATTTTAGAAGAAAACAGAGGTGTTTTTTGCGAAGTGCCTACCTGTAGATTTTGGCCTCTAGCTCAGCCGGCACCTAGGGAAACCTACCAAACCTGTGCATTTCTGAAAACTAGAGACCTAGGGGAATCCAAGATGGGGTGACTTGCGGGGCTCGGACCAGGTTCTGTTACCCAGAATCCTTTGCAAACCTCAAAATTTGGCTAAAAAAACACATGTTCCTCACATTTCTGTGGCAGAAAGTTCTGGAATCTGAGAGGAGCCACAAATTTCCTTCCACCCAGCGTTCCCCCAAGTCTCCCGATAAAAATGATACCTCACTTGCGTGGGTAGGCCTAGCGCCGGCGACAGGAAACATCCCAAAGTGCAACGTGGACACGTCCAAAATTTTGGAAGAAAACAGAGGTGTTTTTTGCGAAGTGCCTACCTGTAGATTTTGGCCTCTAGCTCAGCCGGCACCTAGGGAAACCTACCAAACCTGTGCATTTCTGAAAACTAGAGACCTAGGGGAATCCAAGATGGGGTGACTTGCGGGGCTCGGACCAGGTTCTGTTACCCAGAATCCTTTGCAAACCTCAAAATTTGGCTAAAAAAACACATGTTCCTCACATTTCTGTGGCAGAAAGTTCTGGAATCTGAGAGGAGCCACAAATTTCCTTCCCCCCAGCGTTCCCCCAAGTCTCCCGATAAAAATGATACCTCACTTGCGTGGGTAGGCCTAGCGCCAGCGACAGGAAACACCCCAAAGCGCAACGTGGACACGTCCAAAATTATGGAAGAAAACAGAGGTGTTTTTTGCGAAGTGCCTACCTGTAGATTTTGGCCTCTAGCTCAGCCTGCACCTAGGGAAACCTACCAAACCTGTGCATTTCTGAAAACTAGAGACCTAGGGGAATCCAAGATGGGGTGACTTGCGGGTCTCGGACCAGGTTCTGTTACCCAGAATCCTTTGCAAACCTCAAAATTTGGCTAAAAAAACACATGTTCCTCACATTTCTGTGGCAGAAAGTTCTGGAATCTGAGAGGAGCCACAAATTTCCTTCCACCCAGCGTTCCCCCAAGTCTCCCGATAAAAATGATACCTCACTTGCGTGGGTAGGCCTAGCGCCGGCGACAGGAAACACCCCAAAGCACAACGTGGACACGTCCAAAATTTTGGAAGAAAACAGAGGTGTTTTTTGCGAAGTGCCTACCTGTAGATTTTGGCCTCTAGCTCAGCCGGCACCTAGGGAAACCTACCAAACCTGTGCATTTCTGAAAACTAGAGACCTAGGGGAATCCAAGGAGGGGTGACTTGCGGGGCTCGGACCAGGTTCTGTTACCCAGAATCCTTTGCAAACCTCAAAATTTGGCTAAAAAAACACATGTTCCTCACATTTCTGTGGCAGAAAGTTCTGGAATCGGAGAGGAGCCACAAATTTCCTTCCACCCAGCGTTCCCCCAAGTCTCCCAATAAAAATGATACCTCACTTGCGTGGGTAGGCCTAGCGCCGGCGACAGGAAACACCCCAAAGCGCAACGTGGACATGTACAAAATTTTGGAAGAAAACAGAGGTGTTTTTTGCGAAGTGCCTACCTGTAGATTTTGGCCTCTAGCTCAGCCGGCACCTAGGGAAACCTACCAAACCTGTGCATTTCTGAAAACTAGAGACCTAGGGGAATCCAAGATGGGGTGACTTGCGGGGCTCGGACCAGGTTCTGTTACCCAGAATCCTTTGCAAACCTCAAAATTTGGCTAAAAAAACACATGTTCCTCACATTTCTGTGGCAGAAAGTTCTGGAATCTGAGAGGAGCCACAAATTTCCTTCCACCCAGCGTTCCCCCAAGTCTCCCGATAAAAATGATACCTCACTTGCGTGGGTAGGCCTAGCGCCGGCGACAGGAAACACCCCAAAGCACAACGTGGACACGTCCAAAATTTTAGAAGAAAACAGAGGTGTTTTTTGCGAAGTGCCTACCTGTAGATTTTGGCCTCTAGCTCAGCCGGCACCTAGGGAAACCTACCAAACCTGTGCATTTCTGAAAACTAGAGACCTAGGGGAATCCAAGATGGGGTGACTTGCGGGGCTCGGACCAGGTTCTGTTACCCAGAATCCTTTGCAAACCTCAAAATTTGGCTAAAAAAACACATGTTCCTCACATTTCTGTGGCAGAAAGTTCTGGAATCTGAGAGGAGCCACAAATTTCCTTCCACCCAGCGTTCCCCCAAGTCTCCCGATAAAAATGATACCTCACTTGCGTGGGTAGGCCTAGCGCCGGCGACAGGAAACATCCCAAAGCGCAACGTGGACACGTCCAAAATTTTGGAAGAAAACAGAGGTGTTTTTTGCGAAGTGCCTACCTGTAGATTTTGGCCTCTAGCTCAGCCGGCACCTAGGGAAACCTACCAAACCTGTGCATTTCTGAAAACTAGAGACCTAGGGGAATCCAAGATGGGGTGACTTGCGGGGCTCGGACCAGGTTCTGTTACCCAGAATCCTTTGCAAACCTCAAAATTTGGCTAAAAAAACACATGTTCCTCACATTTCTGTGGCAGAAAGTTCTGGAATCTGAGAGGAGCCACAAATTTCCTTCCCCCCAGCGTTCCCCCAAGTCTCCCGATAAAAATGATACCTCACTTGCGTGGGTAGGCCTAGCGCCAGCGACAGGAAACACCCCAAAGCGCAACGTGGACACGTCCAAAATTATGGAAGAAAACAGAGGTGTTTTTTGCGAAGTGCCTACCTGTAGATTTTGGCCTCTAGCTCAGCCGGCACCTAGGGAAACCTACCAAACCTGTGCATTTCTGAAAACTAGAGACCTAGGGGAATCCAAGATGGGGTGACTTGCGGGTCTCGGACCAGGTTCTGTTACCCAGAATCCTTTGCAAACCTCAAAATTTGGCTAAAAAAACACATGTTCCTCACATTTCTGTGGCAGAAAGTTCTGGAATCTGAGAGGAGCCACAAATTTCCTTCCACCCAGCGTTCCCCCAAGTCTCCCGATAAAAATGATACCTCACTTGCGTGGGTAGGCCTAGCGCCGGCGACAGGAAACACCCCAAAGCACAACGTGGACACGTCCAAAATTTTGGAAGAAAACAGAGGTTTTTTTTGCGAAGTGCCTACCTGTAGATTTTGGCCTCTAGCTCAGCCGGCACCTAGGGAAACCTACCAAACCTGTGCATTTCTGAAAACTAGAGACCTAGGGGAATCCAAGGAGGGGTGACTTGCGGGGCTCGGACCAGGTTCTGTTACCCAGAATCCTTTGCAAACCTCAAAATTTGGCTAAAACAACACATGTTCCTCACATTTCTGTGGCAGAAAGTTCTGGAATCGGAGAGGAGCCACAAATTTCCTTCCACCCAGCGTTCCCCCAAGTCTCCCAATAAAAATGATACCTCACTTGCGTGGGTAGGCCTAGCGCCGGCGACAGGAAACACCCCAAAGCGCAACGTGGACATGTCCAAAATTTTGGAAGAAAACAGAGGTGTTTTTTGCGAAGTGCCTACCTGTAGATTTTGGCCTCTAGCTCAGCCGGCACCTAGGGAAACCTACCAAACCTGTGCATTTCTGAAAACTAGAGACCTAGGGGAATCCAAGATGGGGTGACTTGCGGGGCTCGGACCAGGTTCTGTTACCCAGAATCCTTTGCAAACCTCAAAATTTGGCGAAAAAAACACATGTTCCTCACATTTCTGTGGCAGAAAGTTCTGGAATCTGAGCGGAGCCACAAATTTCCTTCCACCCAGCGTTCCCCCAAGTCTCCCGATAAAAATGATACCTCACTTGCGTGGGTAGGCCTAGCGCCGGCGACAGGAAACACCCCAAAGCACAACGTGGACACGTCCAAAATTTTGGAAGAAAACAGAGGTGTTTTTTGCGAAGTGCCTACCTGTAGATTTTGGCCTCTAGCTCAGCCGGCACCTAGGGAAACCTACCAAACCTGTGCATTTCTGAAAACTAGAGACCTAGGGGAATCCAAGGAGGGGTGACTTGCGGGGCTCGGACCAGGTTCTGTTACCCAGAATCCTTTGCAAACCTCAAAATTTGGCTAAAACAACACATGTTCCTCACATTTCTGTGGCAGAAAGTTCTGGAATCGGAGAGGAGCCACAAATTTCCTTCCACCCAGCGTTCCCCCAAGTCTCCCAATAAAAATGATACCTCACTTGCGTGGGTAGGCCTAGCGCCGGCGACAGGAAACACCCCAAAGCGCAACGTGGACATGTCCAAAATTTTGGAAGAAAACAGAGGTGTTTTTTGCGAAGTGCCTACCTGTAGATTTTGGCCTCTAGCTCAGCCGGCACCTAGGGAAACCTACCAAACCTGTGCATTTCTGAAAACTAGAGACCTAGGGGAATCCAAGATGGGGTGACTTGCGGGGCTCGGACCAGGTTCTGTTACCCAGAATCCTTTGCAAACCTCAAAATTTGGCTAAAAAAACACATGTTCCTCACATTTCTGTGGCAGAAAGTTCTGGAATCTGAGAGGAGCCACAAATTTCCTTCCACCCAGCGTTCCCCCAAGTCTCCCGATAAAAATGATACCTCACTTGCGTGGGTAGGCCTAGCGCCGGCGACAGGAAACACCCCAAAGCACAACGTGGACACGTCCAAAATTTTGGAAGAAAACAGAGGTGTTTTTTGCGAAGTGCCTACCTGTAGATTTTGGCCTCTAGCTCAGCCGGCACCTAGGGAAACCTACCAAACCTGTGCATTTCTGAAAACTAGAGACCTAGGGGAATCCAAGGAGGGGTGACTTGCGGGGCTCGGACCAGGTTCTGTTACCCAGAATCCTTTGCAAACCTCAAAATTTGGCTAAAAAAACACATGTTCCTCACATTTCTGTGGCAGAAAGTTCTGGAATCTGAGAGGAGCCACAAATTTCCTTCCACCCAGCGTTCCCCCAAGTCTCCCGATAAAAATGATACCTCACTTGCGTGGGTAGGCCTAGCGCCGGCGACAGGAAACACCCCAAAGCGCAACGTGGACACGTCCAAAATTTTGGAAGAAAACAGAGGTGTTTTTTGCGAAGTGCCTACCTGTAGATTTTGGCCTCTAGCTCAGCCGGCACCTAGGAAAACCTACCAAACCTGTGCATTTCTGAAAACTAGAGACCTAGGGGAATCCAAGATGGGGTGACTTGCGGGGCTCGGACCAGGTTCTGTTACCCAGAATCCTTTGCAAACCTCAAAATTTGGCTAAAAAAAACACATGTTCCTCACATTTCTGTGGCAGAAAGTTCTGGAATCTGAGAGGAGCCACAAATTTCCTTCCCCCCAGCGTTCCCCCAAGTCTCCCGATAAAAATGATACCTCACTTGCGTGGGTAGGCCTAGCGCCAGCGACAGGAAACACCCCAAAGCGCAACGTGGACACGTCCAAAATTATGGAAGAAAACAGAGGTGTTTTTTGCGAAGTGCCTACCTGTAGATTTTGGCCTCTAGCTCAGCCGGCACCTAGGGAAACCTACCAAACCTGTGCATTTCTGAAAACTAGAGACCTAGGGGAATCCAAGATGGGGTGACTTGCGGGTCTCGGACCAGGTTCTGTTACCCAGAATCCTTTGCAAACCTCAAAATTTGGCTAAAAAAACACATGTTCCTCACATTTCTGTGGCAGAAAGTTCTGGAATCGGAGAGGAGCCACAAATTTCCTTCCACCCAGCGTTCCCCCAAGTCTCCCGATAAAAATGATACCTCACTTGCGTGGGTAGGCCTAGCGCCGGCGACAGGAAACACCCCAAAGCACAACGTGGACACGTCCAAAATTTTGGAAGAAAACAGAGGTTTTTTTTGCGAATTGCCAACATGTAGATTTTGGCCTCTAGCTCAGCCGGCACCTAGGGAAACCTACCAAACCTGTGCATTTCTGAAAACTAGAGACCTAGGGGAATCCAAGGAGGGGTGACTTGCGGGGCTCGGACCAGGTTCTGTTACCCAGAATCCTTTGCAAACCTCAAAATTTGGCTAAAACAACACATGTTCCTCACATTTCTGTGGCAGAAAGTTCTGGAATCGGAGAGGAGCCACAAATTTCCTTCCACCCAGCGTTCCCCCAAGTCTCCCAATAAAAATGATACCTCACTTGCGTGGGTAGGCCTAGCGCCGGCGACAGGAAACACCCCAAAGCGCAACGTGGACATGTCCAAAATTTTGGAAGAAAACAGAGGTGTTTTTTGCGAAGTGCCTACCTGTAGATTTTGGCCTCTAGCTCAGCCGGCACCTAGGGAAACCTACCAAACCTGTGCATTTCTGAAAACTAGAGACCTAGGGGAATCCAAGATGGGGTGACTTGCGGGGCTCGGACCAGGTTCTGTTACCCAGAATCCTTTGCAAACCTCAAAATTTGGCTAAAAAAACACATGTTCCTCACATTTCTGTGGCAGAAAGTTCTGGAATCTGAGAGGAACCACAAATTTCCTTCCACCCAGCGTTCCCCCAAGTCTCCCGATAAAAATTATACCTCACTTGCGTGGGTAGGCCTTGCGCCGGCGACAGGAAACACCCCAAAGCACAACGTGGACACGTCCAAAATTTTGGAAGAAAACAGAGGTGTTTTTTGCAAAGTGCCTACCTGTAGATTTTGGCCTCTAGCTCAGCCGGCACCTAGGGAAACCTGCCAAACCTGTGCATTTCTAAAAACTAGAGACCTAGGGGAATCCAAGATGGGGTGACTTGCGGGGCTCGGACCAGGTTCTGTTACCCAGAATCCTTTGCAAACCTCCAAATTTGGCTAAAACAACACATGTTCCTCACATTTCTGTGGCAGAAAGTTCTGGAATCGGAGAGGAGCCACAAATTTCCTTCCACCCAGCGTTCCCCCAAGTCTCCCAATAAAAATGATACCTCACTTGCGTGGGTAGGCCTAGCGCCGGCGACAGGAAACACCCCAAAGCGCAACGTGGACATGTCCAAAATTTTGGAAGAAAACAGAGGTGTTTTTTGCGAAGTGCCTACCTGTAGATTTTGGCCTCTAGCTCAGCCGGCACCTAGGGAAACCTACCAAACCTGTGCATTTCTGAAAACTAGAGACCTAGGGGAATCCAAGATGGGGTGACTTGCGGGGCTCGGACCAGGTTCTGTTACCCAGAATCCTTTGCAAACCTCAAAATTTGGCTAAAACAACACATGTTCCTCACATTTCTGTGGCAGAAAGTTCTGGAATCTGAGAGGAGCCACGAATTTCCTTCCACCCAGCGTTCCCCCAAGTCTCCCGATAAAAATGATACCTCACTTGCGTGGGTAGGCCTAGCGCCGGCGACAGGAAACACCCCAAAGCGCAACGTGGACACATCCAAAATTTTGGAAGAAAACAGAGGTGTTTTTTGCGAAGTGCCTACCTGTAGATTTTGGCCTCTAGCTCAGCCGGCACCTAGGGAAACCTACCAAACCTGTGCATTTCTGAAAACTAGAGACCTAGGGGAATCCAAGATGGGGTGACTTGCGGGGCTCGGACCAGGTTCTGTTACCCAGAATCCTTTGCAAACCTCAAAATTTGGCTAAAAAAAACACATGTTCCTCACATTTCTGTGGCAGAAAGTTCTGGAATCTGAGAGGAGCCACAAATTTCCTTCCACCCAGCGTTCCCCCAAGTCTCCCGATAAAAATGATACCTCACTTGCGTGGGAAGGCCTAGCGCCGGCGACAGGAAACACCCCAAAGCACAACGTGGACACGTCCAAAATTTTGGAAGAAAACAGAGGTGTTTTTTGCGAAGTGCCTACCTGTAGATTTTGGCCTCTAGCTCAGCCGGCACCTAGGGAAACCTACCAAACCTGTGCATTTCTGAAAACTAGAGACCTAGGGGAATCCAAGGAGGGGTGACTTGCGGGGCTCGGACCAGGTTCTGTTACCCAGAATCCTTTGCAAACCTCAAAATTTGGCTAAAAAAACACATGTTCCTCACATTTCTGTGGCAGAAAGTTCTGGAATCTGAGAGGAGCCACAAATTTCCTTCCCCCCAGCGTTCCCCCAAGTCTCCCGATAAAAATGATACCTCACTTGCGTGGGTAGGCCTAGCGCCAGCGACAGGAAACACCCCAAAGCGCAACGTGGACACGTCCAAAATTATGGAAGAAAACAGAGGTGTTTTTTGCGAAGTGCCTACCTGTAGATTTTGGCCTCTAGCTCAGCCTGCACCTAGGGAAACCTACCAAACCTGTGCATTTCTGAAAACTAGAGACCTAGGGGAATCCAAGATGGGGTGACTTGCGGGTCTCGGACCAGGTTCTGTTACCCAGAATCCTTTGCAAACCTCAAAATTTGGCTAAAAAAACACATGTTCCTCACATTTCTGTGGCAGAAAGTTCTGGAATCTGAGAGGAGCCACAAATTTCCTTCCACCCAGCGTTCCCCCAAGTCTCCCGATAAAAATGATACCTCACTTGCGTGGGTAGGCCTAGCGCCGGCGACAGGAAACACCCCAAAGCACAACGTGGACACGTCCAAAATTTTGGAAGAAAACAGAGGTGTTTTTTGCGAAGTGCCTACCTGTAGATTTTGGCCTCTAGCTCAGCCGGCACCTAGGGAAACCTACCAAACCTGTGCATTTCTGAAAACTAGAGACCTAGGGGAATCCAAGGAGGGGTGACTTGCGGGGCTCGGACCAGGTTCTGTTACCCAGAATCCTTTGCAAACCTCAAAATTTGGCTAAAAAAACACATGTTCCTCACATTTCTGTGGCAGAAAGTTCTGGAATCGGAGAGGAGCCACAAATTTCCTTCCACCCAGCGTTCCCCCAAGTCTCCCAATAAAAATGATACCTCACTTGCGTGGGTAGGCCTAGCGCCGGCGACAGGAAACACCCCAAAGCGCAACGTGGACATGTACAAAATTTTGGAAGAAAACAGAGGTGTTTTTTGCGAAGTGCCTACCTGTAGATTTTGGCCTCTAGCTCAGCCGGCACCTAGGGAAACCTACCAAACCTGTGCATTTCTGAAAACTAGAGACCTAGGGGAATCCAAGATGGGGTGACTTGCGGGGCTCGGACCAGGTTCTGTTACCCAGAATCCTTTGCAAACCTCAAAATTTGGCTAAAAAAACACATGTTCCTCACATTTCTGTGGCAGAAAGTTCTGGAATCTGAGAGGAGCCACAAATTTCCTTCCACCCAGCGTTCCCCCAAGTCTCCCGATAAAAATGATACCTCACTTGCGTGGGTAGGCCTAGCGCCGGCGACAGGAAACACCCCAAAGCACAACGTGGACACGTCCAAAATTTTAGAAGAAAACAGAGGTGTTTTTTGCGAAGTGCCTACCTGTAGATTTTGGCCTCTAGCTCAGCCGGCACCTAGGGAAACCTACCAAACCTGTGCATTTCTGAAAACTAGAGACCTAGGGGAATCCAAGATGGGGTGACTTGCGGGGCTCGGACCAGGTTCTGTTACCCAGAATCCTTTGCAAACCTCAAAATTTGGCTAAAAAAACACATGTTCCTCACATTTCTGTGGCAGAAAGTTCTGGAATCTGAGAGGAGCCACAAATTTCCTTCCACCCAGCGTTCCCCCAAGTCTCCCGATAAAAATGATACCTCACTTGCGTGGGTAGGCCTAGCGCCGGCGACAGGAAACATCCCAAAGCGCAACGTGGACACGTCCAAAATTTTGGAAGAAAACAGAGGTGTTTTTTGCGAAGTGCCTACCTGTAGATTTTGGCCTCTAGCTCAGCCGGCACCTAGGGAAACCTACCAAACCTGTGCATTTCTGAAAACTAGAGACCTAGGGGAATCCAAGATGGGGTGACTTGCGGGGCTCGGACCAGGTTCTGTTACCCAGAATCCTTTGCAAACCTCAAAATTTGGCTAAAAAAACACATGTTCCTCACATTTCTGTGGCAGAAAGTTCTGGAATCTGAGAGGAGCCACAAATTTCCTTCCCCCCAGCGTTCCCCCAAGTCTCCCGATAAAAATGATACCTCACTTGCGTGGGTAGGCCTAGCGCCAGCGACAGGAAACACCCCAAAGCGCAACGTGGACACGTCCAAAATTATGGAAGAAAACAGAGGTGTTTTTTGCGAAGTGCCTACCTGTAGATTTTGGCCTCTAGCTCAGCCGGCACCTAGGGAAACCTACCAAACCTGTGCATTTCTGAAAACTAGAGACCTAGGGGAATCCAAGATGGGGTGACTTGCGGGTCTCGGACCAGGTTCTGTTACCCAGAATCCTTTGCAAACCTCAAAATTTGGCTAAAAAAACACATGTTCCTCACATTTCTGTGGCAGAAAGTTCTGGAATCTGAGAGGAGCCACAAATTTCCTTCCACCCAGCGTTCCCCCAAGTCTCCCGATAAAAATGATACCTCACTTGCGTGGGTAGGCCTAGCGCCGGCGACAGGAAACACCCCAAAGCACAACGTGGACACGTCCAAAATTTTGGAAGAAAACAGAGGTTTTTTTTGCGAAGTGCCTACCTGTAGATTTTGGCCTCTAGCTCAGCCGGCACCTAGGGAAACCTACCAAACCTGTGCATTTCTGAAAACTAGAGACCTAGGGGAATCCAAGGAGGGGTGACTTGCGGGGCTCGGACCAGGTTCTGTTACCCAGAATCCTTTGCAAACCTCAAAATTTGGCTAAAACAACACATGTTCCTCACATTTCTGTGGCAGAAAGTTCTGGAATCGGAGAGGAGCCACAAATTTCCTTCCACCCAGCGTTCCCCCAAGTCTCCCAATAAAAATGATACCTCACTTGCGTGGGTAGGCCTAGCGCCGGCGACAGGAAACACCCCAAAGCGCAACGTGGACATGTCCAAAATTTTGGAAGAAAACAGAGGTGTTTTTTGCGAAGTGCCTACCTGTAGATTTTGGCCTCTAGCTCAGCCGGCACCTAGGGAAACCTACCAAACCTGTGCATTTCTGAAAACTAGAGACCTAGGGGAATCCAAGATGGGGTGACTTGCGGGGCTCGGACCAGGTTCTGTTACCCAGAATCCTTTGCAAACCTCAAAATTTGGCGAAAAAAACACATGTTCCTCACATTTCTGTGGCAGAAAGTTCTGGAATCTGAGCGGAGCCACAAATTTCCTTCCACCCAGCGTTCCCCCAAGTCTCCCGATAAAAATGATACCTCACTTGCGTGGGTAGGCCTAGCGCCGGCGACAGGAAACACCCCAAAGCACAACGTGGACACGTCCAAAATTTTGGAAGAAAACAGAGGTGTTTTTTGCGAAGTGCCTACCTGTAGATTTTGGCCTCTAGCTCAGCCGGCACCTAGGGAAACCTACCAAACCTGTGCATTTCTGAAAACTAGAGACCTAGGGGAATCCAAGGAGGGGTGACTTGCGGGGCTCGGACCAGGTTCTGTTACCCAGAATCCTTTGCAAACCTCAAAATTTGGCTAAAACAACACATGTTCCTCACATTTCTGTGGCAGAAAGTTCTGGAATCGGAGAGGAGCCACAAATTTCCTTCCACCCAGCGTTCCCCCAAGTCTCCCAATAAAAATGATACCTCACTTGCGTGGGTAGGCCTAGCGCCGGCGACAGGAAACACCCCAAAGCGCAACGTGGACATGTCCAAAATTTTGGAAGAAAACAGAGGTGTTTTTTGCGAAGTGCCTACCTGTAGATTTTGGCCTCTAGCTCAGCCGGCACCTAGGGAAACCTACCAAACCTGTGCATTTCTGAAAACTAGAGACCTAGGGGAATCCAAGATGGGGTGACTTGCGGGGCTCGGACCAGGTTCTGTTACCCAGAATCCTTTGCAAACCTCAAAATTTGGCTAAAAAAACACATGTTCCTCACATTTCTGTGGCAGAAAGTTCTGGAATCTGAGAGGAGCCACAAATTTCCTTCCACCCAGCGTTCCCCCAAGTCTCCCGATAAAAATGATACCTCACTTGCGTGGGTAGGCCTAGCGCCGGCGACAGGAAACACCCCAAAGCACAACGTGGACACGTCCAAAATTTTGGAAGAAAACAGAGGTGTTTTTTGCGAAGTGCCTACCTGTAGATTTTGGCCTCTAGCTCAGCCGGCACCTAGGGAAACCTACCAAACCTGTGCATTTCTGAAAACTAGAGACCTAGGGGAATCCAAGGAGGGGTGACTTGCGGGGCTCGGACCAGGTTCTGTTACCCAGAATCCTTTGCAAACCTCAAAATTTGGCTAAAAAAACACATGTTCCTCACATTTCTGTGGCAGAAAGTTCTGGAATCTGAGAGGAGCCACAAATTTCCTTCCACCCAGCGTTCCCCCAAGTCTCCCGATAAAAATGATACCTCACTTGCGTGGGTAGGCCTAGCGCCGGCGACAGGAAACACCCCAAAGCGCAACGTGGACACGTCCAAAATTTTGGAAGAAAACAGAGGTGTTTTTTGCGAAGTGCCTACCTGTAGATTTTGGCCTCTAGCTCAGCCGGCACCTAGGAAAACCTACCAAACCTGTGCATTTCTGAAAACTAGAGACCTAGGGGAATCCAAGATGGGGTGACTTGCGGGGCTCGGACCAGGTTCTGTTACCCAGAATCCTTTGCAAACCTCAAAATTTGGCTAAAAAAAACACATGTTCCTCACATTTCTGTGGCAGAAAGTTCTGGAATCTGAGAGGAGCCACAAATTTCCTTCCCCCCAGCGTTCCCCCAAGTCTCCCGATAAAAATGATACCTCACTTGCGTGGGTAGGCCTAGCGCCAGCGACAGGAAACACCCCAAAGCGCAACGTGGACACGTCCAAAATTATGGAAGAAAACAGAGGTGTTTTTTGCGAAGTGCCTACCTGTAGATTTTGGCCTCTAGCTCAGCCGGCACCTAGGGAAACCTACCAAACCTGTGCATTTCTGAAAACTAGAGACCTAGGGGAATCCAAGATGGGGTGACTTGCGGGTCTCGGACCAGGTTCTGTTACCCAGAATCCTTTGCAAACCTCAAAATTTGGCTAAAAAAACACATGTTCCTCACATTTCTGTGGCAGAAAGTTCTGGAATCTGAGAGGAGCCACAAATTTCCTTCCACCCAGCGTTCCCCCAAGTCTCCCGATAAAAATGATACCTCACTTGCGTGGGTAGGCCTAGCGCCGGCGACAGGAAACACCCCAAAGCACAACGTGGACACGTCCAAAATTTTGGAAGAAAACAGAGGTTTTTTTTGCGAAGTGCCTACCTGTAGATTTTGGCCTCTAGCTCAGCCGGCACCTAGGGAAACCTACCAAACCTGTGCATTTCTGAAAACTAGAGACCTAGGGGAATCCAAGGAGGGGTGACTTGCGGGGCTCGGACCAGGTTCTGTTACCCAGAATCCTTTGCAAACCTCAAAATTTGGCTAAAACAACACATGTTCCTCACATTTCTGTGGCAGAAAGTTCTGGAATCGGAGAGGAGCCACAAATTTCCTTCCACCCAGCGTTCCCCCAAGTCTCCCAATAAAAATGATACCTCACTTGCGTGGGTAGGCCTAGCGCCGGCGACAGGAAACACCCCAAAGCGCAACGTGGACATGTCCAAAATTTTGGAAGAAAACAGAGGTGTTTTTTGCGAAGTGCCTACCTGTAGATTTTGGCCTCTAGCTCAGCCGGCACCTAGGGAAACCTACCAAACCTGTGCATTTCTGAAAACTAGAGACCTAGGGGAATCCAAGATGGGGTGACTTGCGGGGCTCGGACCAGGTTCTGTTACCCAGAATCCTTTGCAAACCTCAAAATTTGGCTAAAAAAACACATGTTCCTCACATTTCTGTGGCAGAAAGTTCTGGAATCTGAGAGGAACCACACATTTCCTTCCACCCAGCGTTCCCCCAAGTCTCCCGATAAAAATTATACCTCACTTGCGTGGGTAGGCCTTGCGCCGGCGACAGGAAACACCCCAAAGCACAACGTGGACACGTCCAAAATTTTGGAAGAAAACAGAGGTGTTTTTTGCGAAGTGCCTACCTGTAGATTTTGGCCTCTAGCTCAGCCGGCACCTAGGGAAACCTGCCAAACCTGTGCATTTCTGAAAACTAGAGACCTAGGGGAATCCAAGATGGGGTGACTTGCGGGGCTCGGACCAGGTTCTGTTACCCAGAATCCTTTGCAAACCTCCAAATTTGGCTAAAACAACACATGTTCCTCACATTTCTGTGGCAGAAAGTTCTGGAATCGGAGAGGAGCCACAAATTTCCTTCCACCCAGCGTTCCCCCAAGTCTCCCAATAAAAATGATACCTCACTTGCGTGGGTAGGCCTAGCGCCGGCGACAGGAAACACCCCAAAGCGCAACGTGGACATGTCCAAAATTTTGGAAGAAAACAGAGGTGTTTTTTGCGAAGTGCCTACCTGTAGATTTTGGCCTCTAGCTCAGCCGGCACCTAGGGAAACCTACCAAACCTGTGCATTTCTGAAAACTAGAGACCTAGGGGAATCCAAGATGGGGTGACTTGCGGGGCTCGGACCAGGTTCTGTTACCCAGAATCCTTTGCAAACCTCAAAATTTGGCTAAAAAAAACACATGTTCCTCACATTTCTGTGGCAGAAAGTTCTGGAATCTGAGAGGAGCCACAAATTTCCTTCCACCCAGCGTTCCCCCAAGTCTCCCGATAAAAATGATACCTCACTTGAGTGGGAAGGCCTAGCGCCGGCGACAGGAAACACCCCAAAGCACAACGTGGACACGTCCAAAATTTTGGAAGAAAACAGAGGTGTTTTTTGCGAAGTGCCTACCTGTAGATTTTGGCCTCTAGCTCAGCCGGCACCTAGGGAAACCTACCAAACCTGTGCATTTCTGAAAACTAGAGACCTAGGGGAATCCAAGGAGGGGTGACTTGCGGGGCTCGGACCAGGTTCTGTTACCCAGAATCCTTTGCAAACCTCAAAATTTGGCTAAAAAAACACATGTTCCTCACATTTCTGTGGCAGAAAGTTCTGGAATCGGAGAGGAGCCACAAATTTCCTTCCACCCAGCGTTCCCTCAAGTCTCCCAATAAAAATGATACCTCATTTGCGTGGGTAGGCCTAGCGCCGGCGACAGGAAACACCCCAAAGCACAACGTGGACATGTCCAAAATTTTGGAGGAAAACAGAGGTGTTTTTTGCGAAGTGCCTACCTGTAGATTTTGGCCTCTAGCTCAGCCGGCACCTAAGGAAACCTACCAAACTTGTGCATTTCTGAAAACTAGAGACCTAGGGGAATCCAAGATGGGGTGACTTGCGGGGCTCGGACCAGGTTCTGTTACCCAGAATCCTTTGCAAACCTCAAAATTTGGCTAAAAAAACACATGTTCCTCACATTTCTGTGGCAGAAAGTTCTGGAATCTGAGAGGAGCCACAAATTTCCTTCCACCCAGCGTTCCCCCACGTCTCCCGATAAAAATGATACCTCACTTGCGTGGGTAGGCCTAGGGCCGGCGACAGGAAACACCCCAAAGCACAACGTGGACACGTCCAAAATTTTGGAAGAAAACAGAGGTGTTTTTTGCGAAGTGCCTACCTGTAGATTTTGGCCTCTAGCTCAGCCGGCACCTAGGGAAACCTACCAAACCTGTGCATTTCTGAAAACTAGAGACGTAGGGGAATCCAAGATGGGGTGACTTGCGGGGCTCGGACCAGGTTCTGTTACCCAGAATCCTTTGCAAACCTCAAAATTTGGCTAAAAAAACACATGTTCCTCATATTTCTGTGGCAGAAAGTTCTGGAATCTGAGAGGAGCCACAAATTTCCTTCCACCCAGCGTTCCCCCAAGTCTCCCGATAAAAATGATACCTCACTTGCGTGGGTAGGCCTAGCGCCGGCGACAGGAAACACCCCAAAGCACAACGTGGACACGTCCAAAATTTTGGAAGAAAACAGAGGTGTTTTTTGCGAAGTGCCTACCTGTAGATTTTGGCCTCTAGCTCAGCCGGCACCTAGGGAAACCTACCAAACCTGTGCATTTCTGAAAACTAGAGACCTAGGGGAATCCAAGGAGGGGTGACTTGCGGTGCTCGGACCAGGTTCTGTTACCCAGAATCCTTTGCAAACCTCAAAATTTGGCTAAAAAAACACATGTTCCTCACATTTCTGTGGCAGAAAGTTCTGGAATCGGAGAGGAGCCACAAATTTCCTTCCACCCAGCGTTCCCCCAAGTCTCCCAATAAAAATGATACCTCACTTGCGTGGGTAGGCCTAGCGCCGGCGACAGGAAACACCCCAAAGCGCAACGTGGACATGTACAAAATTTTGGAAGAAAACAGAGGTGTTTTTTGCGAAGTGCCTACCTGTAGATTTTGGCCTCTAGCTCAGCCGGCACCTAAGGAAACCTACCAAACCTGTGCATTTCTGAAAACTAGAGACCTAGGGGAATCCAAGATGGGGTGACTTGCGGGGCTCGGACCAGGTTCTGTTACCCAGAATCCTTTGCAAACCTCAAAATTTGGCTAAAAAAACACATGTTCCTCACATTTCTGTGGCAGAAAGTTCTGGAATCTGAGAGGAGCCACAAATTTCCTTCCACCCAGCGTTCCCCCAAGTCTCCCAATAAAAATGATACCTCACTTGCGTGGGTAGGCCTAGCGCCCGCGACAGGAAACACCCCAAAGCGCAACGTGGACACGTCCAATAATTTGGAAGAAAACAGAGGTGTTTTTTGCGAAGTGCCTACCTGTAGATTTTGGCCTCTAGCTCAGCCGGCACCTAGGGAAACCTACCAAACCTGTGCATTTCTGAAAACTAGAGACCTAGGGGAATCCAAGGAGGCGTGACTTGCGGGGCTCGGACTAGGTTCTGTTACCCAGAATCCTTTGCAAACCTCAAAATTTGGCTAAAAAAACACATGTTCCTCACATTTCTGTGGCAGAAAGTTCTGGAATCTGAGAGGAGCCACAAATTTCCTTCCACCCAGCGTTCCCCCAAGTCTCCCGATAAAAATGATACCTCACTTGCGTGGGTAGGCCTAGCGCCGGCGACAGGAAACACCCCAAAGCACAACGTGGACACGTCCAAAATTTTGGAAGAAAACAGAGGTGTTTTTTGCGAAGTGCCTACCTGTAGATTTTGGCCTCTAGCTCAGCCGGCACCTAGGGAAACCTACCAAACCTGTGCATTTCTGAAAACTAGAGACCTAGGGGAATCCAAGGAAGGGTGACTTGCGGGGCTCGGACCAGGTTCTGTTACCCAGAATCCTTTGCAAACCTCAAAATTTGGCTAAAAAAACACATGTTCCTCACATTTCTGTGGCAGAAAGTTCTGGAATCGGAGAGGAGCCACAAATTTCCTTCCACCCAGCGTTCCCCCAAGTCTCCCAATAAAAATGATACCTCACTTGCGTGGGTAGGCCTAGCGCCGGCGACAGGAAACACCCCAAAGCGCAACGTGGACATTTCCAAAATTTTGGAAGAAAACAGAGGTGTTTTTTGCGAAGTGCCTACCTGTAGATTTTGGCCTCTAGCTCAGCCGACACCTAGGGAAACCTACCAAACCTGTGCATTTCTGAAAATTAGAGACCTAGGGGAATCCAAGGAGGGGTGACTTGCGGGGCTCGGACCAGGTTCTGTTACCCAGAATCCTTTGCAAACCTCAAAATTTGGCTAAAAAAACACATGTTCCTCACATTTCTGTGGCAGAAAGTTCTGGAATCTGAGAGGAGCCACAAATTTCCTTCCACCCAGCGTTCCCCCAAGTCTCCCGATAAAAATGATACCTCACTTGCGTGGGTAGGCCTAGCGCCGGCGACAGGAAACACCCCAAAGCACAACGTGGACACGTCCAAAATTTTAGAAGAAAACAGAGGTGTTTTTTGCGAAGTGCCTACCTGTAGATTTTGGCCTCTAGCTCAGCCGGCACCTAGGGAAACCTACCAAACCTGTGCATTTCTGAAAACTAGAGACCTAGGGGAATCCAAGATGGGGTGACTTGCGGGGCTCGGACCAGGTTCTGTTACCCAGAATCCTTTGCAAACCTCAAAATTTGGCTAAAAAAACACATGTTCCTCACATTTCTGTGGCAGAAAGTTCTGGAATCTGAGAGGAGCCACAAATTTCCTTCCACCCAGCGTTCCCCCAAGTCTCCCGATAAAAATGATACCTCACTTGCGTGGGTAGGCCTAGCGCCGGCGACAGGAAACATCCCAAAGCGCAACGTGGACACGTCCAAAATTTTGGAAGAAAACAGAGGTGTTTTTTGCGAAGTGCCTACCTGTAGATTTTGGCCTCTAGCTCAGCCGGCACCTAGGGAAACCTACCAAACCTGTGCATTTCTGAAAACTAGAGACCTAGGGGAATCCAAGATGGGGTGACTTGCGGGGCTCGGACCAGGTTCTGTTACCCAGAATCCTTTGCAAACCTCAAAATTTGGCTAAAAAAACACATGTTCCTCACATTTCTGTGGCAGAAAGTTCTGGAATCTGAGAGGAGCCACAAATTTCCTTCCCCCCAGCGTTCCCCCAAGTCTCCCGATAAAAATGATACCTCACTTGCGTGGGTAGGCCTAGCGCCAGCGACAGGAAACACCCCAAAGCGCAACGTGGACACGTCCAAAATTATGGAAGAAAACAGAGGTGTTTTTTGCGAAGTGCCTACCTGTAGATTTTGGCCTCTAGCTCAGCCGGCACCTAGGGAAACCTACCAAACCTGTGCATTTCTGAAAACTAGAGACCTAGGGGAATCCAAGATGGGGTGACTTGCGGGTCTCGGACCAGGTTCTGTTACCCAGAATCCTTTGCAAACCTCAAAATTTGGCTAAAAAAACACATGTTCCTCACATTTCTGTGGCAGAAAGTTCTGGAATCTGAGAGGAGCCACAAATTTCCTTCCACCCAGCGTTCCCCCAAGTCTCCCGATAAAAATGATACCTCACTTGCGTGGGTAGGCCTAGCGCCGGCGACAGGAAACACCCCAAAGCACAACGTGGACACGTCCAAAATTTTGGAAGAAAACAGAGGTTTTTTTTGCGAAGTGCCTACCTGTAGATTTTGGCCTCTAGCTCAGCCGGCACCTAGGGAAACCTACCAAACCTGTGCATTTCTGAAAACTAGAGACCTAGGGGAATCCAAGGAGGGGTGACTTGCGGGGCTCGGACCAGGTTCTGTTACCCAGAATCCTCTGCAAACCTCAAAATTTGGCTAAAACAACACATGTTCCTCACATTTCTGTGGCAGAAAGTTCTGGAATCGGAGAGGAGCCACAAATTTCCTTCCACCCAGCGTTCCCCCAAGTCTCCCAATAAAAATGATACCTCACTTGCGTGGGTAGGCCTAGCGCCGGCGACAGGAAACACCCCAAAGCGCAACGTGGACATGTCCAAAATTTTGGAAGAAAACAGAGGTGTTTTTTGCGAAGTGCCTACCTGTAGATTTTGGCCTCTAGCTCAGCCGGCACCTAGGGAAACCTACCAAACCTGTGCATTTCTGAAAACTAGAGACCTAGGGGAATCCAAGATGGGGTGACTTGCGGGGCTCGGACCAGGTTCTGTTACCCAGAATCCTTTGCAAACCTCAAAATTTGGCGAAAAAAACACATGTTCCTCACATTTCTGTGGCAGAAAGTTCTGGAATCTGAGCGGAGCCACAAATTTCCTTCCACCCAGCGTTCCCCCAAGTCTCCCGATAAAAATGATACCTCACTTGCGTGGGTAGGCCTAGCGCCGGCGACAGGAAACACCCCAAAGCACAACGTGGACACGTCCAAAATTTTGGAAGAAAACAGAGGTGTTTTTTGCGAAGTGCCTACCTGTAGATTTTGGCCTCTAGCTCAGCCGGCACCTAGGGAAACCTACCAAACCTGTGCATTTCTGAAAACTAGAGACCTAGGGGAATCCAAGGAGGGGTGACTTGCGGGGCTCGGACCAGGTTCTGTTACCCAGAATCCTTTGCAAACCTCAAAATTTGGCTAAAAAAACACATGTTCCTCACATTTCTGTGGCAGAAAGTTCTGGAATCGGAGAGGAGCCACAAATTTCCTTCCACCCAGCGTTCCCCCAAGTCTCCCAATAAAAATGATACCTCACTTGCGTGGGTAGGCCTAGCGCCGGCGACAGGAAACACCCCAAAGCGCAACGTGGACATGTACAAAATTTTGGAAGAAAACAGAGGTGTTTTTTGCGAAGTGCCTACCTGTAGATTTTGGCCTCTAGCTCAGCCGGCACCTAGGGAAACCTACCAAACCTGTGCATTTCTGAAAACTAGAGACCTAGGGGAATCCAAGATGGGGTGACTTGCGGGGCTCGGACCAGGTTCTGTTACCCAGAATCCTTTGCAAACCTCAAAATTTGGCTAAAAAAACACATGTTCCTCACATTTCTGTGGCAGAAAGTTCTGGAATCTGAGAGGAGCCACAAATTTCCTTCCACTCAGCGTTCCCCCAAGTCTCCCGATAAAAATGATACCTCACTTGCGTGGGTAGGCCTAGCGCCGGCGACAGGAAACACCCCAAAGCACAACGTGGACACGTCCAAAATTTTAGAAGAAAACAGAGGTGTTTTTTGCGAAGTGCCTACCTGTAGATTTTGGCCTCTAGCTCAGCCGGCACCTAGGGAAACCTACCAAACCTGTGCATTTCTGAAAACTAGAGACCTAGGGGAATCCAAGATGGGGTGACTTGCGGGGCTCGGACCAGGTTCTGTTACCCAGAATCCTTTGCAAACCTCAAAATTTGGCTAAAAAAACACATGTTCCTCACATTTCTGTGGCAGAAAGTTCTGGAATCTGAGAGGAGCCACAAATTTCCTTCCACCCAGCGTTCCCCCAAGTCTCCCGATAAAAATGATACCTCACTTGCGTGGGTAGGCCTAGCGCCGGCGACAGGAAACATCCCAAAGCGCAACGTGGACACGTCCAAAATTTTGGAAGAAAACAGAGGTGTTTTTTGCGAAGTGCCTACCTGTAGATTTTGGCCTCTAGCTCAGCCGGCACCTAGGAAAACCTACCAAACCTGTGCATTTCTGAAAACTAGAGACCTAGGGGAATCCAAGATGGGGTGACTTGCGGGGCTCGGACCAGGTTCTGTTACCCAGAATCCTTTGCAAACCTCAAAATTTGGCTAAAAAAAACACATGTTCCTCACATTTCTGTGGCAGAAAGTTCTGGAATCTGAGAGGAGCCACAAATTTCCTTCCCCCCAGCGTTCCCCCAAGTCTCCCGATAAAAATGATACCTCACTTGCGTGGGTAGGCCTAGCGCCAGCGACAGGAAACACCCCAAAGCGCAACGTGGACACGTCCAAAATTATGGAAGAAAACAGAGGTGTTTTTTGCGAAGTGCCTACCTGTAGATTTTGGCCTCTAGCTCAGCCGGCACCTAAGGAAACCTACCAAACCTGTGCATTTCTGAAAACTAGAGACCTAGGGGAATCCAAGATGGGGTGACTTGCGGGTCTCGGACCAGGTTCTGTTACCCAGAATCCTTTGCAAACCTCAAAATTTGGCTAAAAAAACACATGTTCCTCACATTTCTGTGGCAGAAAGTTCTGGAATCTGAGAGGAGCCACAAATTTCCTTCCACCCAGCGTTCCCCCAAGTCTCCCGATAAAAATGATACCTCACTTGCGTGGGTAGGCCTAGCGCCGGCGACAGGAAACACCCCAAAGCACAACGTGGACACGTCCAAAATTTTGGAAGAAAACAGAGGTTTTTTTTGCGAAGTGCCTACCTGTAGATTTTGGCCTCTAGCTCAGCCGGCACCTAGGGAAACCTACCAAACCTGTGCATTTCTGAAAACTAGAGACCTAGGGGAATCCAAGGAGGGGTGACTTGCGGGGCTCGGACCAGGTTCTGTTACCCAGAATCCTTTGCAAACCTCAAAATTTGGCTAAAACAACACATGTTCCTCACATTTCTGTGGCAGAAAGTTCTGGAATCGGAGAGGAGCCACAAATTTCCTTCCACCCAGCGTTCCCCCAAGTCTCCCAATAAAAATGATACCTCACTTGCGTGGGTAGGCCTAGCGCCGGCGTCAGGAAACACCCCAAAGCGCAACGTGGACATGTCCAAAATTTTGGAAGAAAACAGAGGTGTTTTTTGCGAAGTGCCTACCTGTAGATTTTGGCCTCTAGCTCAGCCGGCACCTAGGGAAACCTACCAAACCTGTGCATTTCTGAAAACTAGAGACCTAGGGGAATCCAAGATGGGGTGACTTGCGGGGCTCGGACCAGGTTCTGTTACCCAGAATCCTTTGCAAACCTCAAAATTTGGCTAAAAAAACACATGTTCCTCACATTTCTGTGGCAGAAAGTTCTGGAATCTGAGAGGAACCACAAATTTCCTTCCACCCAGCGTTCCCCCAAGTCTCCCAATAAAAATGATACCTCACTTGCGTGGGTAGGCCTAGCGCCGGCGACAGGAAACACCCCAAAGCGCAACGTGGACATGTCCAAAATTTTGGAAGAAAACAGAGGTGTTTTTTGCGAAGTGCCTACCTGTAGATTTTGGCCTCTAGCTCAGCCGGCACCTAGGGAAACCTACCAAACCTGTGCATTTCTGAAAACTAGAGACCTAGGGGAATCCAAGATGGGGTGACTTGCGGGGCTCGGACCAGGTTCTGTTACCCAGAATCCTTTGCAAACCTCAAAATTTGGCTAAAACAACACATGTTCCTCACATTTCTGTGGCAGAAAGTTCTGGAATCTGAGAGGAGCCACGAATTTCCTTCCACCCAGCGTTCCCCCAAGTCTCCCGATAAAAATGATACCTCACTTGCGTGGGTAGGCCTAGCGCCGGCGACAGGAAACACCCCAAAGCGCAACGTGGACACATCCAAAATTTTGGAAGAAAACAGAGGTGTTTTTTGCGAAGTGCCTACCTGTAAATTTTGGCCTCTAGCTCAGCCGGCACCTAGGGAAACCTACCAAACCTGTGCATTTCTGAAAACTAGAGACCTAGGGGAATCCAAGATGGGGTGACTTGCGGGGCTCGGACCAGGTTCTGTTACCCAGAATCCTTTGCAAACCTCAAAATTTGGCTAAAAAAAACACATGTTCCTCACATTTCTGTGGCAGAAAGTTCTGGAATCTGAGAGGAGCCACAAATTTCCTTCCACCCAGCGTTCCCCCAAGTCTCCCGATAAAAATGATACCTCACTTGCGTGGGAAGGCCTAGCGCCGGCGACAGGAAACACCCCAAAGCACAACGTGGACACGTCCAAAATTTTGGAAGAAAACAGAGGTGTTTTTTGCGAAGTGCCTACCTGTAGATTTTGGCCTCTAGCTCAGCCGGCACCTAGGGAAACCTACCAAACCTGTGCATTTCTGAAAACTAGAGACCTAGGGGAATCCAAGGAGGGGTGACTTGCGGGGCTCGGACCAGGTTCTGTTACCCAGAATCCTTTGCAAACCTCAAAATTTGGCTAAAAAAACACATGTTCCTCACATTTCTGTGGCAGAAAGTTCTGGAATCGGAGAGGAGCCACAAATTTCCTTCCACCCAGCGTTCCCCCAAGTCTCCCAATAAAAATGATACCTCATTTGCGTGGGTAGGCCTAGCGCCGGCGACAGGAAACACCCCAAAGCACAACGTGGACATGTCCAAAATTTTGGAGGAAAACAGAGGTGTTTTTTGCGAAGTGCCTACCTGTAGATTTTGGCCTCTAGCTCAGCCGGCACCTAAGGAAACCTACCAAACTTGGGCATTTCTGAAAACTAGAGACCTAGGGGAATCCAAGATGGGGTGACTTGCGGGGCTCGGACCAGGTTCTGTTACCCAGAATCCTTTGCAAACCTCAAAATTTGGCTAAAAAAACACATGTTCCTCACATTTCTGTGGCAGAAAGTTCTGGAATCTGAGAGGAGCCACAAATTTCCTTCCACCCAGCGTTCCCCCACGTCTCCCGATAAAAATGATACCTCACTTGCGTGGGTAGGCCTAGGGCCGGCGACAGGAAACACCCCAAAGCACAACGTGGACACGTCCAAAATTTTGGAAGAAAACAGAGGTGTTTTTTGCGAAGTGCCTACCTGTAGATTTTGGCCTCTAGCTCAGCCGGCACCTAGGGAAACCTACCAAACCTGTGCATTTCTGAAAACTAGAGACGTAGGGGAATCCAAGATGGGGTGACTTGCGGGGCTCGGACCAGGTTCTGTTACCCAGAATCCTTTGCAAACCTCAAAATTTGGCTAAAAAAACACATGTTCCTCATATTTCTGTGGCAGAAAGTTCTGGAATCTGAGAGGAGCCACAAATTTCCTTCCACCCAGCGTTCCCCCAAGTCTCCCGATAAAAATGATACCTCACTTGCGTGGGTAGGCCTAGCGCCGGCGACAGGAAACACCCCAAAGCACAACGTGGACACGTCCAAAATTTTGGAAGAAAACAGAGGTGTTTTTTGCGAAGTGCCTACCTGTAGATTTTGGCCTCTAGCTCAGCCGGCACCTAGGGAAACCTACCAAACCTGTGCATTTCTGAAAACTAGAGACCTAGGGGAATCCAAGGAGGGGTGACTTGCGGTGCTCGGACCAGGTTCTGTTACCCAGAATCCTTTGCAAACCTCAAAATTTGGCTAAAAAAACACATGTTCCTCACATTTCTGTGGCAGAAAGTTCTGGAATCTGAGAGGAGCCACAAATTTCCTTCCACCCAGCGTTCCCCCAAGTCTCCCAATAAAAATGATACCTCACTTGCGTGGGTAGGCCTAGCGCCCGCGACAGGAAACACCCCAAAGCGCAACGTGGACACGTCCAATAATTTGGAAGAAAACAGAGGTGTTTTTTGCGAAGTGCCTACCTGTAGATTTTGGCCTCTAGCTCAGCCGGCACCTAGGGAAACCTACCAAACCTGTGCATTTCTGAAAACTAGAGACCTAGGGGAATCCAAGGAGGCGTGACTTGCGGGGCTCGGACTAGGTTCTGTTACCCAGAATCCTTTGCAAACCTCAAAATTTGGCTAAAAAAACACATGTTCCTCACATTTCTGTGGCAGAAAGTTCTGGAATCTGAGAGGAGCCACAAATTTCCTTCCACCCAGCGTTCCCCCAAGTCTCCCGATAAAAATGATACCTCACTTGCGTGGGTAGGCCTAGCGCCGGCGACAGGAAACACCCCAAAGCACAACGTGGACACGTCCAAAATTTTGGAAGAAAACAGAGGTGTTTTTTGCGAAGTGCCTACCTGTAGATTTTGGCCTCTAGCTCAGCCGGCACCTAGGGAAACCTACCAAACCTGTGCATTTCTGAAAACTAGAGACCTAGGGGAATCCAAGGAAGGGTGACTTGCGGGGCTCGGACCAGGTTCTGTTACCCAGAATCCTTTGCAAACCTCAAAATTTGGCTAAAAAAACACATGTTCCTCACATTTCTGTGGCAGAAAGTTCTGGAATCGGAGAGGAGCCACAAATTTCCTTCCACCCAGCGTTCCCCCAAGTCTCCCAATAAAAATGATACCTCACTTGCGTGGGTAGGCCTAGCGCCGGCGACAGGAAACACCCCAAAGCGCAACGTGGACATTTCCAAAATTTTGGAAGAAAACAGAGGTGTTTTTTGCGAAGTGCCTACCTGTAGATTTTGGCCTCTAGCTCAGCCGACACCTAGGGAAACCTACCAAACCTGTGCATTTCTGAAAATTAGAGACCTAGGGGAATCCAAGGAGGGGTGACTTGCGGGGCTCGGACCAGGTTCTGTTACCCAGAATCCTTTGCAAACCTCAAAATTTGGCTAAAAAAACACATGTTCCTCACATTTCTGTGGCAGAAAGTTCTGGAATCTGAGAGGAGCCACAAATTTCCTTCCACCCAGCGTTCCCCCAAGTCTCCCGATAAAAATGATACCTCACTTGCGTGGGTAGGCCTAGCGCCCGCGACAGGAAACACCCCAAAGCGCAACTTGGACACGTCCAAAAATTTGGAAGAAAACAGAGGTGTTTTTTGCGAAGTGCCTACCTGTAGATTTTGGCCTCTAGCTCAGCCGACACCTAGGGAAACCTACCAAACCTGTGCATTTCTGAAAACTAGAGACCTAGGGGAATCGAAGGAGGGGTGACTTGCGGGGCTCGGACTAGGTTCTGTTACCCAGAATCCTTTGCAAACCTCAAAATGTGGCTAAAAAAACACATGTTCCTCACATTTCAGTGGCAGAAAGTTCTGGAATCTGAGAGGAGCCACAAATTTCCTTCCACCCAGCGTTCCCCCAAGTCTCCCGATAAAAATGATACCTCACTTGCGTGGGTAGGCCTAGCGCCGGCGACAGGAAACACCCCAAAGCACAACGTGGACACGTCCAAAATTTTAGAAGAAAACAGAGGTGTTTTTTGCGAAGTGCCTACCTGTAGATTTTGGCCTCTAGCTCAGCCGGCACCTAGGGAAACCTACCAAACCTGTGCATTTCTGAAAACTAGAGACCTAGGGGAATCCAAGATGGGGTGACTTGCGGGGCTCGGACCAGGTTCTGTTACCCAGAATCCTTTGCAAACCTCAAAATTTGGCTAAAAAAACACATGTTCCTCACATTTCTGTGGCAGAAAGTTCTGGAATCTGAGAGGAGCCACAAATTTCCTTCCACCCAGCGTTCCCCCAAGTCTCCCGATAAAAATGATACCTCACTTGCGTGGGTAGGCCTAGCGCCGGCGACAGGAAACATCCCAAAGCGCAACGTGGACACGTCCAAAATTTTGGAAGAAAACAGAGGTGTTTTTTGCGAAGTGCCTACCTGTAGATTTTGGCCTCTAGCTCAGCCGGCACCTAGGAAAACCTACCAAACCTGTGCATTTCTGAAAACTAGAGACCTAGGGGAATCCAAGATGGGGTGACTTGCGGGGCTCGGACCAGGTTCTGTTACCCAGAATCCTTTGCAAACCTCAAAATTTGGCTAAAAAAAACACATGTTCCTCACATTTCTGTGGCAGAAAGTTCTGGAATCTGAGAGGAGCCACAAATTTCCTTCCCCCCAGCGTTCCCCCAAGTCTCCCGATAAAAATGATACCTCACTTGCGTGGGTAGGCCTAGCGCCAGCGACAGGAAACACCCCAAAGCGCAACGTGGACACGTCCAAAATTATGGAAGAAAACAGAGGTGTTTTTTGCGAAGTGCCTACCTGTAGATTTTGGCCTCTAGCTCAGCCGGCACCTAGGGAAACCTACCAAACCTGTGCATTTCTGAAAACTAGAGACCTAGGGGAATCCAAGATGGGGTGACTTGCGGGTCTCGGACCAGGTTCTGTTACCCAGAATCCTTTGCAAACCTCAAAATTTGGCTAAAAAAACACATGTTCCTCACATTTCTGTGGCAGAAAGTTCTGGAATCTGAGAGGAGCCACAAATTTCCTTCCACCCAGCGTTCCCCCAAGTCTCCCGATAAAAATGATACCTCACTTGCGTGGGTAGGCCTAGCGCCGGCGACAGGAAACACCCCAAAGCACAACGTGGACACGTCCAAAATTTTGGAAGAAAACAGAGGTTTTTTTTGCGAAGTGCCTACCTGTAGATTTTGGCCTCTAGCTCAGCCGGCACCTAGGGAAACCTACCAAACCTGTGCATTTCTGAAAACTAGAGACCTAGGGGAATCCAAGGAGGGGTGACTTGCGGGGCTCGGACCAGGTTCTGTTACCCAGAATCCTTTGCAAACCTCAAAATTTGGCTAAAACAACACATGTTCCTCACATTTCTGTGGCAGAAAGTTCTGGAATCGGAGAGGAGCCACAAATTTCCTTCCACCCAGCGTTCCCCCAAGTCTCCCAATAAAAATGATACCTCACTTGCGTGGGTAGGCCTAGCGCCGGCGACAGGAAACACCCCAAAGCGCAACGTGGACATGTCCAAAATTTTGGAAGAAAACAGAGGTGTTTTTTGCGAAGTGCCTACCTGTAGATTTTGGCCTCTAGCTCAGCCGGCACCTAGGGAAACCTACCAAACCTGTGCATTTCTGAAAACTAGAGACCTAGGGGAATCCAAGATGGGGTGACTTGCGGGGCTCGGACCAGGTTCTGTTACCCAGAATCATTTGCAAACCTCAAAATTTGGCTAAAAAAACACATGTTCCTCACATTTCTGTGGCAGAAAGTTCTGGAATCTGAGAGGAACCACAAATTTCCTTCCACCCAGCGTTCCCCCAAGTCTCCCGATAAAAATTATACCTCACTTGCGTGGGTAGGCCTTGCGCCGGCGACAGGAAACACCCCAAAGCACAACGTGGACACGTCCAAAATTTTGGAAGAAAACAGAGGTGTTTTTTGCGAAGTGCCTACCTGTAGATTTTGGCCTCTAGCTCAGCCGGCACCTAGGGAAACCTGCCAAACCTGTGCATTTCTGAAAACTAGAGACCTAGGGGAATCCAAGATGGGGTGACTTGCGGGGCTCGGACCAGGTTCTGTTACCCAGAATCCTTTGCAAACCTCCAAATTTGGCTAAAACAACACATGTTCCTCACATTTCTGTGGCAGAAAGTTCTGGAATCGGAGAGGAGCCACAAATTTCCTTCCACCCAGCGTTCCCCCAAGTCTCCCAATAAAAATGATACCTCACTTGCGTGGGTAGGCCTAGCGCCGGCGACAGGAAACACCCCAAAGCGCAACGTGGACATGTCCAAAATTTTGGAAGAAAACAGAGGTGTTTTTTGCGAAGTGCCTACCTGTAGATTTTGGCCTCTAGCTCAGCCGGCACCTAGGGAAACCTACCAAACCTGTGCATTTCTGAAAACTAGAGACCTAGGGGAATCCAAGATGGGGTGACTTGCGGGGCTCGGACCAGGTTCTGTTACCCAGAATCCTTTGCAAACCTCAAAATTTGGCTAAAACAACACATGTTCCTCACATTTCTGTGGCAGAAAGTTCTGGAATCTGAGAGGAGCCACGAATTTCCTTCCACCCAGCGTTCCCCCAAGTCTCCCGATAAAAATGATACCTCACTTGCGTGGGTAGGCCTAGCGCCGGCGACAGGAAACACCCCAAAGCGCAACGTGGACACATCCAAAATTTTGGAAGAAAACAGAGGTGTTTTTTGCGAAGTGCCTACCTGTAGATTTTGGCCTCTAGCTCAGCCGGCACCTAGGGAAACCTACCAAACCTGTGCATTTCTGAAAACTAGAGACCTAGGGGAATCCAAGATGGGGTGACTTGCGGGGCTCGGACCAGGTTCTGTTACCCAGAATCCTTTGCAAACCTCAAAATTTGGCTAAAAAAAACACATGTTCCTCACATTTCTGTGGCAGAAAGTTCTGGAATCTGAGAGGAGCCACAAATTTCCTTCCACCCAGCGTTCCCCCAAGTCTCCCGATAAAAATGATACCTCACTTGCGTGGGAAGGCCTAGCGCCGGCGACAGGAAACACCCCAAAGCACAACGTGGACACGTCCAAAATTTTGGAAGAAAACAGAGGTGTTTTTTGCGAAGTGCCTACCTGTAGATTTTGGCCTCTAGCTCAGCCGGCACCTAGGGAAACCTACCAAACCTGTGCATTTCTGAAAACTAGAGACCTAGGGGAATCCAAGGAGGGGTGACTTGCGGGGCTCGGACCAGGTTCTGTTACCCAGAATCCTTTGCAAACCTCAAAATTTGGCTAAAAAAACACATGTTCCTCACATTTCTGTGGCAGAAAGTTCTGGAATCGGAGAGGAGCCACAAATTTCCTTCCACCCAGCGTTCCCCCAAGTCTCCCAATAAAAATGATACCTCATTTGCGTGGGTAGGCCTAGCGCCGGCGACAGGAAACACCCCAAAGCACAACGTGGACATGTCCAAAATTTTGGAGGAAAACAGAGGTGTTTTTTGCGAAGTGCCTACCTGTAGATTTTGGCCTCTAGCTCAGCCGGCACCTAAGGAAACCTACCAAACTTGTGCATTTCTGAAAACTAGAGACCTAGGGGAATCCAAGATGGGGTGACTTGCGGGGCTCGGACCAGGTTCTGTTACCCAGAATCCTTTGCAAACCTCAAAATTTGGCTAAAAAAACACATGTTCCTCACATTTCTGTGGCAGAAAGTTCTGGAATCTGAGAGGAGCCACAAATTTCCTTCCACCCAGCGTTCCCCCACGTCTCCCGATAAAAATGATACCTCACTTGCGTGGGTAGGCCTAGGGCCGGCGACAGGAAACACCCCAAAGCACAACGTGGACACGTCCAAAATTTTGGAAGAAAACAGAGGTGTTTTTTGCGAAGTGCCTACCTGTAGATTTTGGCCTCTAGCTCAGCCGGCACCTAGGGAAACCTACCAAACCTGTGCATTTCTGAAAACTAGAGACGTAGGGGAATCCAAGATGGGGTGACTTGCGGGGCTCGGACCAGGTTCTGTTACCCAGAATCCTTTGCAAACCTCAAAATTTGGCTAAAAAAACACATGTTCCTCATATTTCTGTGGCAGAAAGTTCTGGAATCTGAGAGGAGCCACAAATTTCCTTCCACCCAGCGTTCCCCCAAGTCTCCCGATAAAAATGATACCTCACTTGCGTGGGTAGGCCTAGCGCCGGCGACAGGAAACACCCCAAAGCACAACGTGGACACGTCCAAAATTTTGGAAGAAAACAGAGGTGTTTTTTGCGAAGTGCCTACCTGTAGATTTTGGCCTCTAGCTCAGCCGGCACCTAGGGAAACCTACCAAACCTGTGCATTTCTGAAAACTAGAGACCTAGGGGAATCCAAGGAGGGGTGACTTGCGGTGCTCGGACCAGGTTCTGTTACCCAGAATCCTTTGCAAACCTCAAAATTTGGCTAAAAAAACACATGTTCCTCACATTTCTGTGGCAGAAAGTTCTGGAATCGGAGAGGAGCCACAAATTTCCTTCCACCCAGCGTTCCCCCAAGTCTCCCAATAAAAATGATACCTCACTTGCGTGGGTAGGCCTAGCGCCGGCGACAGGAAACACCCCAAAGCGCAACGTGGACATGTACAAAATTTTGGAAGAAAACAGAGGTGTTTTTTGCGAAGTGCCTACCTGTAGATTTTGGCCTCTAGCTCAGCCGGCACCTAAGGAAACCTACCAAACCTGTGCATTTCTGAAAACTAGAGACCTAGGGGAATCCAAGATGGGGTGACTTGCGGGGCTCGGACCAGGTTCTGTTACCCAGAATCCTTTGCAAACCTCAAAATTTGGCTAAAAAAACACATGTTCCTCACATTTCTGTGGCAGAAAGTTCTGGAATCTGAGAGGAGCCACAAATTTCCTTCCACCCAGCGTTCCCCCAAGTCTCCCAATAAAAATGATACCTCACTTGCGTGGGTAGGCCTAGCGCCCGCGACAGGAAACACCCCAAAGCGCAACGTGGACACGTCCAATAATTTGGAAGAAAACAGAGGTGTTTTTTGCGAAGTGCCTACCTGTAGATTTTGGCCTCTAGCTCAGCCGGCACCTAGGGAAACCTACCAAACCTGTGCATTTCTGAAAACTAGAGACCTAGGGGAATCCAAGGAGGCGTGACTTGCGGGGCTCGGACTAGGTTCTGTTACCCAGAATCCTTTGCAAACCTCAAAATTTGGCTAAAAAAACACATGTTCCTCACATTTCTGTGGCAGAAAGTTCTGGAATCTGAGAGGAGCCACAAATTTCCTTCCACCCAGCGTTCCCCCAAGTCTCCAGATAAAAATGATACCTCACTTGCGTGGGTAGGCCTAGCGCCGGCGACAGGAAACACCCCAAAGCACAACGTGGACACGTCCAAAATTTTGGAAGAAAACAGAGGTGTTTTTTGCGAAGTGCCTACCTGTAGATTTTGGCCTCTAGCTCAGCCGGCACCTAGGGAAACCTACCAAACCTGTGCATTTCTGAAAACTAGAGACCTAGGGGAATCCAAGGAAGGGTGACTTGCGGGGCTCGGACCAGGTTCTGTTACCCAGAATCCTTTGCAAACCTCAAAATTTGGCTAAAAAAACACATGTTCCTCACATTTCTGTGGCAGAAAGTTCTGGAATCGGAGAGGAGCCACAAATTTCCTTCCACCCAGCGTTCCCCCAAGTCTCCCAATAAAAATGATACCTCACTTGCGTGGGTAGGCCTAGCGCCGGCGACAGGAAACACCCCAAAGCGCAACGTGGACATTTCCAAAATTTTGGAAGAAAACAGAGGTGTTTTTTGCGAAGTGCCTACCTGTAGATTTTGGCCTCTAGCTCAGCCGACACCTAGGGAAACCTACCAAACCTGTGCATTTCTGAAAATTAGAGACCTAGGGGAATCCAAGGAGGGGTGACTTGCGGGGCTCGGACCAGGTTCTGTTACCCAGAATCCTTTGCAAACCTCAAAATTTGGCTAAAAAAACACATGTTCCTCACATTTCTGTGGCAGAAAGTTCTGGAATCTGAGAGGAGCCACAAATTTCCTTCCACCCAGCGTTCCCCCAAGTCTCCCGATAAAAATGATACCTCACTTGCGTGGGTAGGCCTAGCGCCCGCGACAGGAAACACCCCAAAGCGCAACTTGGACACGTCCAAAAATTTGGAAGAAAACAGAGGTGTTTTTTGCGAAGTGCCTACCTGTAGATTTTGGCCTCTAGCTCAGCCGACACCTAGGGAAACCTACCAAACCTGTGCATTTCTGAAAACTAGAGACCTAGGGGAATCGAAGGAGGGGTGACTTGCGGGGCTCGGACTAGGTTCTGTTACCCAGAATCCTTTGCAAACCTCAAAATGTGGCTAAAAAAACACATGTTCCTCACATTTCAGTGGCAGAAAGTTCTGGAATCTGAGAGGAGCCACAAATTTCCTTCCACCCAGCGTTCCCCTAAGTCTCTCAATAAAAATGGTACCTCACTTCTGTGGGTAGGCCTAGCGCCCACGAAAGGAAATGGCCCAAAATACAACGTGGACAGAACATATTTTTTCACAGAAAACAGAGGTGTTTTTTCAAAGTCCCTACCTGTGCAGTTTGGCCTCTAGCTCAGCCGGCCCCGGGAGGGGGGGGGCAGAAATGACCTAAAATAAATTTGCCCCCCCCAGCACCCACCCCCCCCGGGAGCGACCCTTGCCTACGGGGTCGCTCCCCCTGCGTGACATTGGTGCCAAAAAACAAATCCCAGTTCCTAGTGGTTTCTGCCCCCTTGGGGGCAGATTGACCTAAAATCGGCCAATCTGCCCCCAGTGGGGCAGAAATGGCCTAAATACAATTTGCCCCCCAGGGGAGCGACCCTTGCCTGATGGGTCGCTCCCCATCTCGAAAAAAAAAAAAAAAAAAAAAAAAACACAAAAAAAACATTTGCCCTGGTGCCTAGAGGGTTCTGCCCCCCGGGGGGGCAGAAATGGTCAAAAATAAATTTGCCCCCCCCAGCCCCCCCCCCGGGAGCGACCCTTGCCTACGGGGTCGCTCCCCCTGCGTGACATTGGCGCCAAAAAACAAATCCCAGGTGCCTAGGGGTTTCAGCCCCCTGGGGGGCAGATTGACCTCAAATCGGCCAATCTGCCCCCAAGGGGGGCAGAAATGGCCTAAATACAATTTGCCCCCCAGGGGAGCGACCCTTGCCTGATGGGTCGCTCCCCATCTCTAAAAAAACAAACAAACAAAAAAAAAAAATTGGCCCTGGCGCCTAGAGGTTTCTGCCCCCCACCCCCCTAATATTAGGCCGATCTGCCCCTGGGGGGGCAGAAATGGCCTAAAATAAATTGCCCTCCCCCCCAGGGAGCGACCCTTGCCTAAGGGGTCGCTCCCTTTGCGTGAAATTCACGCAAAGAAAAAACTCACTGGTGTCTAGTGGTTTCTACCCCCCTTGGGGGCAGATTGGCCTCATCAAAATAGGCCAATCTGCCCCCAAGGGGGGCAGAAATGGCCAAAATATAATTTTCCCCCAAGGGGAGCGACCCTTGCCTAAGGGGTCGCTCCCCACCAAAAAAAAAAAAATGAAACCAGGGGGGGCAGAAAAGGCCTTCCCGAAAATATGCCCCCCCTGGGAGCGACCCTTGCCCAAGGGGTCGCTCCCTTTTGTCAATAACAATAAAAAAAACAAAATCCCTGGTGTCTAGTGGGGTTTCAAAAGCCGGATTGCAAGCAATCCGGCTTTTGAAAGCCTCGGAGAGACTTCAAAGGGAAGGAAATACTTTTCCTTCCCTTTGAAGCCCCTCCGGGCCTCCCCAGTGATTGAAAAAGAAATGCTTTTGCAGAGCTTCCAGCGCGACTAGGAAGGCCCCTGTGACAAATCAGCGCGCACTCGCGCGCTGACGTCACGGGGGGGATGGAGGGGGGTCGGGGGTGGAAGGGGAAGGTCTTCCCCTTCCATCCCCGACTTGGGGGGGGAGGGGGGTGCACGGGGGGCGCGCTAGCGCGCCCCCAAGTTCCCCTGTGCCATGGACGAGATGATCTCGTCCAAGGCACAGGGGAACTGTAGCCTTGGACGAGATGATCTCGTCCAAGGCACAGAAGTGGTTAAATGTGTGTCCTAATTCAAAGATTTAACACAGGAAAATGTACTTGGTCCAGTATATTGTTTCTGAAATGCTCTAAATGGAGTTAGGTTTGAATAGTAAGTTATCCCTTTAAAGAAATTAGGTGGTAGCCACCCACAGTTATAAGAAAGGCATGGGTGGATTTTTGTATTTCGGTGGCAACAATCCACCATTGGGCTTACCATTGATGGGAAATTATTAGGGCAAACACTCATGATAAGACATATTGTTTGAGGTGCAGGCTGTGATGATTTGCTAACCAGGATGGATAACATCAAATAAACTCTTAAACGTCAAAATGGATTCTTAACATCCTAGAAGCAATGTAGCCTCTAAATAGATAGCTACACTCTATCCTTGACTATTCCTACTCTTTTACTGCCTGTAATGAGGCCTTCTTCTGACCAGCTGACCATGCACCTATAGTCACCTGCCTTCAATGCATTAACTCTCAATCTGGAAAGATACAATTGTTTTGGTGTAAATTGCATCTTTTTCAAGGCTAGCTCCACAACTTCTTTAATTTCTTTCTTATTTTCCTCTATCCAGCTCCCTACTTTCAACGTCACCTCTTTCTACGGAGTCTTTTAAAGTGGCCTTAAGGCTACTTTAAACACCAGCTTTGTTAGTAGCCAAACAATCTACCAGGGTAGACAACTTTCTGATCTTCAAATCCTTTAACACTGTACCTACATAAGGTAAAGAAGGTTTCATAGCACCAAAAATCACCTATTTCCTGTGACGGATCATAGCACCAAGGGCCGTATTTATACTCTGGTTGCGCCGAATTTGCGTCGTTTTTTTCGACGCAAATTCGACGCTAAACTAACGCCAACTAACGCCATATTTATACTATGGCGTTAGACGCTTCGGGCGCCAAAGTGCCCGGAGTGAGCGTCATTTTTTAGCGTGAACCCCTTCCTTGCGTTAATGAGATGCAAGGGAGGCGTTCCCGTCTAAAAAAATGACTCCCAGGCCTTTACGTGGTATTTATACTCCCGGGCAAAAATGACGCCCGGGAGTGGGCGTGGCCAAAAACGGCGCATTTGCGCCGCTTTTTAACGCCTGGGTCAGGGATGGCGTTAAGGGACAAGTGGGCTCAAAATGAGCCCACAGTGCCCTCCCCTGCCCCCAGGGACCCCCCCTGCCACCCCTGCCCACCCCAGGAGGACACCCAAGGATGGAGGGACTCATCCCAGTGAAGTACAGGTAAGTTCAGGTAAGTATAATTTTTGTTATTTTTCAATTTTTTTTTGTGGCATAGGGGGGCCTTATTTGTGCCCCCCTACATGCCACTATGCCCAATGACCATGCCCAGGGGACATAAGTCCCCTGGGCATGGCCATTGGGCAAGGGGGCATGACTCCTATCTTTACAATGATAGGAGTCATGTTGATGGGGGATGGGCGTTGAAAAAAAATGGCGCAAGTCGAGTTACGACGATTTTTTCGACGTAACCTGACTTGCCCCATTTTAAGACGCCCATACGCCATTTTCCCCCTACGCCGGCGCTGTCTGGTGTACGTGGTTTTTTTCCACGCAAACCAGGCAGCGCCGGTCTGCTTGCGCCGGCTAACGCCATTCCATAAATACGGCGCCCGCATGGCGCTTCAGAATGGCGTTAGACGGCGCAAACATTTTTGACGCTAAACTGCGTTAGCGCAGTTTAGCGTCAAAAAGTATAAATATGGGCCCAAATATCACCTATCTCCAGTGACACACTATGCTTATCCCTTTCATGAGCTACTAATAATCCCCTAACATCCATGGCATCTACATGATACACTTTAGGAAACACTAAAGCTAGGTAGCAACTGCATAATAAATAAAAAAAAAACACTTTGATGACTCCCAGTTTCAAGAGCTCTCTGCTCTGGTTCCGTTTCAGCCAAATAGGTAGTATCTTCAATTTGGTACAATTTGTTGCTTTGTTCTTCAGACCTCTGGTTGCTAACTGTCATTAGCACTGTGTTCGATTCGCTCTATTTCTTCTGAAATCATTTCTGGGATGCATTCTTCCGACACAACAGGTCTCAGACTCTCCCCACTTTTCAGTCACCTTTCTTTCCTCTATTCTCTACTGGCCAAAGTGCTTGCATTTTCTTCCAGTTTTTGGTTCATCCTTTCAATTTCAGTTGTTTGTTTTACTGAGGATACTCTTGGCTCCTTCATCACATGCTATGCACTTGTTACAACTTGGCTCTCATAACCTTGTGTTTAATATTCCCTCTCTGAATGTTCATTCTGCACTGGTGTTTGACTCTGTGAATCAGTGGTTGTTGGCACCACTTTTTCAATGACTTGTCTTACTCTCTTGGTGTGGTAAGCATGGGTCCAGTTCTGCAGACCTCCAGAGTTGACAGCAGTGTTTTTCACAAGGATCATTCGGTAAGACCCGTGCCAGCAGGGCTTGTGACAAGATTTTCTGATGTGTTTCTTTACCAGAAACCCTTTTCCTGGACCTAAGTCGTGACACATTTCTTGACTTGGAAGCAGGGGCATCTAGTTGAATCAATCCCTTCCGGTCGTCAAGAGTCATCTTATCTATTATATTCACAAGCACAGCTGCAGGCACTGAATGTATTCTCATGGCTCTCCGAATCAAACCTTTGTGTGGGGAGAGCCCAGCCCTCCAATCAGGAGTGCCTCAAAAATTCATCAATACAAGGGGAAATGCATTGGACCATTTCAAAGAGGTAGACATTCAAACCTTGGCCATCCTCAATTACAGAGTGCCATGTACTGCTCCACAATGCCAGAAATTTCTGGTCTGTAACCGTAGTGATTTTTTTGTTCAATCCCCAGTGCTAACAACAACAACTTTGTCACTTTGTTCTTGAAGTGACTGCCTCAATCAAACTCCAGAGAAACCGGTAGGCCAAACCTGGGAATCAGTGTCCTCAGTAATAATTTGGCCACAGTAAGGCTGTTACACCTTCTGGTCAGGTATGCTTGAACCCAATGAGAGAAAAGATAGACCGCATCTCCACGAAGTGCATTTGATTAAAAGAACCATTTGACCTCCCTACATGACTCATGGTTACAACTGTCCTCATTCCCTCATTTAACTTCTGACATGTAATGCAACTGTGACATATACTCTCAGTAATGACATGGAAATGAGAACTATACCAGTACATGTTGAAGGTGTAGATCATAGAGTCTCTTCCTATCTAGTTAGGACTATGGAAATGCCTGGCCATAAGGGAAAGCATAGCAACAGGTAAATCAGTTCTCCCATGGCTCGAAACCCAAATGTCATCCTGATTCTTTATACATCCAGACCTCACCCAATTTTGCTTCTGTCTCTGGGGCATCATCTTGTAATACTTTTAGGAGCTGATTCAAGAGGGCCTAGCACCTCCATGCACCACATTAGCGTCATTTTTTACACTAATGTGGCCCAACGAGGCAAAAATTATGGCGCCAAATTTATAAAGTGGAGCAATGCATGCATTGCTCCACTTTGTAACACTTTGTGGCACATTATGACTGCGCCAGGCATAATGTATGCAAACGGGGTGTTCTCCTGTTAGTGGGGGTGAAAAAATGGTGCAAAGAAATCATTTTTTTCAACACTTTTGACGCCTGCTCAGAGAAGGCGTTAAAAGGAGGCACATCATTGTTTTCAATGGGCTTTGCAGGATTCGCATCAACATTTTTGATGCTAGTCCTGCAAGTCTCTGAACTAGCATCAAAAATGTAGATGCTAGTTTCCCTAACTACCACTATGGTGGCGTTAGGGGGGAGCTCAGGGGGACGCAAGGAAAGTGACGCTGCACTGCATGCAGCACACTTTTCTTAAATCAAGCCCTTAGTTCCTCCCAAGTAGTACTCGTATTCAACAGCATCATTGTCACATTTATATGGGTACTCCCTATTAAAGGTACAAGACTCAAAAGCAAATGCCTTGTCATTTCATCCGCATAGCTTTTTCAGGCAGTAAAATCCTATCGTCTTGTGTGTGCTTCACATTTTACAAAATATATTTCTCTAGGCAACTGCAAAGCTTCTTAGAAATCCATGACATATTTCCTGTTTCCTGTTTCATAACGGCCAACCAGAAGAAGTCCGAAAACTCCTCTGTGATCTGAAATCTTGGACCACACCAAAACCATATTGACTGCCGGTAAAAATTGTGACATTTAGGCTGTTGGAAACACAGCATACTCAGGTAAGGGCAATCAACTCAGCCAATTGTGCAGAAGATACATTGTTCAAATAGGAGACTTCCATAACACCTTCTAGTGTGCATACAGCCTAAGACAAGCTCAGAATTCCTTGTCCATCTCTTACACAAGAGTTGTTCACAAACAAGGTAAAATTAGACTTTTCCAAGGGGATATCTCGAATATCAGCTCTTGTCTTGTTGAACAATTCAGTGACATCTAGACATTCATGGTCTGTCCAATCATCATCAAAGTCATTCTTTGAAAGTGCCAAGAGAGTAGCAGGATTTCATAAGTTGCATCTTTTGAAAGCTATTTTTCTGCTACTAAAATCACTTGTTCATATTTGGTAAGTCTGCTGTTTGGCATGTGCTCTGTTCAAGTATGGGTCAAAATCTGAACTGAATCATAATAAGAGAGTAGGCCATAGAAATGTCTTCACACCGTTGAATACTAGCATCCACTTCAGCTTCTGCTTTTATACATCCAGGAAGCACTGCTGCCACTGGATCAAGTGTGGCAGAGAAGTAAGCTGCAGGCTGTTTTGCTTCCCTGTTGGTTTGCGTCAAAACAGACAACCCTTGCCCTTCACACTTGTGACAGTGCAATACAGAGTCATGTTCATAATAAGGAATTCCTAGGTCCAGTGCTCTGCAGAGTTTCTCTTTGAGCTCTAGGAAGGCATTTTCTCATTTCTTGTTTCAGAGTAGCATAAGTGTACGTCTCTGTCAAGGCTTAGCCACTTATGAATCCACTGATGACTGTAATCCAATTTTCTCAAGGCCATCTTGAATTGTCTCTGTGTCATGGGGTGGTTCATTTTCAGGATTGTAGAGATACATTCCTGGGACACTTTCCTAGTTCCTTTCTCAATGTGATGTCCCTGATAGAGCACCTCCCTCTGAAAATATCAGCAACGCAATTGTGTCTTGCTTGCATGCTTATTGCGTCAGTGATGCTATCAGAGGTCAGCAATGCATTGGACTAATACTGAGTAGCATGGCATCTGTAGGGGTCTCCAGATTCTTCTTCAATATCTGACTGATAATTGAGGAGCCCTTTGTATATCCCTGTGGAACTCAGCAAAATACCAATGTTTTACTTAAGAATCAGAATGCAAAATGGGACTGACGATTATAATGAGAGGGAATGGAAAAGAATAGTTGACATAGATCAACGACAGAGAATCTCTCAGCATCACATGGAATTTTGAAAAGTATCAGTGAAGGATTTGGTACCACAGGACTGCATGGAACAACAACTTTATTCACCTTTCAGAGGTCCTGAACTACGCTCCACTTTTTATTTGGTTTCTGGAAAGCCATCACAGGTGAGCTGAAGGGACTCCCTAATATTTCTTTAAAGATGCCTTGCTGTGGCATATATTCTATCACATGTATAATTCCTGCCACAGCTTCGAGTATGAAGTTGTCCTGGGGCATTTGTAGATACTATACTTTAGACTTCATTGTGATTCTCACTATTTCACCATTCTTCACTGAATCTCTTAAATTGAGAGGTAAAGGTTCTATTGTTAGGACAGGGAACAACCCAACTCCCTGTTTGCAACATCTGAGCACTGCCTCATTAAGCAACTCTCTGTATTCCTAAATCGACACCAGGAATAGAGTTATATCCTTAAATTGCCACATACAGACCACTCTGACATCCTCTCTGAGCCACTTTACTCTGCACCAGCATACATTTCTACTTAATATTCTTCTGCTTTGCTTCCAAAATATTACTGCAATATTGTGCACATGAGAAAATCTCATCCAGGGGCTTCAACTGCAAATAAATTACATTCTGCTCTATGTGAGAGCTAATTTTTTGATGCAAACCAAGGACAAAGTCAAGCTAAAAGAACCCACCAAAATGTTCCCTTTCAGGATTTTCAACACCCCTGAGCTGTCTGAAAACCTGAATCAATCTCATAATAACCATGCATGTACCCTGGATTCTTGAGTATTTCTGGTTATCATGACCCAATTGATCTCATTTTAAGGGACCTTCATTTGCAAATGAGTAATCACCTGGGTATACTAGTTAACAGTAGGGGAAGGGAAGGCACATTGATCTAGCATCTTTCTGCGGCTCTGTTTTTGGCCAATTCACAACCACCTAACATTCTGCCCACAAATACTTAGGGAGCACTATGTCATAGGCAGTATTCCAGTCTTCCCAAACAACTTTCAAAGTCTTTACAGTCCTGTCCACTGCATCATATTATAAGTTGGGATTCTCACGCAACTTTGGAAACTGATTTGCGAATGTATAGAGATCACTAAAATCCAAGACACATGAAAATACCCACCTCCATGCAAATCTCAACTGGTACTCTCCAACCTGTGTACCAGTCACACTAACTCCACCTTCTGCTCCACTTGTATTTTATTTCTTTTTCTTCTCTAGTTTTGCCCACCAGTCTTTGTATTTCTGCATATTCCCCTACTCCATGATGCATTCCAATAACCCCTTGACATACACTGTCAAACCTTGTAATTTCATTTTTCTTTAGTATAGCCTCAGCCATTAACATTCTAAAAATCGTCTTTAATTTTCTACTTTAATCAAATCAACTCTAAATTCTGTGGTCAACTCTTCCAGTCTTTGATGAGCCTCACAAGCATACCTTGCAGCTTCTCTGCTCAGGAACTTAAACTCTGCTTCAATGTACATGTCTATGAACTCAAGGTCAGGATTTCCCTTTGCCAGCTCCTCAAATTCTGCTCTTAATTTTACAACATTCGTTTCCCTAAAAAGAGTCTCTTCTGTCTTGGATTGTGATCCTGAAACTCCAAAATTAGTGAGAACAGATATTCTTCTAGGTTCGACCTCCTGTGCCGTAGGTCATGCTCCCAAATATATAGTGGTAGACACCGTAGTGGTACTAGGGGCTCGCTGTGACAACAGAAACACTAAGTGGCATATTTATAATGCCCTAGCGCCACTTTGCCCCACATTAACATGCATTGAGCCACCCTGTAACCCTTAACGCTACATTATGCCTGCGCCAGGCATAATGTATGCAAAGGGGGCGTTCCCCCGTTAGGGGAGCCGGAAAAATGGCATAAAGAAATCTATGACATTTCCTTGCTCAAGAGCAGATGTTAAAAGGGGGCTTCCATTCTTTAGAATGGAGCCCCATGTACTCTGCAGGAGTAGCACCAATATTTTGGCGCTACTCCTGAAGAGTACATCAATAGCACCATGAGAAATTATGCTACTGCCCCCTACTCTGTGCCATGGTGCGCCTTATTTTAAATACGGCGCACACATGGTAGCAGTAGGAGGGTGCTAAGGGATGCAGGGAAAGTGGTGCTGCACTTAGTGCAGCGCCACTTTCCATAAATCTGCCCCTGGGGGTGGTAATGACACTTGGTGCACTAAGCACAACCAATGATGGATCTGCTGAGGCCAGGTGTAAACCTACCTCTGCAAAACCCAGTTTATCATGTGTACTTGCACCTGCTCCAAGATCTACTCCTCTTCCAGTCACCAGTTGGTTTGGAGGGAGCACTACATGTGAAAGGACAGCACAGCAAGGAAGTGGTCAGGAATTTAGCAAATCATCCATAATTTCTCCATCTGTTTCACTGTCAATCTCCTCCTCCCTCTTGTCATCCCCACCTCACGGTCTTGATTTCTTCATTTCCTATCATAGGATGCATATCTACGTCCTCAATTACATCTTTTCTCCACCCCTTCTGTTTTGCATTGCATCTTGCTTCCATCCAACCACAGACTTTAATTCTCTTTTGGGTCCTATAGTTCTCCTTCTCATGAGTAGCATTTTCACATGCTTTCAATGCTCATAATTGTGCAGACCTCAGCTAGGAATTCATCAAATAATCAACTACTCAATTCTCTCCATTATGGCACCTCATTAAAGGTGCCATACTGGGGAAACTGAATGTAGCAATCTTTCACTGTAAACCTATTCCATGTTTTGATCCACACACAACTGTGCAATACTACCTTAGGAATCATAATGCATGTGGGTGTTCCTCTGAGGAGCCTCTTCACCTGCTTGGAATGATTACACCGTTTCTAAACATAGCTCCTAGTTTCTTAAAGTATTTCATTTTTGCCTCCTACTCAAAACAATACAGAATTTGTAGACCTCAAATTGAAATGACCAGCAGTTCCTAACAATTCAATACTTAGCAACTCAAACACCCAATTCTAGTATGATTCCACTGAACTAATCAATTACAGCACAACATCCAGTGCTTGACAACAAATCCCTTTGAGGCACACAAGCATAACAACCAATCCCGGGGGGACACCTAACGTTTCAGGGGTACATTTTAAATCTTCCAAACCTCCTTACACAATTCTAACATTTGCTACACCTACAGATAGTTCCCATAAAATGATCCACTCAGGTTAAAGTGGAAAGGTACAGTCTTGTGCTCATTAGTTTATCAGGATCCACCAGAAGACAGCTTATCTTAGCGTACTTCAAACTTACATTTAACTGCAAAAACACAACATTGGCCAAACCTGTACTCTGCAGGTGTACTGTTGCAACCAATTAGGCCATTCAATGATTATCACAGTAAAGAAAAACATTTCACAGGAGAACGAAAGCAAAGAAAGATCAGGTTTCTTAATGTGGCCTTTGGCTTAGCCTAGAAACAAAAAATTGACATGTTATGAAGCAAGATGACAACCAGTGGTAACTATTTTAAAACGCAGGCCTATATTAGCTACTGTCAATGTAAGCGTAACATAGTTACAAGTTAATTTTGATAACGCAAAAACATTTAATATGACACAAGCACCATGTTGCCCAGCTGCACAGGTAACAAGGATGATTTTTAGCAACCTCCTTTTCTCCATTTCACTGTATGGGTTGTGTGCAGATCCAGTGATTATATGCAAATGGTCCAGCACCTATGAACAAGATTTAAAACTATACCTGGGATTTTAACCTGCTCTAGTATTGGCTCTACAAATCTCCTCTATGTAGAGATGGTGGCTCAGACTTGCGATATTTTCATGTGCTCCAGCATGTTCCAGATCACGTTATGTTTGTCTCCCTCTATTCCCAAATTGTTACCTTTGTAATGCCTTTTTCCTTGCTGTTATTTCTGTGAAAAAAATATCTGCGACAGCAAGTCCATCCAAAACAAAACCTAAATTTATAGCAGAAGGTAGTGTACAGCAACCTTTTTACTTTCTTAAAAATATCAACAATTGTGAATCTTTAGGCGTGTAGGAAATGTGCATTTTTTTAATTGTTGGAAAAATACTAGAAACGGAGTAAAATTCCGCATAAAGGTTTGCGGGCAATATGTTGCATTCACTAAGAGGAAAATGTACTCTAGATTCCGGCAGAAGACTGACTCGCCCACCAAGAAAATATACTTCTGCAAGTCATGTTATACTCGAACCAGTCTTCCGCATGAAACATTCACATACAATATCTTATTATACAAAGTGATGACAGTTTCACATATAACACATACATCCAAATCCAGGAGTTATGTGAGGTTATGCATGAATAATCGTCAACACAAAAGAAGGCCAGCGGAGAGTTATAGACCGACAGCTGTTAATTCTCAATTATGATCACTATCTCTCAAAAATTCAAGAATGTAACCTAGCTGAACAGGGATATTACAACAATGTTACTTAGCTGAACAGGGATATTCCTTTCTAAAGGACAAATTCCCTCACCCAGCACAGGTGTCATGCTTCATCATTAGGAATCTCCTTGCACCATGACAACTGATCACGGTGCGAGCTACTACTCCCTCACTGAGAAAGAGGAGCTCTTCGGATGTTTTCAAAGAGTAGTAGAGACCCAGTGGTGAACTAAGGAATGGAGAGCATGAAAATGACATGATGATTAAAACTTACTACAGGACAAGCGTACATGTTTATTCATGCGTTTCTGGGTTAGAGTTAAAAGAAAATACACTGCAGGAGTTGATTGATCCTGCTTAGGTGTGTAACTTGGAGCAGGTCATCATGTTTCTGCCTGCTAAAACCTCAGAAGAGGTGAATTGGCATTCGTCAGGACATATGAGAAATGCTTCTGTTTTTAAAGGTATTAACAAAATCGCTCAGTGGTCCACTGTGAGGTTAAGGGTGGAACCACTGTCAATCAATCTGTAATCATCAGTACCTATGGAGTTTCTCAGTACTAAAGGGCCTTGTTAGAAATGGGGTCTTTGGTTGACAGTCAGGTTACCCCCTGTCCATGCAAAGACCCTCACTTTAGTCAGGGTAAAGGATAATCACCCCCAGCTAATCCCCGCTCTTCACCTTGGTAGCTTGGCACGAGCAGGCAGGCTTAACTTCAGAGTTTAAGTGTAGAGTATTTGTGCCAACACACACAGTAACTTAGTGAAAACACTACAAAGTGACATGACACAGGTGTAGAAAAATAGGTAATATTTATCTCAACAAAACAAGACCAAAATGACAAAAATCCACCATACACAAGTCAAGTTATGAATTAAAAAAGCAAAAAGAGTCTTAAATCCTTTAAAAAACAGTGATAACACTGTTAGTATGAAAAAGTACATGGGTTGTGTCAAAATAACACTGCACGGGTGAGTGTGCATCGGAAAAGGCCAGCGGTGCGTCGATTTATCAATAACAAGCGAGACCGTGTGTTGTTCCTCCTCCGGTCGGGTCGGCGTGCGTCATTTTTCCTCTCCGCAGGACAGCAATGCGTCGATCCGGACAGGCATCCTCGGGTCCAGGCAGGCTTTGCATTGTTCTTCCGCACCCAGCGATGTGGAGTTGAAAATCTGGTGACACAGTGGGGGTCATTCTGACCCTGGCGGTAAAATCCGCCAGGGCCAACGACCGCGGGAGCACCGCCAACAGGCTGGCGGTGCTCCCTTGGGCATTCTGACCGCGGCGGTACAGCCGCGGTCAGAAAAGGAAAACCGGCGTTGTACCGCCGGTTTTCCGCTGCCCTGGGGAATCCTCCATGGCGGCGCAGCTTGCTGCGCCGCCATGGGGATTCCGACCCCCATACCGCCATCCTGTTCCTGGCGGTTTTGGCCGCCAGGCACAGGATGGCGGTATGGGGTGTCGTGGGCCCCCTGGGGGCCCCTGCAGTGCCCATGCCAATGGCATGGGCACTGCAGGGGCCCCCGTAACAGGGCCCCACCATGATTTTCAGTGTCTGCCATGCAGACACTGAAAATCGCGACGGGTGCAACTGCACCCGTCGCACCCCTTCCACTCCGCCGGCTCCATTTGGAGCCGGCATCCTCATGGAAGGGTGTTTCCCGCTGGGCTGGCGGGCGGCCTTCTGGCGGTCGCCCGCCAGCCCAGCGGGAAACCCAGAATACCTGCGGCGGTCTTTTGACCGCGCAGTGGTATTCTGGCGGGCCCAGCCAGGCCGGCGGCTTCCGCCGCCGGCAGGGGTCAGAATGACCCCCAGTATCCCAAAACCATGCAGCATGGGGTTTGCGTCGTTATCAGCCTCCGTTAGCGGGTGTTGCACATTGTTTCTCCAGCCAAGTTGCATAGATCTTCCAGCTGCGATGCAAGTAGAGTGCAGATTTCAGCCGCGAAGCTGAGTCGTTTCGCAGCCGCAACTTGGAAGGTGTTTCGAAACTTTCCCCTCACAGCGGTCTGTGCGTGGATTTTCAGTCTTGGACTGCCAGCTTCACCTTTCAAGGGCTCAGGAAAGGGATAGGGCACCACTTGGCAGGGCAGGAGCCTCAGCAGAGAGTCCAGGTGCTGGCAGGGGAAATTGTTGGCCCTGAGACTTCAACAACAGGAGGCAAGCTCAGGTCAGGCCATGGAGATTTCTTCACAAGTAGGAATGCACGACAAAGTCCAGTCTTTGACCCCTTTCACAGGCAGAAGCAGCAACTGCAGGATAGCTCCACAAAGCACAGTCACAGGCAGGGCAGCACTTCTCCTCAGCTCTTTAGCTCTTCTCCTTGGCAGAGGTACCTTTTGATTTCCAGAAGTGATCTAATTTTCAGTGGTTTGGGTGCTCTTCTTATACCCATTTCTGCCTTTGAAGTAGGCCTACACCTTAGGGACACCTTCCTGCACATAAACAATCATTCATTGCCTTTTTCTCTTTCTATGTATGCTGCAGAATGCAAGAAACATGGAAAAAGCAAAAACTAGGAGGAATATGAGTATTCCTCCTCGTTGCGCCATGCTCACATCACTCCTAGGGTGGCGTTTGTTTTTGGTGCTGCCAGAGGATTTACCCCTTCTTTTAAATCTGGGGCAGGATCAAAAGCAATGGGTGTTGTGGTGGGACGTCCACAGCAACACCCATTGCACAACCCTCTGCCGCAGAAAACTGCATCAGGGCCCATAATTACAAGGTCACGGTAAGCCACAAAAAGTGGCTTAGCTCCGCCTTGTAAATGTGGCGCACTGCACAGCGCCACCAGAGCGTCACAAAAAGTGACACTCTGGAGGAGCAAGGGCCTTGGAAATCTGTCCCACAGACGTTAGAGATTTAGGGAAAGGTGCTGAAGTTCACAGTAGAAATTCTCAAGCCCGACCTCTATAAAAGCCAGTTCACCCACTGGCAAAATCTCTCTAATGGGAACCTGCAATAGGTACTCAGACACCTGATTAAATTGCTCATACATATATCTGACAAGCAAAGCAAATTAACCCACATAGAACAGACACTATGAACTAACACTTATGCTTTCATGCAGCTAATACATTTCTCCATCAAGTAGAGAAAATTAAGGTAAGAGGACTTCCAAAACATAAACAGAAAATGTAGCTGTGATTTTGTTTTCTTGTGATTACAAAACATGTCTATAACAAACCTTTAAACTAACTTTCAAACCAAATCCAAAGAAAGGGAGCATTTTGAATACTTTTACAGTGGGCTCACAGATAGATATTGGTTCTATGGTGTATTATCACAGTTTATTTAACTGGAAGCAAACCATTTAATATGATAGGGCTGTGGGTTTAGAACAGTCCTGTCTCCAGAAGCCATGATTCTCTGGACATTTGGATTTAGGTGAAAATGACAGAATAGTACTATTGATTTCAAAACTACTGTATAAGGCCAAGTGCCCAATCCAGTCTCATAAACTTGGCTTACATCCTTGAAAAGTTCTTGATGTAGAAAAAAATGCCTTTTATTGGACTCCCGTTGGTGGATTTTCAGTCTTGGACTGCCAGCTTCACCTCTCAAGGGCTCAGGAACTGGATAGGGCACCATTTGGCAGGGCAGGAGCCTCAGCAGAGAGTCCAGGTGCTGGCAGTAGAAGTTTTTGGCCCTGAGACTTCAACAACAGGAGGCAAGCTCAGGTCAGGCCATGGAGATTTCTTCACAAGCAGGAATGCACAACAAAGTCCAGTCTTTGACCCCTTTCACAGGCAGAAGCAGCAACTGCAGGATAGCTCCACAAAGCACAGTCACAGGCAGGGCAGCACTTCTCCTCAGCTCTTTAGCTCTTCTCCTTGGCAGAGGTACCTTTTGATTTCTAGAAGTGATCTAATTTTCAGTGGTTTGGGTGCTCTTCTTATACCCATTTCTGCCTTTGAAGTAGGCCTACTCCTTAGGGACACCTTCCTGCACATAAACAATCATTCATGGCCTTTTTCTCTTTCTATGTGTGCTGCAGAATGCAACCCACATGGAAAAAGCAAAAACGAGGAGGAATATGAGTATTCATCCTCGTTGCGCCATGCTAACATCACTCCTAGGGTGGCGTTTGTTTTTGGTGCTGCCAGAGGATTTACCCCTTCTTTTAAATCTGGGGCAGCATCAAAAGCAATGGGTGTTGTGGTGGGACGTCCACAGCAACACCCATTGCACAACCCTCTGCCCAGAATACTGCATCAGGGCCCATAATTACAAGGTGACGGTAAGCCACAAAAAGTGGCTTAGCTCCGCCTTGTAAATGTGGCGCACTGCACAGCGCCACCAGAGCGTCACAAAAAGTGACATTCTGGAGGAGCAAGGGCCTTGGAAATCTGTCCCACAGACGTTAGAGATTTAGGGAAAGGTGCTGAAGTTCACAGTAGAAATTCCCAAGCCCGACCTCAATAAAAGCCAGTTCACCCACTGGCAAAATCTCTCTAATGGGAACCTGCAATATGTACTCAGACACCTGATTAAATTGCTCATACATATATCTGACAAGCAAAGCAAATTAACCCACATAGAACAGACACTATGAACTAACACTTATGCTTTCATGCAGCTAATACATTCCTCCATCAAATAGAGAAAATTAAGGTAAGAGGACTTCCAAAACATAAACAGAAAATGTAGCTGTGATTTTGTTTTCTTGTGATTACAAACCATGTCTCTAACGAACCTTTAAACTAACTTTCAACCCAAATTCAAAGAAAGGGAGCATTTTGAATACTTTTACAGTGGGCTCACAGATAGATAGTGGTTCTATGGTGTATTATCACAGTTTATTTAACTGGAAGCAAACCATTTAATATGATAGGGCTGTGGGTTTAGAACAGTCCTGTCTCCAGAAGCCATGATTCTCTGGACATTTGGATTTAGGTGAAAATGACAGAATAGTACTATTGATTTCAAAACTACTGTATAAGGCCAAGTGCCCAATCCAGTCTCATAAACTTGGCTTACATCCTTGAAAAGTTCTTGATGTAGAAAAAATGCCTTTTATTGGACTCCCGTTGGTAATAGTTTGATTCTGCAATGTACATTATGCAAGTAACCTCTAACGTTTAAGGTTTGCCATCTTGTGCTCTTGGGTAAAAAGCTGACCCTTGATATGGGCATCTGGAGTTGCTGTATGTTTTGATGACTTATTTGAACTGACTAAAATTATCTTTACCTTAACAGAGTGTATTAAATTAAAGACCTTTATAATAATATTGCAGCTTGACTCAGAGTTGGCTGATCTATGGCTTATCATTTTTCCAGGGTGGTCAATCTTTCTCCAGAGCTCTAAAATTGTTTAACAATTTTAAAAGATTACATTTTTGAAGTTTACATAGTTGAACAACTGAACATTTAACTTTTGCATACACCTGTGTTTGATTACAGAACAGGCAGAGGGTCCTGGTCTGTGCTACGCACACCATTCAAAAGGCATACCTGGAACAGATTGGAACAGAATACACTGTTATTATAAATTGGGTTTCTAGTTGGCAGAGGTATGCACCCTGCCCAAGCAGGAACCCAGCCCTAGTTAGGGATATTCAGATACACATCATAAATTAACCTGTGCTCACCGTCTGGTAGCATGGCACAGAGCAGCCAGACAACTTAAGAGGCAATGTAAGTACACTCCAAACAGTAACAGCGAAAACACCACAAAAAGACTCCACATCAGGTTACAAAAATCTATTAGATTTTTATAAGCAAAACAAGACCAAACAAAAAAAAGCCAATAAGTAGAAGTTGAGCTAAGGTTTTTAAAGAATAAACTGATATGTAGTACTTAGAAGCATAAACAATGATTTGGGGCAATCTGGTCTAGCTAGACCTAGTTAAATCCAAAAGATTAGACCAAATGTGAAGAAGCGTGGGTCGGGTATAGTCCCAGACACATCCCACAGAAGTTTTACCTTCTGAAGAGTTCAGACAAGAGTCCGGTTTGCGGGGAAGAAGTTCACAGGGAGCAAGGACAGCGTAGCTGGCAGTGGTACGCAGATGAGAAGAGTCAGCCCGGCTTTGTGGACGGGTGGACGGGAGCCTTGTGATGCTTGCTGTGCAAAGAGACAAACTTTTGGTGGCTTGCTCTGATTCTTCAGGTGAGTGGCACAATTCTGAAGAGAATGGGCTAATTTGCAGTTTCGAAGAGCCCAAAAAGTTTGATTTCAGGAGCCCAAATACCACATCCATGAGCCTAGAACTTGATAGGCACCTCTTGGGGGTCTGAATCTTGTTGAAAGTGGGTCCGGGAGCCATGGGTGATGACTTGGACATTGTTTGTGTCCCTGGCACTTCAGGAGATCAGGAGGCAAGCCTTCAAGCCCTTGGAGTCACTCTGGTATCCTAGGTTCAAGATGGAGTTGCAGGTTCAGTTCTTCTTCCCCAGGTCAGGAGGGCAGCAGGTCTGCACAGCAGAAAAGTATTTCTTACTGAGCAGCAGTTCAGCAGAGTAGCAGTCCTTGTAGCAGCACACCAGATCTTCTTCCTGGCAGAGTATCCACAGATCCAGAAGTGTACTGAGTTGGTAGGGCCAGAGGTCCAATATTTATTCCCATTGGTGCCTTTGAAGTGGGGGTGACTTTAAACAGAGGGGTATGCAGTCCTTTGTGTTGAAGCAGGACAAAGCCTATTAATGTGTGTCAGTTCCTACCTCCCCTCCTGCCCAGGATGGCCCATCATGATGTTGATGGCCCATAAGTCACACTTGAGTCCTTTGAGTGTGACTGTCTAGAGGAAATGAACAATCCTAGCTGTCATGCAGCCCAAACTGAATTGGAGACAGGCTGCAGGTACACAGGACTCGGAGCAGGAAAATGTCAACTTTCTAAAAGTACAATTTTCAAAATTGTAAAAATAAATCCACCTTTACCATAAAGGATGATTTCTTATGACAATTCCATAGGTACTAAACATGATCTATCTACTCTTTCTCAATTCTGAATTAGAGTTTATTAAATATAATAAGGAATCTCCGATGTTAACCTGTAAGAGGGGTAGGACTCACAGCAGTGAAAAACAAATTTGGAAGGGCTTCACCACCAGCACATGTAAAAAATCAAAAGTACATGGTCTACCTTTTAGTTACATACCACCCTATCCTATGGGCTACCTAAGACCTACCTTAGGGATAACATATGTGTAATAAGAGGGGAGTTTAACGCTTGGCAAGAGGGTTTAAATGCCAAGTCAACATGACGGTGTAAACGCAACACACAGGCTGTGCAACGGCATGCCTGAGACATGTTCAAGGGTTACTTAAATGGGTGGAACAAGCAGTGCTGCAGTCCCAATAGTAGCATTTAATTTCCAGGCCCTGGGCGTATGTGGTGCACTTTACTAGAGACCTATAAATAGATTAAATGTGCCAATCAGGTATAAACTTATCAAACCATGTTTTGAGGAGAGAGCATATGCACTTTGGCAATAGTCAACAGTTGCAAAATGCTCAGAGTCCTAAGGCCAAAATGAATTCAGCAACAAGTGGAGGGTAAAAGGCAAAATGTTTGGGGGTGATAGTGTAGAGAGGGCCATTTCCAACACGACCTCCTCCAGCCTAAAGCCAGTGTAAGCTAATCAATACCCTGATGGACTTCCCTATTAGGCAACAGAACATGGCCTTGGCCCCTTCTCCAGGGGCACTTGTCAGTTCTATGCCACTCTGAACTTAGTTGGATCCCTCTATCTATACTCTCCTGAACAACTGGACTGACCCATGGGGAAACCTTCTCCTTACCTATGGACCCCACCAGTGCAGCACCTAACCTTAATTTGATCGCATATGCATCACAGTAGGCAGACAGTACCACCATGGCCAACAAAGTGATATGGCCCATTCCACCCCTTTGATCAGAATTCTGTTCCCAACTCAAGAAAAATGCTGTCCACAAGGACAGCAAGCAACAGAGGCTATTGACAGCTGTCAGTGTCCAGAGTCAGTCCATATGTCATCCAGGGATCTCTCACCTATGTAGTTTCCATGAGTGGGGGACAGTAGCCCCAGGTGTCTTGTTTCATTTCTCCACTCTATCTCCTACTAGTTCAGGAGTGGTATCCTGATGCTAGCCACTCAATCCAGGGTCTGTTCCCTGTGGCTGACTATGGGATAAGATTGACTCCTCCCTCACCCTGCCCCTCCATCTCGGCTCCCATATTCTTTGTTTGGGAGTGGTACCCACAGAAAACTGAACTGTCAGGGCACCCGGCTGGGGGGTGCCCCCACTCAGTTCTCCTATCACCGGGGAGTTCATGCCCCAGAATGTAGTCTAGCATCTAGGGACTAACTATGATCCTCCTCTGGGTCACTTTCCTACCCCAGTCCCGGGGCACCAGGGCCAAAGGGTGGAAAAAGTCCTGCCCATGGGCTGGCATCACCCTACACACCTGCCTGATGCACTGCTCTGGGGAAACTAGCCTTTCCACTATCATGGTGTTGCTAACCTCAGTATCCCTCAGAGAAGTGACTGGGACCCCATTCACTTCCAGCTGATGGAAGTGACAACTCACACCCTCAGGGATCACCAGCTCACTCTCTGAGACTATTTCCCAATTAAAGAAGATCATGGCATTGTCTATGACCGGCCCCTGGGGACTACTTGCACCAAGGCCACATTGGCCATTCCTGTAGAGGTCCCACTAGTGGGTGGTTTCTTTTGGCAGACAGGGTCCCCCTGATTGTGTCCTAGCTGGGAGCATTCAAAGCAGCGGGCTAGAAATGGGGCGCCTGAGTCCACTACCCACCAGAACCTCCCTCTTTTCTCTCAGAAAAGACATGGGAACCCTTTCCTTCCCCCTTAACCTGAGACCTGTCTGGGACTCCCTTGACCCCTTTCTTAGTCTGTTGGGGGGAACGTAAAGCACTGCTCTTGAGGTTACTCCCAGGTACGTTTTTGGACACTCTGGTGCTAACCCAGATGTCCGCCTCCTCAGCAAGCTTCCTGGGGTCAGTCAGCTTGCTATCAACTAGGTGTTGGTGCAGCTCTAGAAAAAAAAGTATCTAGCAGGTGCTTCTTGAAATTGGAGTTGGACAGCCAAGTATAATCATCAACCTTGCTGCCCCTCACCAAGCCCTTTAGTGCCCTGCTAACATAATCAAGGAAGTCCACTCAGGCTTGTGATGAGTTTTGTGTCTGCCCCGGATCTCTGCCTATATTTCTGAAGGGTCAAACCAAATTTGCTGACCAGAAGGGCTTTAATTGCAGTATTGTGTGTTTTTTCATCTGTCTCCAGTGTTAGGAGTGTGTCCCTTTCCACTGCTGGCATGTACTTCCACAAGCTGCTCCACAGTACTACTAAGTAACCTTGTGTACCCTTAGAGCCACATCAAGGGCTAACAGCCATTTATTGATGCCATCTCCCACCACAAGACTGGGCAACAAATATTTTGGGATGCAGACCCTTGCTTCACCAGTGGACACTGTAGGTATGCTGCCACCATTGCTGCTGGACTCCACTTGCATGTTTTAAATGTACATCTGCCTTAGGCTCAGCTCAAAGGCCATGCGCCTTTCCTCCATGGCCAGCCTCTTTTCTTCCAGAACTTGCTCCTTCTCCATTTTCAAATTGGCAAGCTCTAGTTTCAAATTCCTCTCCTCTCACCTGTCCACCAGCTCCTCTTGGAAAGGTTCTTGGATGACACACTGCTCCCTGCGCATGGGCGGACTTCAAGTCCTGGGAGGAGGTTTCCCTCTTCCTCAATAGGTTGCATGACAAGACCCTCTGGCAGGTCCTGTTCCAACTCCTCCTCATTTTCTGACCCCTCCTTCTCATTGCTTGTGTGGTTCTGGTTGACCTCGGTCCATGCTCTCAAAGCCTTCTGGAGCTCTGCCTTCCTAGAGCTCCCTTTAGTGAGCAACCGCCTCTCCTGAAGAATCACTTGAGCTGGGCCACTGTGAAGCTCTCTAGGTTGGCCAGCTGTAACTCCATCTTGGCAGGTGAGGGCACAGACACGAAAGGAAAACATGAGAATCAGGAGAATTTGGAAAAATCAAAAGTCTTAATCCAGCAGAAACAACTAGAATTGATCTAGATATGGAGTAGTACTTTACACCTAGTCAATGTATGGCACTGCACAAACACAAGTCCTATCCTCACCGCTGATCACCAATGTTAGAAATTGGTTTCTGGTTGGCAGAGGTGTGCACCCTGTCTAAGCAGGAACCACAGTCCTAGTCAGAGAAAGTCAGATACACACCATAAATTGACCTGTACTCACCCTTGGTAGTTTGACAGAAAGCAGGCAGTATTAACTTAAGAGGCAATTTGTAAAGTATTTGTGCAACACTTCAAACAGTAACACAGTGAAAACACTACAAAAAGACTCTGTTTGAAAGCAGGCTTTTTTCAGGTATCCCCCAACTTTTTGCCCTGTTTTGGATTACTATCTGTGGGTTTTCGACTTTGAGAGTGTACTGAGGCCTGCTGTACAGACCTCAGGGCCAGTGTTCTTTCCCTTTCTAAAGTGATATATTGAATTGGATACCCTCAATTGGCACGTGCTGACTTACTTATAAGTCCCTATTATATAGGACCCAAGTCCTAAGGGCATGTAAGGCTGGCTATCCACACAAGAGCTGCAGCGAAAACACGACTTTCAGCTACAATTGCAGACCGAAGAGGCTGTGCATGCACTGTACACCAGACTTTGCCATTACCACTAATGTCAAAGTCCTCTAGTCCCTTATCCATGCATGTATGTCTCTCTAGGGCAGGCCCATGAAGCCCTATTACAAGGAGCTATATATTGTTAAGATAGACATATATTTTCTGATACGTTTATACAGCAAGGCCCTAAAGTGTCGGTGTTTGATGAGTACAGTTAAGTAACCTTATAAGGTAATAACAGAGTTAACGATTAGCAAACCAATGGGTCTAACTTCTGACAGAGGCTACCTAACCCTGTCATGTAAGGTATCAATTAAAGAGGACATCAAATGTGACTCAATGATGTAGCCGATATTTATGTCCACTTTAATGCTGGCCACTTTTAAGAAAGTTGCCATACTTTGACCTAGCTAGTCGAGTGACTGCAGAGAGGCACAGAGACGGAATTAGGTTTCTGCCTGCTTGGGGAGATGTGTTGAATGACTTCCAGGCTGAGAACAAAGGGCCTGATTACAACTTTGGAGGAGGTGTTAATCTGTCCCAAAAGTGACGGTAAATTGACGGATTTACCACCAGCCGTATTACGAGTCCATTATATCCTATGGAACTCGTAATACGGCTGGTGGTATATCCGTCACATTTGGGACGGATTAACACCTCCTCCAAAGTTGTAATCAGGCCCAAAGTCTGTTGCCGCACTGGAGGTGCAACCCCCACGAACAGGATGGACTGCAAAGTGTGTTAGCCCAAAAGTCAAGCATCAAAGGGTGTGCCACCTTTGAAGGGCTGCTGTGACAACGCTCCCATACAGGAAGCCCTTTGTTTCCCCTACACAGGGTAGAGCCTGGGCCAAAGGAGGGAAAACCAGTTTCAAATCCAGTTTTCTATGGGTGTGCTGCCCATGCTAGCCACACATTCAGGAGAGGACTACTGAGGTCCTCATACTTGAGGAAGACTTCAAGCATACTGGTTGTGGCTTGCAAAGTACAATTTGGGATAGTCAGATACCACACATCACTGGAACTGTTATCAGGTAGAAGGGAACCTATTAGCCCATTGGCTAGGGACCGCATTATCCCCTCGAGGCATCCTACTGGAATATAATGGACTCTCCTGGCACCCAAGACTTCAGTACTCACTGGATTTGGACCAAAGTCGAGACGAAGAACACTATGCACCTGTTGAAAGCGCAGAAAGAGAGGCTGCAATGCTGGATCTGCATCTGCTTCATTTTGGGCTAGTGAAATTTGGACCCTGTTCTGCGTGCCAGGCTTGGGGAAAAGTTGATTCCCAGAGCCAATCCAAAGCAGAGATGGCAAGGGTCAATTGACTCCCCCCCAAAAAAGTAACTGTGGACATTAAAGCTGGAAGAGCCCAAACAACATTCCCGGTGGCCACCACAGCTTTTTTGCTGCTACCGGATGCCCAGCACTTCAACAGACAATTTGGTAATAGACAGAAGTTGAACTGGGTCTGCTGAACCCTTGGGTGTTGGTTGTGACCAGCTTCATCCATCCTAAGGGAACTTGCCCCACCAAAAGTTTGCACTGGACCCACCGTGTTGTAAGAATGAAAGGTCTGCATCGGCAGCCTTTGTTCCCTGCATAGAGGACTTCTTAGGACTCCATGGCCAGAGTAGTCCCCAATCACCTGTGGACTGAGGACTCGACCGGACTTAACCCACATGAACCACCAGCATCTGCAGCATCCATGAGCATCCTTTAGCCTGCATCACTCAGGAGCAGGACCACTCCCTAGAAGTAAATGGCAGACATCATCTAATGTTTGGAACTCACTTCAAAGATGCACTGGTGGCCCGGTAACTGTCCAAAGTTTCCTTCATAGACTCCTACACCTCTGTCCTGTTGGATTTGGTTATCCAACCCAGGTCAGAAGCACCAAACTGAGTGTATCAAACTTTTGCAAAGTTTTCAAAAGTTTGCAAAGTTTGGACTTGCTTGTTTGAGCTTGATGTTAAAGTTGTGGAAAGCTTTACAAAGTTACATCTCTGGACGGGACTTGAGAGGCGCGTTTTGGGGATCAGGACATAGTTGAGGGTGGGTCCAGGAACTGTGGGTGACGAGTTGGAAGTTTTTTGTGTCCCTGAGACTTCAGAAGAACAGGAGGCAAGCCAGTGTGTCGAAGTAAGCCTCAGCAAGGCCTACTAGTGCAAGTTGTTCGCCCTTCTCTGCACAAAGTCCTCAGACCATATTGGAAGAAGTTGGCACAGAAACTGAAATAAAAGACAAAGGCCCTCATTCTGGCCTTGGCGGGCGGCAGAGGCCACCCCGCCAAAGTCCCGCCGGCAGAATACCGCTGCGCGGTCAAAAGACCGCCGCGGTTATTCTGAGTTTCCCGCTGGGCTGGCGGGCGACCGCCAGAAGGCCGCCTGCCAGCCCAGCGGGAAACACCCTTCCATGAGGATGCCGGCTCCGAATGGAGCCGGCGGAGTGGAAGGGGTGCGACGGGTGCAGTTGCACCCGTCGCGATTTTCAGTGTCTGCATGGCAGACACTGAAAATCTTTGTGGGGCCCTGTTACGGGGGCCCCACGACACCCCATACCGCCATCCTCTTCCTGGTGGCCAAAACCGCCAGGAACAGGATGGCGGTATGGGGCTCGGAATCCCCATGGCGGCGCAGCAAGCTGCGCCGCCATGGAGGATTCCCCAGGGCAGCGGAGAACCGGCGGTACACCCAGAATGCCCAAGGGAGTACCGCCAGCCTGTTGGCGGTGCTCCCGCGGTCGTTGGCCCTGGCGGTTTTTACCACCAGGGTCAGAATGACCCCCAAAGTTTATTAAACCTCATGAGGTGGTACTACAGTTCAAACAGCACCCTTCGGTAATGTTTGAAGTAGCACACTGAACTAAGAGAACATGGTCCTTTTATACCCACGCAGGGGCTAAAAGAAGGTGGTACAATTATCGAAGCAAGACTTACATACATATAAGGTCATATGAAAATGCACAGTCGACAGGTAGGAGGGGCTAACAGTTTTCAAGGACTAGTTGACACATTACTGTCTGTTACTGATTACTAACAGCTGCAGATCTTACTGGGCATGTGCGAAAGTGGGAGAAGCTAAATATAACTTGTCACTAGACAGATTTTCAAGAGTAGTTAACAGAAAGGTAGGACAGAGCACATGGCGAGCACATGGCAGAAAAAATGGCTGCCATGAATACAAAATGGATTCAGCAAAATGTTCACAATAGTTGCTAAATACAAGATGTCTTCTGCTAATGCTTAATCTAATCGCTACTGACTTACAACAAGTGTGCCCCTGGAGTCACTCTGGGGTTCTGGGTTCAAGATGAAGTTGAAGGTACAGTTCCGCCTTCCCACGTCAATAGGGCAGCAGGCAGCGGGTCAGCACAGCAAAAAAGCAGTTCTTTCAGAGCAGCAGTTCAGCAGAATAGCAGTCCTTGTAGCAGCACAACAGCCCTTCTTCCTGGCAGAGTTTCCACAGGTCTAGAAGTGTACTGAGTTTGTAGGGTCAGCGGTCCAGTATTTATACCCAGTTGTGCCTTTGAAGTGAGGGTGACTTTAAAGAAGAGTCCTTGAAGTGCACAGATGTCCCCACTTCCTGCTCTGGCTCCAGACTCACTATAGGGGGTTATGCAGCCCTTTGAGTTGAAGCAGGACATTGCCTATTCAGGTGTAGGTCTCAGCTCCTCTCTCCCATCCTGCCCAGAATGTCCCATCAGGATATTGATGCCCATAAGTCACACCTAAGAGTCCTTTGTGTGTGGCTATCTAGAGGGAATGCACAATCACAGCTGTCACTCAGACTTGTATTGGAGACAGGCTGCAGGCACACAGGACTAAGAGCAGGGAAATGCCAACTTTCTAAAAGTGGCATTTTCAAGACTGTAACAATAAATCTGACTTGAACATTAAAGAGAATTTCTTATGACAATTCCATAGGTACTAATCATGGCATATCTACTCCTTCTCAATTAGGAAATACAGCTTATTAAATGTAATTAGGAATCCCCAGTGAAAAATGAATTTGGGGGTTTTCAGTACTCAAATCACAAAACTGAGTATTCCCACCCTAAAATTATGAGACTGCTTTCCTGCACAAGATCCGGTATCAATTAAAAAAAAAAGAATCCTTTTATTTTTATATGTGACCCTCACCCACTGCAATTGTGGCATGCTTCCTCATCGGGTCCACCCCAGCCCATAAAAGACATGGGGCCATATGCACGAACACTTTTACCCATAGACACAGAATTGGTAAAAACCTTTGCTACATCTGGCCCATGGTGTGCACAACCATATTCCAGGGAGCACTATTGGTATTATTCCTACCAGGGGCAGGGTTACAAAGATACAAATACATTGTGTTGGCCAAAGGGATTGCTTTAATCGCGGTCAGCGTGGGTATGGGTTAAAATCACCTTGAAGGAACTGCCCAGATATTGTGATCGTAAGACTCTCTTTTAAGCCACCAACGTGTTTCAGTCCCTATCTATGGCCTGCACGGTCGTGGACTTTAATCAAAATGTCTGTATATGGTGTTGCCCGATGCAAAGTACAGTCAGTCTGAAACAAAGACACTAAAAATGCATCACATGTAAAACTTAAAAGTGCATGTCCTACTTTTAAGTTACAATGCACCCTGCCCTATGGGCTCTCCTGGGCCTACCTTAGTAGTGACTTATATGTAATAAAAGGGGAGTTGTAGGCTTAGCAAGAAGGTTTAAATGACAAGTCGACAAAGGAGTGTAAACTGCACTCACAAACTTTGCAACTGCAGACCTGAGACATGTGTAGGGGCTAGTTGAGTGGGTGGCACAAGCAGTGTTGCAGTCCCAAAAGTAGCATTTAATTCCCAGGCCCTGGGCATATGTAGTGCGCTTTACTAAGGACCTATAAGTAATTTAAATATGCCAATTAGGTACATACCAATCAAACCATGTTTCAGGGAGAGAGGACATGCACTTTAGCCTTGGTAAATAGTGGTAAAGTGCTTGGAGTCTTAAGGCCAACAAAAACAAATTCAGCAAAAAGTGGATGGTAAAAGGCAAAATGTTTGGGTGTGCCCTGGTAGAAAGGGTTATTTCAGAAATCTTTATTATAAATATGCAGGCGTGTAATCCCCTTCTATAATACCATACTGTTATGGAGATGCACACCCCATTGCACCTCTGGGCAAGGCCCACTCTCTCAGAGACATTTTAAGGCATGGGCATAGTTAGTCAGATACCCTGCTATTAATAGTGTACATAAAAACATGTTCTTTTTTAATATGACATCTTGGCATGCCTGCTTTCCAGACACTTAGGGCCTCGGTGGATGGATCACTCCATCTCAACGGTGATGGATATTTCATCCGCCGAAATCTAAATCCCATAGCATATAATAGTCCAATTTATATTACAGCGGATGGCCTCCCTTTCTGCCTTGAGGGCAGAGTACACTACTTCGACCTCATGACTGGCAGATCATCCGCCAAATTTATAAATGAACACAGAGCAGGCAGTCATTTCTAAAGGCATGGGCAGGGATCCCTGTCACAGTGGTTTCTGTCAATGCATGTTCCTCTTTGCTACAGGACTGAGTAGGAAGGATACAGCCCAGTAGCAAACAGATTTCTTTTTTTCTTTTAAAAAAGAAAATCCCAAAATGATAAGGAACGGTAAAAAATGACTACATATCCACCCATTTACATTGGGGGCAGACATGTAGCCATTTCTCCGATGACCCTTACTTCCCAGGGCCGTCGGAGAAGTTTGGCCATGGTGGAGACAGAGTAGCCTCCATGGTGGCCAAATGTAAGTTCTGACTGCCATTAAATTTGGCGGATGGTCCACTATACTGGTGGGGATGGAACTCTGTTGATGTTGCAACAGAGTCTCCTCTCCACAAATATATAAATAAGGCCCTAAGTTTACAGGCCGGGCCTGCCCAACCATAATCCATGTGTTTATAGGCAGATGGTTGCAATTAAATGAAAAAATATTTCTGACTCATGTCCCTCCTTTAATTCACCTCACCTCTCTCTTTTCTTCTCTGCGGCCCTACTCCTACTCTATCACACTATCCATACCTCACATATGTCTTCCACTCGTCTTGCTCAGTACACTTATCTCTCTCCCATCTCTTACTAACTCTGTCTCACAATCTACCTTTTCTATCCTACTCTCTGTGCCTATCTCTACATCGCTTCTCTTATACCCCTTTATCTACCTCAACTTTATCTCTACCTCATAAATATCTCCACAGTTCATTGTTATATTTCCATTTCACCATCCTTTATCTCTGTTGCATCCATTGAATCTTTCTCTCAACTTCACCTTTATCTCACTCCCTTATCTCTCCATCTCTCAACACTGCACCTTTCCACCTCTCTAGACTCCCTCTCTACCTCACTACTATCTACACCTCCCTTTATTAAACTTGTCTCTCTGTCCCATATCTCTCTACCTCATTCTCGCCCTTCTTTCACTATGTGTCTTCTTTCTGTCTCTCTATCTAACCTCTCATTTTACTTCACTATTTGTTCACTGGATCACCTCTCCACCTCCTCTCAATCTTTGTACCTTTCTTTTTTCTGCCTTACCTCTAACATTATCTAACTCTTTTCTCAGTAACACTTTTTCTCTACCTATATAATTTTCTCTTTCATTATCTGCTGCCTGTCTCATTCTGATCTCTCGCATCACTTTCATTCTCACATCTCTATTCCAGCTCATCCTCTGTGCCATGCCTCTCTATCTCAACCTCTCTCTCTACATATCTCTCTATTTCACCTTTCTCTTTCTCCCTCTATGTCTATTTAGTAACCTCACCTCTTTTTCTCTGCCACACCATGACTATCTACAGCACTTCTTTTCTTTCTATACCACATTGCTCTTTCTCTCTTTTAACTCCCTTTCTCTCACTTCTCTCACCAATGCGCCTACCTCTACCTTTCCCTGCCCCTAATAGTTTCTACCTTTTTTACTTTACCTCTTCATTTTCCTCACAACTCAGTATACCTCACTGAATACCCCTGACATGATTTTACTTCTACCTTTCTTTGGTTTTCTTTGCCTTTCTAACTCACCTCGAACATTATGGGCCAGACTTAGGAAGCCCTTAGCCCACCTTGCGCCACATCTGCATCATTTTGTTTCTGCAAATGTGGTGTTAAGGTGGCATTCTCCCTCGCCATGTTTACAAAGTGGCACAATGCATGCACCACTTTGTAATCCCTTGCACCACCTTATGCCTGTGCCAGGCATAATGTATGCTAGAGGGGCGTTCTGATGCTAGGAGGCCCGAACAAATAGTGCAGTGGCTCAGAGCAGGTGTTAAAATGACTCACATATTTAAATCAATGGGCCTCCTTGCAATCTGCTAGACTAACATCAAACTTTACACGCTAGTGTAGTAAAGCTCCACAATTACGTAAAGATTTTTGACAGTACTGTCCGAACTATCGCCATGGTGCGCCATATGTTAAATATGGCGCAACCATGGTGTTGTTAGGTACTGGTGCTAGCGCAGGTGTATTAAATAAAAATTATCAATGAGTGTCAATGTATTCTGAATAAGCCATTTGTGTAGAAAAAATAATAATATAGAAAAATAATGCACGCATTTGAAAATGTGATTACGAAGAGTGGCCGCCAATATTCACAAAAGTGTACTTACTAGTGAATTAACATTGTGAAATGTTGAATATATGTTTGAATAATGTGGTAATCTGTCATATTAAGGGTTAGGAATTTTGCTTTAGCTTTATTAATTGTAGGCCTTAACTTAGCGAACGTCTTGGCCTAGTTTGCCAGGCCTCATGTCAAAGCTGTATTTCTTAAAGTTTAATAAAATGGCTGTCCTAGAGAGTTAAACTGTGATTTTCCATTTTGAATGATATGCTCGTAGCTGAGAATTGCTTCTAATGAGAACCGACTGCTAGAACATGCTGTTCCTACTAACGTAATATTTTCGCGGTCATTACAACCCTGGCGGACGGTGTTAAAGCTGCGGTAATACCTCAAACAGGCCAGCGGACCAAAAAAGGGAATTATGACCGTGGCGGAAACCGCCAACATAGACAGCCACTTTAACACTCCGACCGCCACGGCGGTACAGACAAGCAGCGCAGTGGTCACCACCAACAGACAGGAGGAAGACAAAGTACCGCCCACATTATCACAACCAGCCAATCCGCCACCTTTCCGGGGCGAATTCACCGTGGATAAAAACACGGCGGAAACAGCTTTTGCAATGCGAAAACGCTCACCTGAACACACTCCACGACGGAAGGAGGCTACCATGGAGCCCGAACTGCAAATACTCCCTGCGCTTGTCTTCTTGCTCCTGTACGATCACCATCAACGTAGGCGCCGAAGACAACGGTGAGTACTGCACCTACGACATAGGGGAGGGGGGAGGCAAAAGTCAGGGGGACACACACGCAACACCCCCACCCCCCAACCCGACCCTCGCACACTACAACACACACACCAATGCAGTTCCAAACAGCACAGTAACAACCCACAACCCCCCCGGAAGAATGCAAAGACAAAACGAAATCAGTTCAAACATTGTAATGTATCAAAATACAGTATCCTACTATATACAGATAGATATACACTTTCCAAATATATACATCACGATTAGTAGTGCTGGTATGCACATTTCAATGTCCGTGGACCACTGGGCCCAAAATGCATGGGCGAGGCCCACACTAGATACCTGTCCACAAACGGAGAGAACACTGCAGGGGCATCAGATAGAAATACAACAGGCACCTCAGGGGGAATGGAAGGGGGGGCACCTCAGCCGGATTACAGCATCACGCCAGATCCACGACGGGGCTCCATGCCCATTGATGTATCCTGGGGAGTGCAAAGCCACAGTCTCTCAAGTCTCTACAGTGGGTGGCTTGCCCACTGTACCATCCTGGGGAGTGCAAAGCCACAGTCTCTCAAGTGGATAACAGTCTCCACTGGTTCTGGAGGGGGACTGGTGCCCAGAGTGCTTCATCCTGTGAAGGACAGACATAGTGGATGCAGGTCTCCACTGGTTCTGGAGGGGGACTGGTGCCCGGAGTGCATCACGCGCCCCGTGACGGACCCTGTTCTGTCACTGTCCCAGCTGCACATGGGCTAACGATGCTTGATTTGGCGGTGCCTTGCCCTGTTCAGCGGTCTTCACCATGTCGGTCTTTGGCCTGTTCAGCAGTCTTCACCATGTCGGTGCTTTGCCCTGTTCAGCGGTCTTCACCATGTCGGTCTTTGGCCTGTTCAGCGGTGCTTTGCCATGGCGGTGCTTTGCCCTGTTCAGCAGTGCTTTGCCATGGCGGTGCTTTGCCCTGTTCAGCAGTCTTCACCATGGCGGTGCTTTGCCCTGTTCAGCGGTCTTCACCATGTCGGTCTTTGGCCTGTTCAGCGGTGCTTTGCCATGGCAGTGCTTTGCCCTGTTCAGCGGTGCTTTGCAATGGCGGTGCTTTGCCCTGTTCAGCGGTCTTCACCATGTCGGTGCTTTGCCCTGTTCAGCGGTCTTCACCATGTCGGTCTTTGGCCTGTTCAGCGGTGCTTTGCCATGGCGGTGCTTTGCCCTGTTCAGCGGTGCTTTGCCATGGCGGTGCTTTGCCCTGTTCAGCGGTCTTCACCATGGCGGTGCTTTGCCCTGTTCAGCGGTCTTCACCATGTCGGTCTTTGGCCTGTTTAGCGGTGCTTTGCCATGGCGGTGCTTTGCCCTGTTCAGCGGTCTTCACCATGTCGGTCTTTGGCCTGTTCAGCGGTCTTCACCATGTTGGTGCTTTGCCCTGTTCAGCGGTCTTCACCATGTCGGTCTTTGGCCTGTTCAGCGGTGCTTTGCCATGGGGGTGCTTTGCCCTGTTCAGCGGTCTTCACCATGGCGGTGCTTTGCCCTGTTCAGCGGTCTTCACCATGTCGGTCTTTGGCCTGTTCAGCGGTGCTTGCCTTTGCTGTCTCTGACCTGTGCAGCGGTGTGTGGCATTACGGTCCCTCAGTGCCCAGCGGGGCTGTGGCTGCCGGGGCCCTCCAGGTCACTGACTCCGGTGGTGGTCTCCTGACCTGTGACGATACTGGTGCCCTCCAGGGCACTGACTCCGGCGGTGGTCTCCTGACCTGTGACGATACTGGTGCCCTCCAGGGTGTGACGATACTGGTGCCCTCCAGGGCACTGACTCCGACGGTGGTCTCCGGACCTGTGACGATACTGGTGCCCTCCAGGGCACTGACTCCGGCGGTGGTCTCCGGACCTGTGTGACGATACTGGTGCCTTCCAGGGCACTGACTCCAGCGGTGGTCTCTGGACCTGTGACGATACTGCTGGCGGTGGCGTCCCGGCTGTCGGGGAGGATGGCGGCCTTCTCCGCCGTGTTGCTCTTCCCAGACTTTGGAGACTTCTTCTGCCCCTTCAACACCTTGGGAGGAGTCACAGCAGACTCAGCACTCCCCCTGCGACCCTTGTGAGTTGTTTTTCCGCCAGGAGGCTTCACCCTCTCTGTCGGCCACTTTCCAACTTAAGGTGCTTTACAGGGGGTGGTGTGGCAGTGCTTTGGCTCCGTGTCACACTGGCTGCCCTGGTGGCCGGTGCACTCCACACACCTTTAACACGCACCACTGGTACCGGACTTTTTTTGGCTGAGGTGCTACTACGGGACCTATGAATTGGAGGGGTGGGGGTGGGGGGAAAGAGGTCAACGTCACGGAGGAAGAGTTTCTGACGAACCTTGGGATGGGTAGCTGGAGGGGGTCTGGGAGTGGAGGAAGAGGAGGTGGTTGTAGGAGGTGTCACTTTAGGTGATTTGGGTGCAGGTGCAGGTACTGGAGGCTGTCGTGTGGTGGATGGATGTTGGGTGTGTGGGTGCCCGCGTTTGTGTACTTTGGGAGGGGGCATTACAGACACACTGGGAGTGGACACAGGGGACGTGTAAATGGTAGTGGGGGTGGTGAGTGCAGGTGAGCGGGGTGTGGTGCTGGGTGTTCTGGTGCGAGTCCTAGTGCCTGTAGATGTAGTGCATGCAGGTGAGAGTGGAGACGAGACTGGGAGGGAGGAGGGAGACGACGAGGAGGGGGACACAGTGGAGGCAGTGGATGTTGCTTTGTCTGTATGTGGGTGATGCTTGTGTGAGTGCCAGTGGGATGTGTGGTGCTTATGTTTGCCTGAGCTACTTTTGTGTGTTGGGGTGTGTGCATGCTTGTCTTATGGTGTGCTTGGGATAGGCTGGGGTACAGGGGATTGGGTCTTGGTGGAGGAAGTTGGAGGGGGGAGGCTAGACACAGGGACAATGGCTGCCATCAGTGCTGAGGCCAGAGATTGCAGGGTTCGATGAAGGGCAGCCTGACCAGAATGAATGCCCTCAAGGAATGCATTACTGTGTTGCAACTCCCTTTCTACACCCTGGATGGCATTCACAATGGTAGACTGCCCAACAGTGAGTGACCTGAGGAGGTCAATGGCCTCCTCACTGAGGGCAGCAGGGGTGACTGGGGCAGGGCCTGAGGTGCCTGGGGCGAAGGTGATGCCCACCCTCCTGGGTGAGCGGGCACGGAGCGAAGGCTGAGGGGCTGCTGGGAGGGCGGTGCTGGTAGGGGGGGTGGCGGCTGTACCTGTAGAAGTGGGGGGCACAGATAGTGCCGCCACCACAAGGGAGCTCCCATCGGCGGATGAGTCCGTGTCGCTGTTTGGTGATCCGGTGACCGACGTGACGCTCCCCTCGCCCTCCGTCCCACTGGTGTATTCAGAGTCTGTGGTGTGGCCCTCCATGGCCATGTGGGATGCAGCTCCTTCGTGCTCCGGTGCCACTGTACCTCCGCCTGATGATGCTGATGCACAAAAGAACAGGGAGAGCACAAAAAGGGGGGGGGGACGACAGAAGAAAGACAGGTTGAGTGCATGGCTTACCGCTACCGTTGGCGGACAATACAGACACAGCAGCCCCCTGCACTACGCCGTGCTCTTGGCCTCTACAGATGCAATTCCTGGGATCTGGCCTACATGGCTATAGTGGACTTCTGCACACATAGATGACACAGGGGCATGTATACCTGTACTTGGCACACTACAGAGGTGGGGTGGAGTGCCACATGGCATGCATTACGGAGGGGCCTAGCCTACCTAACTCGCCCTGGCCTAGGGGAACCCACAGCCCTCCTCCCCCACCCAGACCCCTCCACTGTGCGCAAAGTCCGCAGAATGATGTTGTACTCACCCCCGTGTGTCTGCTGTGATGCCCTCAAGCGCCCATCCAACTCAGGGTAGGCCACCGCCAGGATCCGGAACATCAGGGGGGTCATGGTGCGATGGGCACCCCTCCCACGTTGGGAGGCCATCCCCACCTGAGCCTCCGCCGTCTTCTTGCTCCAGCTGCGAATGTCCTCCCATCTTTTATGGCAGTGGGTGCCCCGTCTCTGGTGGACCCCCAGGGTCCGGACGTCCTTGGCGATGGCATGCCAAATGTCCTTCTTCTGGTGGGCGCTGACCTACATGACATGTACAGGGGAAGAAGAGAAGTCATTAACAAGTGCACCGTCGAAGTGAGTGGCCCCCATCCCTACCCTTGCCATGTGGCACATGCATTCACAGTCCTTCATGGTCGCTTAACTCTGCCCCCTTGCTACTGACATCCAGCCCTCTCCACCCAGCATAGCCCATACAACATGTTCCCTGTGTACTTACCTGTTGGTCTGGAGGACCATAGAGTAGTGTGTACTGGGGGAGGACCCCGTCGACTAGCTTCTCCAACTCCTGAGCAGTGAAGGCAGGGGCCCTTTCCCTAGACGCAGCAGCCATTGTCTCTTCCAGACCGAGGTCACAGCAGCACTTGCAGTATAGGTCCTCTACTGTCAAAGATCAGGTATCGAGTGATTGAACAGATAGTAAATGGCGGTCATGTCCGCGGCAGTGACGTCCGCGGCGGTGCGTATCATCACCGCCGGCGCACTTCGTCATTGGCTCCTGGGACCCATAGGGTCCAATGTTAACCAATGCAGCATTGCGCCGCGGTCTACGACCGCCTACCGCGACGGTGTACAACGCCAGCGCAGATACCTCACACCCCATTGTCCCACTTTAGAGGTCAGGCAGCCGCCATTTCAGGGGCCCACATGGCTTCATTTACTACTGCGTCACACATACCTAGACCTACACTCAACACACATACATGATGAGTTTTGTATTTGGTGTCGTGTTCTGTGTAGCTGTGGGTACATACCTGGGATTTTGTTGACTCTGTGGACGCTGTTCTCCTTCTTAGGCACCGTCAGCTGGGACATTTGAGGAGATGGCGGAATCCTCCGGTGTACCGACCGCTGGTGGACCTGTTAACAATGGAGGAGCGACATTTGATCATCACCTACAGGTTTGACCGTGCCACAATCCAGGAACTGTGTACCCAGTTGGAGCCAGACCTGATCTCACCAATCCGCCATCCCACAGGAATACCCCCTGACGTGCAGGTGCTATCAGTGCTCCATTTCCTTGCAAGTGGATCATTTCAAACAACAGTGGCCATGGCATCAGGGATGTCCCAGCCTATGTTTTCCAACATGCTGTCCAGAGTGTTGCCTGCCCTGCTGAAACACGTAAGGAGCTACATCGTTTTCCCTCAGGTGGAGGATTTGGCTACAGTGAAGGGTGACTTCTATGCCCTTGAACATATCCCCAACATCATAGGTGCTATTGATGGCACCCATGTAGCTCTGGTCCCCCCACGCAGGAGTGAACAGGTGTACAGGAACCGGAAGTGTTATCATTCCATGAATGTACAGATGGTATGTTTGGCAGACCAGTACTTCTCCCAGGTGAATGCTATGTTCCCTGGCTCAGTGCATGATGCCTACATCCTGCGGAATAGCAGCATCCCTTATGTGATGGGTCAACACCAGAGGCACCGTGTGTGGCTATTAGGGGATTCTGGTTACCCCAACCTGTCATGGCTACTGACCCCAGTGAGGAATCCCAGGACCAGGGCAGAGGAACGCTACAATGAGGCCCATGGGCGGACTAGGAGGGTAATCGAACGCACCTTCGGGCTCCTGAAGGCCAATTTCAGGTGCCTCCATATGACAGGTGGTTCCCTATTCTACTCACCAAGGAAGGTGTGCCAGATCGTCATCGCCTGCTCCATGCTTCACAATCTTGCTTTGCGACGCCAGGTGCCTTTTCTGCAGGAGGATGGTCCAGATGACAGTGTTGTGGCAGCTGTGGAGCCTGTGGACAGTGATGAGGATGAAGCTGAGGAAGAAGACATAGACAACAGGGAGTCAGTCATACAGCAATATTTCCAGTGACACACAGTTACCAGAGGGTGGAAGGTCAGTGTTGGGCTGTGCCTGTGCAAGGGGAACCGACTGTCCTGAGGCCCACGATGGTCCGGGCTGGTCATCTGGATCCAGTTGGCCAGAGCTGCTGTCATCACTGTGGGCCTCTTCTGTGGGTGGGGAAGAGATGTCTGGACCCTCCTGTCTGGTGACGTTGGGTAGTGGTCCTGCAGGGGTATAAAAGCATGATTATTGCATGTGTGTGTGTCATTGTGTGCAATGGGTGGGTGTGCGTGTACCCCAGTGCTAGCATTCCAGTGTGGGGGCTTGTGTGATGATGGTTGGGTGGGTGTTAAGGGTATGTGCTGTGGGCATGCTTTAGTGAGGGGTGACCATGCTTTGGTGTTGCATGCAGGGCTTGGTTTTGGGATGTGTGGTTTGTGTATTGAGTACATTAGTGAGGATTTGGCGTGATAGGGGAGGGGGTGAGGGTGGGGGTGTGAGATAGCATGCAGGTAGGGTGGGGGATATGATAGTTAAGATTTGATTTACCAGTGTCCCATCCTCCACTGACTCCTCCGAGGCCCTCAGGATGCATGATGGTCAAGACCTGCTCCTCCCATGTTGTTAGTTGTGGGGGAGGAGGTGGGGGTCCGCCACCAGTCCGCTGAATCGCGATGTTGTGCCTGGATATCACGGAACGCACCTTCTCCCGTAGGTCATTCCACCTCTTCCGGATGTCCTCCCGATTTCTTGGATGCTGTCCCATAGCGTTGACCCTGTCGACGATTCTTCGCCATAGCTCCATCTTCCTGGCTATGGAGGTGTGCTGCACCTGTGCTCCAAATAGCTGTGGCTCTACCCGTAGGATTTCCTCCACCATGACCCTGGGCTCCTCCTCGGAAAACCTGGGGTGTCTTTGGCGTGACATGGGGTGGTGTAGGTGATGTGTGGGGTGGTGTATGTGTTGATGAGTGTGGTGATGTGTGGTGGTGTGGGGTGTTTTGAGCGTGGATGTTGTATGGGTGATGGTTTTGTGTGCCTCTGTGTGGTGCGGTTGTCTATTGCTGTTGTCTCTCTCTGGCCTTCTTTCAGATATTTTGGTCTTTGGGGTTTGTGGATGATGTGGGTGTGTGTTTTATATTGTATTGGGTGTGTGGGAGTGGTGTTTGTATGTGTATCAGGTGTGTGTATTTTGAATTGTCCAATGTGGCGGTGTTTTGGAGATGTGTGTGTATTTTGAGAGCGGCGGTGTGTACCGCCAATGGAATACCGTGGTTGTAAGACCGCCGCGTGAATTCGTGGGTCGTAATAGCATGGGCGTGTTTCTGTTGGCGTGACGGTGGAGGTTTTGTTTTCGCCAGTTTGGCACTGACCTTTGGTGTGGCGGAGTTGTGTGGGTGTCTGAATTTCGTCGGATTCCGAATTGTGGATCATAATAGCTGTGGCGGGATTCCGCGGCGGTGTGTTGGCGGTCTTCTGCACGGCGGTAAGCGGCTTTTACCGCCAATGTTGTAATGAGGGCCTTTGTGTGTAATGTGTGTGAGACTGACTTTCTCAGGAGGAGAACAATGGAGATACTGACTGGAGTGTAAGCTGCAACAATATTGTTACCTGACAAGCCGGATGATGAGGACATTGCAGGACAAACCAATCAACGACATGTGAACGGAGTAATAGTAGAATTCATAGAGTTGGTATTTTAGTTTTATTGGACAAAGTGTGAACATGTGATTAACCCACCAATAGGGATTTGGGAAGCAGTTTTAGTAGTTTTAATTTAACAATGCTACACTGAGTAGAACCAAGCATTCTGCCCTTGCTTTTTGCCTTAAGCATTCTACATTTGCCAGACCGCCATTGCCCATTTTCTTGCTGGACGAAAGGTCAATATTCCCTAGGCGTTTTGACAAGAGACGTGCTTAACTTTATTCCTTAGAGACTTTGCGTTTTCCGAACTTTGATGCTGAATCTTGATGCCTCGCTGATCGACTCATGTCCTGATGACGAAGACTGACTCTGCTTGCTGATCCACACTGAGGATAGGTATAATGATGTAGACTGTTGATTATTATGCATATTTGCTTTTCCTTTCTAGGTACCAGCTGCATTGTTTTGATAGAGCCATAGTTAAATGTTCTTCCAAATATGTTTTACAAAATTGTTTTGCATGAAGCCCAACATGCTGATGCTAATCTGATGTTAGTTAAGGATCCTCACTAATGAAATCATGCTATCAGGGAATAATGCTTGATGAATTTCTCTGCTTAACTTAATGTATGTGAATCTTTTGATGCAGTTGACTTTGCTACTGATTTGCACCATAACCTTAGAATGTGTTGTAGTTCAAGCTTTGATTAGATTACATTTCTTCCACCACTTTGGACAGCCAGTATTGTTTCTCTATGTGTTTCATTTGATTTTGAGATTAATCTACATGACCTTAGTATTGTTAATATAGGGAAATAAATATTCTAACTTTTACTAAAAGATGGTTATTCATGTCTGAAAGGTCATGGTGCATGGCAATTACTGACTCTATTGATTATTACTGTTATTGATTGTTGATGATTATTGAATATTGTGTATTGATTATTGATCATGTACTGGAGCTATGGTAAGAACATCTTAATTGTGAGTCAAAAGGTTCATCGACCTATTCGCGTCCCCTTATAAGTTTACTTATTAAGGTCAGATGCGCTAACGGAGATGGTAGCAGAGGTAATGGTTAGTCTCCTCAAGAGCTTATCATGGACGTCCGATACAGAGTAACAGGTGTTAACAGTGTTGGCAAGGAGAAGTGAAGGTTTGTCTCCCTAAGAGCCTGGTATAGGTGTTCCCAGAATTGGTAACTGCTTGATGAGTTGGTCCTTTGAGAGTTTATTATTATTGAGATCTGGGTTTTATTTTTCAATGATGCTAACTGGAGAGACAATGATGTTCCCTTAAGCACGCAAATGACTTTCCCAGAATCCTGCTAATGGTTGTTTGAGAGTGTTCTCGGCGTTCTAGTGAAAGTGTGAATAAAGTAGGATGCGCTTCCACAGCTTATGCAAATCGCAGGTGAATTGTGAGGGTTTTAGGGAGTTTGCGTATTCCAAATTAGGTTGAAGAAAGAGTGTGTGTACTCCGCAGTGTGAGAGTAGGGAAGTCATTGAACTTCACATCTGTGTAGCGCTTTGTGCTCAAAAATTGTCCACGTGGTTGTTCATGTACAGACCCTGCATGGTATAAGGCTCCGGAGTATATTGAAAAGTGTACGAAACACTTGGTTCTATGTTGTAATCTGTCTGGTTTAGTAGGTTGATTCAGCGTGATCGACAAGTCAGATTGTGAGTAAAGTGAGTGAAAGAAAAACTTTGACTCAGATTTGGCAAGTCCTATGTGCACCAGGACAGACCCATTGATCAGTTGAGGGTAAATTTTGTACATCGAATTTTGCTTGCGAATCTGGGAGACTGAAAAAGAAGGGGTAGCTGTAAGTGCGGGAAGAGCAGTCAGTGAAAAATCTGTAACGTTTCTGAAGCGATTGTGTTACCTTTCCGGTAGTAAATCAGCAGATTTGTTTTTGGTTTTTGTTCTTTGATTAGTGCTCGCAATTTTTTTGCATTAGTTGGTGTGACTCAGATTTTGAGAGGACAAGCCGCAAGACTTTGTCAGCCACAGTACGTGTGAGTGTGATGTCATTGGAGCCGCACTGGGATAGGTTGGTTAGTGAGAAGGGTCACACACGGATTGGCAGCCATCCGTGAGAGGCAATTGGTTGAGAAAGTAGGTGAAAGGAATCTTGGGATTAAAAGTCACTGCCTGATTTGATTTTAAATAACAAAGAGGTCGAAAAGATGAAATTTTTCAAAGCTTTAAAAAGTGCCCTAAGGCGAGATACATACATTAAAACAAGTATAGGCAAGGCTACACCACCAGAAGGTTCACCAGCTCACATTGTATTGGAAGAGAATGGTGTTGCGCCATGTCTTTGGCTAAAGCAATGCTGCAGATTGACAGAAAAGGACGGGAACTTCGCATTTCCTACAAATGGGACCGTTCAATTTGAGGGTTTTGGAGCATTTAAGAATGGTGCAATACAAATCGAAGCAGCTTCCGAGACCAGCACAGTTTGAGGCGGTTGCGATTTGGGAGCTAGTAGCCAGACAGCAACAGCAACAGAAATTCGAGAGGAAGATGAAAAAGGCAGAAAAGACTCTAGCAGAGGCTAGATGGGACAGTGTTCAGAGAGTTTGGAGGATGGAGACTTTGCACGAAATTAAGTTGTTTCTGGCAATTACGCAGGACAATGAGGAAGGAAGGAAAGCTACTAGGAAGACTAACAGAAGTCCGTTCGAGAATAGGGAAGCTAGAAATTCTTCAGCAGTGGAGGAGGAATCAAATGATGATGAGTTTATTACACAGTTATTGAGAGATCGCCCACCACCATATGCAGTACATGAGATGGTCTGAGTACCAGTGCTGATCCAACAGCCCCAACACAGATAATGAGTCAATGAGTCCGATGCAGGTTAATACTAGCTTGGTAGAGAATGGGATGCAGAGTGATCTTAATGTGCCCACTACTCCTGTAAGTGCAAAATCAGGTGCATCCGCCAAAGGTTCAGAGAATCTATTCTGATGTGCCCATTATGGAAACAACTTCGAACTTAATGGTGCCTACGGAACAGGTTTACCCGAGACCAATGTTGGTCCAGACTGAACCAACTCCAATTTTACTGCCCCAAGTGCAACTACAGGTAATGCCAAGATTTACTCCAGTAACAGGGACACAGTCAGATATGACTCCATTGATTAATCAAAATATGGGAGTTACTCTCCCACAGAGCGTAAGTGCCAGAACAGCCCAACATGCTATATCGTTACCTATTACTGTTGGTCCAGCTGTACCCTTATTCGCCCAGAAGAAACCTGCTGTAGGTGATCAGGGAGCAATGTCCCAGAATATAATGAGAAGAAGACATAATGAAAATGTTCAAGTAGTCTCTCCTGTGGGACAGAATTTTGACGGATCAAGATCATTACTAGACCTTAGTCCATTTGTATCACTTCCAGATACTATGGCAGGGTCAAACGTTAGCCAGAGTTTGAAATTCTTAACATCGCATACCCCGAATGTAGTTGCACAGAAGGTGCCACCAGTCCAAGCAAGTAACATCTTGTTGCAAGGATTGACATCTCAGCAGTTAACTGAATGGTTAGACAAGCTGAATACCCCACAGAGTGGTCCTAAAGGAGAGGAGTATTTGAATTGTGCCAGGCTAAGCATGGAAGCGGGAACTCATTGAGGGAACTATGGGGGTGAATAGGTTAGAATCCTACAGAGAGAGGTGAGCAATGTACATCAGAAATTAGCAGACTTGGCAGAGAAGTATGGCAAAGAAATAGAGAAAACAAAGCATTTGAAAAGGAGTTATAGATTAGATTTTGAGGCTAAAGATTTTGAACACATGAGATCTGACAGAATGAAGGCACATCGTAAGGAATTGCTTCAAAGTGCTCAGACCTGGGGAGCATTAGACGAATGGGAAGGCAGATGGGTAAAGAAAACAGACAAGAGAAAAAAAAAGGGATTCATTGTAACTGACTGCAAATGTGCAGCTGGATAAAGATCCAGTGAAAATCTTACCAATGAGAGAGATTCTAGGGGGAGATTTTGTTCATGTCCCTTTGAGCAGAAGTGACATTCTGTCATTTACAAATGATTATCCAAAATTGAGAGAAAAGCCAGTAGAGTGGTATCTGCAGACGGACAGGTTTGTGAAACTCACAGAGTGCCTATGGGAGGAAACGAACACATTACGAGAGATAGTAGTTCCAGCAGATCTGTGGATCGAGTGTAAGAGGAGTGGAGATTGGCCAACAAGCGAACCCGAAAGAGACAAGAACATAGGTGCCCCATCTCCTGAGGTAATGATATATTACTATAAAGTGATTGAGTTTTTGAAAAACAGAATTTTGCCCAAGAACATTGATTGGCAGAGGATTGACAGGACAGCTCAGGAAGCAGAGGAGTCCATACATGCTTACTAAGAGAGATTGTTGCAGGCGTTCAAGCATTACAGTGGTACAGAGACAAATGAGGGGAAAGACATGTTCCATTTTGTGTCATTTGAGTCATCTGATTTGTTGGTAAGCAAAGCCGATTGATGAGGTGTTGGAGTATGCGACCTACTGTAGTACTGTAGTGATGAGATTGAGTTGAAGCAGAAAAAGCTGAAAGAGAAGGCAATGGTGATTCAGATTAAAGCAGCTCAAAGAGGGGTGCAAGGGAATTTTCCACAACAGTTACCACAGCAACAGCAGGGAAACATGATGTTTGAGCCCCAGATGAGAGGTAGAGGTCGTAGAGGAAATATAACTCGTGGTCCAGACTTAAGTACTTTAGTAGTTCAGAATGATGTGCAGGGAATGAAGAAGTTATTGCTATGTCGCATTTCAGCAGAGTAATGACATCAATTCATTCCAGAATGTGAGAGGACAGAGAGTGAGAGGTCCTAATCCAAATTTCCAGAATAATGGGAATCAAATGCAGAATTTCCAACCCATGCAGCAGGTGCAAATGCCACATGTACAAATGTCAGCCAATGCAACAACAGGTTCCCATGGTACCTAGACTGCAAATTCAAATACCTGAAGCCCCAATGGAACAGCAACAGATGATGCTTTCTCAACAGGTCACAGGTCAGAGGCTTAACCAAAGTAGTAACACAGTGCACTAATTCCCGTTACACAGTGAGAATTAAATAAATGGTGATTGGACGAGTGACAGTTCAGATGAGGAGCTGTGTGTGCTTGCAACTTCCTTAGAAGTAGATCAAAGAGGTCCCTATGTGAAAGGAAAGGGCTTGGGTCACAGAGTTTCATTCTTGGTTGACACCGGAGCTACACGCTCTGCAGTGAGAAGTGCAGAAGTTCAAAATTTGCCCCTTTTAGGTAGAACAGTTCAGGTTGTGGGAGTAGCAAATTCCAAATTTCTCAGTCATTTGGAGACCATTGCAGAAACTGACTCATAAGGAAGTCACTGAACCCATATTGTTAGACCAGGCTGGAATGAAAGTGATCACTGAATTGAGAGAAAATATGTGCAAGGCTTCAGCTTTGGGTATGCCTGATTACACATAACCTTTCACATTGTTTTGTCATGAGCGTGATGCATGTTCTTTGTCTGTCCTGACACAGGTCCATGGAGGTGTACATCGCCCAGCAACATATTTTTCAGCTACTTTGGACCCAGTCACAGCAGCCTTACCAGGTTGTTTGCGCACAGTTGCAGCAGTTGGTCAGAGCCTTACACAGTGTGAAGGCATTGTGATGGGACATCCCCTGACTGTAATGGTTCCTCACTCTTAGAGATACTACTTACAAGGATAAAAACCTAATATTTGACTGGTGTGAGGTTGCAGATATGAAACAAGTATTTTAGGGTCATGTGTCATTGAAAAGATTACAGTGCTGAATCCGGCAACCTTACTTCAAAATGAAAATGGCAAAATTGAGCAAGTGGAAGATGTTGAGCATGATTCTCTTGAAGTAAGTGACTTGTGCACAAAACCGAGACCTGAAATTAGAGATACCTGATTGGAAGAAAATGACCAAATTATCTTTGTTGATGGGTCTTGCCTGAGAGACAATGCAGGGACATTGAGTGCACTGTCACTGGTATCTTGGAAGCTGCTTCAATTCAAGGAGTGTATTTTGCCCAAGTAGCGGGCCATGTTTCTGCTCAGTTGAAAGTTACGATCTATTCGGATTGCCAATATGGATTTGGAGTAGTGCATGATTTTGGCCAGTAGTGGTCACAGTAGTGGTCACAGAGAGGTTTCATGACCTCGTCTGTTTCACCAGTGAGAAATGGTCATAGAATTAAAGAATTGTTACATGCTATTCATATGCCTGAAAAGGTTGCCGTGGTAAAATGCCGTGCACATATGAAGTCGGAGGGCTATGGGGGTCATTATGAACATGGTGGTAAACACCATTCCCCGCCGTGGAGACGCTGAACAGAATCCCGCCATTAATGGTGAACAGAAACCCGCCATATAAAGATGCAAAAATCTGAATCCATGAAAATGTTCCCAGTCAACAGTCACCGCCAGGACCTTGTCGTCGAAAATGCAGGACATCCCACCCCGCCACCGCCGAGCACACAAACTCCCTGCCCTCCAAATAATGATGCACAAATCACTGCAGCGGTCAGTGGAAGTCGAACGACCATTGGCGCTACAGACCGCCACGGCCAGCAATGGGACCCAACAGTAAGAATTGCACACATTGGCAAGTTTGAAACCCACACACCTGACACACATCCACAACACTATGAAATACTCACAGACACACCCCACAATCGTTTGCACAGCCAATAGGACACCTGAGATTGAGAACTCCACAAGCAGACATTGAACGCCACAACACACAAATCACACACCCAACCACACAACAGCACCTTCACCTAGATCCACACAACACACAACACACCACCCACAACACACACCATGGCACCCCCCAAGCACCCACGCTTCACAGAAAGTTAGCTAAGGACCCTGGTGGACGAGATACTGAAGGTCGAGCCACACTCATTTGGGGCACAGGTCCAGCACACACCCATCGGCAGGACAATGGAGTTGTGACAGACCATTGTCAACAAGGTCAATACAGTGGGACACGCACGAGAGATGACATCCGCAAGAGATGGAACGACCTGCATGGGAAGGTGAAGTCCATGGCATCTAGGCACAACATTGCAGTCCAGAAGACTTGGGGAGGACCTCCACCAACAACACCCGACTACACTGACTGGGAGGACAAGGTACTCCTGCACCCTGAGGGCCTCACTGGACTGCTGGAGGAATGGATTCGGGTAAGTCGTCTACAATTACCCCATATCCATCACACCTGTAATGCTTGCACCACCCCACCCCTACAACATCCATCAGGACCACTACCCCACCAAGGCAACAATCACAACATCCAGTTACCCTGCATGCCCATAATTCCACCAACAGACCGACATACCTCCCCCTGTGTACAGCCACCTACCCCTGCAAGTAACCACAAAGACACTACATCACCCACAATGCACCTCCACATCCTCAGAAAAATGCAATGGCAACCTCACAAAGGCACCCTGCATGGCCCAAAAGTGGAAAACCTGCACAAAACCCAGTCCTGTGCACCCCATCTGATTATGCAATTGTAACAGACATGTCTATTCCCCCAAACAGGCACCACCACCCATTCCATCCTGACGGACAGGACAAGGAGTGGAAGTGCCCCACATGGAGACAGAGGCACCACCCAGGGCACCGGAGAGGGAACCCTGGACAGTGAGGAATACCTTGGCCCCTCACACAGTCCTGGACTGTCACCATCCAGCAGCCCCACCCAGGACACCACTGACACCCCTACCACACACCCACCAACATCAGGCCAGGGGAACTGGACCCACACCTGTGGATCAAGGCCATAGACTGGTGGAACACAAGGACAGAGGCCACAGTCACCACCTACCAACAGGCAGGAAGACGATGGCCAAGTACAAGTGGTACCGCCAGACCTGTGCAGGGGACACAGCCACAGGGGGCTAGGCCCAGTGGAGGGCATCAGTGGCTCAGGGGGGAAGCCACAGGATGGATGCTGCAGCCCAGGACATGATCTCTGAGGTCCTGGGAGCATACCACCATAACCAGGACATATTGGCCCACATTGTGGCCACCCTGGAGCAGAGCCAAAGGCTGCAGAGAGCCCAGCACCAAGAGACCATGGAGCAGTGGAAACTGCACAATACCACCATGGCCACCATAGCAGGTGCGCTGCTGCACCTTGTCCCAACCCAGCCTGGGACCCCAACAGACCAGTAAGTCCATACTACAGGCCAAGATACAGACCAGCCAACAACAGCAGCAGCAGCAACTGGACTTGTGCCACCATCTGAGGACACACAGGAGACCTGCACCTCAACCCGTAAAGGCCAACACCAGGCACCCACATGGTCCTGCAGGCCCAGATATGGCACTGGAACACCTGCCAAGACCAAGGCCCCCTCTAAGAAGTGACTCTGACAAGAACTGTCCTCCCAATGTGCCACTAAACCACCATCCACACCGTGCAATAACCCCAAAAACTGTAACTAACAGATGGACATATCACCACTGCCAACAATTGCTGAGACCTTGTAGCCAATATGGACATCCACTAGTAGCCCACTCCCATCACTGTAAAAAGCACCATGGCATCCCTGACACCAAATAAAACACCTGTTCACCAATGTAAATTTCCCCTGTCATTATGTTGAATCAAATGGAAGTGTGCCTGCAATTGTCATTGAAATCATTTATTCATATCTTAATTGTAGAAATGGCACCCCACGCATAACATGGGGTTGTGCCAACAGAAATGTCAAACAAGTTGTCCATAATGTCACATGTCCCATACAAACGTGGTCACAGTGACAATGTCTATAGACCCAACACCCCCATAGAGGATAAGGCATACCGACAGTATGCTGCACAGACAGCAACAGCATCAAATAGTATCACTTAGTTACTGGAAGTATAGTTGGATCAGTTGGTTCTAGGAGCGTACATCTTCGCCCTACTCATCATCAGCATCACTCTCATCCCCTCTCTGAGGAAGCAGGTCATTGTAATTCCTCTCTGCATCTGTCCTAGGTTTCCTCACTGGTGTCAGGAGCCAACGCATGTTGGGGTAGCCAGAATCACCTGAAAAAGGGGGCAAAACAGGACTGTCACTGACAACCCTCAGTTGCAGACAGCCTGGTTGTCTGCTATGTGCCAAAAAGTGTCAGACACACTTATGATCCATCCTCTGTCCCCTTGTAGTTGTTCCATCATGGGTGGCACACTGCTGTTCCTCAGCACCAAGGAATCATGGACTGATCCAGGGAACATGGCATTCACATGTGAGATGTACTGGTCTGCAGTACACACCAAGTGAATGTTCATGGAGTGAAAGTTTTTCCCGTTTCTGCACACCTGTTCACTTACTTTTGGGGGATGAGAACTATGTGGGTTCCATTGTAATAGCGTAAGGCGATGTTCACCGCCGTGTGACCATTCATTGGTTAACATGGTTGTCAATGGGGAATATTAGCGTATCATGATTGCCGCCGGCGGTGACGGTGCACACCGTTGCGGAGCGCAGCCATCTCGTCACCCAAACTTCACTTGACTCCCAGATTACATGCATGCAGGTACTACACTGAGGGGGTTATTACAACTTTGAAGGAGGTGTTAATCCGTCCCAAAAGTGACGGTAAAGTGACGGATATACCACCAGCCGTATTACGAGTTCCATAGGATATAATAGACTCGTAATACGGCTGGTGGTATATCCGTCACTTTTCCGTCACTTTTGGGACAGATTAACACCTCCTCCAAAGTTGTAATAACCCCCTGAGTGTGCTGCTGTGTCCTGACTCTGGTCCTGGAAATGGCACGAGTGGCAGGGGAAAGGGCCTTGGCCTTCACCACCGAGGAACTGGACAAGCTCGTGGACGGGCTCCTACCCCTGTACGCAAAGCTCTATGGTCGACCAGAGGTACAGGTGAGTAGGTTGATTGAGGGGCATGGATGTGTGCAATGGTGGTAGATGGCTGTAAACATGTGTGCATGTTTGACACTGTACAGTCGTGGGATTCATGACATGCTGAGTGTGTGAGGTCCTGTTATGCTGTTGTGAGTGTCCATCCCATAGGGGACGTATAGCCAGCTGTATCTAATGGGCAGTGTCTGACCTTTGTGTTACTTTTTCTGCGTGTCCCATATAGGTCAGTGCCCATCAGAAGAGGGGACTCTGGCATGCCATTGCTATGGACGTGCGGACCCTGGGGGTCTACAACTGGCGGAGCACCCACTGCAGGAAGCGGTGGGAGGACCTGTGGCGCTGGGTGACAAAGAACTGTGAGGCCCAGCTGGAGAAGTCCTCCCAACAAGGAAGGAGTGCCCGTCGGGCCCTGACTCCCCAATGTGCTGCATTCTGGCAGTGGCGTATCCAGACCCGGATGGGCGCTTGAAGGCTGCACAGCAGACACAAAGGAATGAGTACAGAAACCATCGTTTGCCTCCTTGATGGATGTGTGAGTGTGCTGTACTATGTATGCTGTCTTTTGACAGGGACTCTGACTGATATTATTTTACATAATGGCCCCCGTGGGAAGTTTGGTTGTAAGGGTCAGGTCTGCAGTACTTCAGGTCCTTCTGTGATGTTGGAAATGGCTGTAGAGCAGGGTTGTGGCCACTAGTCAGGGGCATGGCCATGTGTATAGTGGTAGGTGCTGCATGGTGGAATATTTGTAGGTTGGGTGTGTGTGTGAACCAGTTATGTACCTCCATTCAGCTATTTACAAGTGTCTCTCCTGTTTTGTCTCCCCATCCCTGTTCGCTTGTGTTGTCTGTGTACATCAGCATCATCTGGCGAGGAAGCTGAGGCACCGGCGAGTGGGGATGCAGAAGCCCATGGTTCCACGGAGGCAGAGTCGAGCGACACCAAGGGGACCAGTGGGTTGGAGGGCGAAGGGAGTACCACAGGGGAGGCAACTACCACTGAATGTAGTGACTCTGATACCTCCTCCGATGGGAGCTCCCTGGTGGGGGCGGACCCTAGTGGGAACACCCATTCAGTGTCATCATCTGCCACCCCCATACCATCACCACCCTCCCATTTGCTCCCCACCGAGTTGCCCGTGCCTGCTCACCCATAGGGGTGGGCATCTCCTTCACCCCAGGCACCTCATCCCCTGCCCCAGCCAGCACTGCTGCCCTCACGGAGGAGGCTATTGACCTCCTGAGGACCATCTCTGTAGGGCGGACAACCATTGTCAATGCCATCTAGGGGCTAGCATCAGAGGTGCAACAGACCAATGCCTACCTATATGGCATTCAGGGTGCTGTGTCTGGCCTACAGAGATCTTTTCAGGCTCTGGCCTCCTCTTTGATGGCAGCCAGTGTCCCTGGTCATTCCGTCCCCCCTCCAACCACCTCTACCCCTTCCAGGACCCCACTCCCTTCACCCCTCCCAAGCACACATTCTGGCAGCATTGCACACCCCTCAACACACAAGAAGCACACTGAAAAACACAAGCACCACACTTCCCACCACAGGCATACACACAGTCAACATACAAAGACACACACACCAACATCCACTTCCCCCAGTGTGTTCACCTCTTCCGCCTCCCTGTCTGTTACCTCTACATGCACACTCACAGGCACTGCACCCTCATTCACTGCTGCTTACACCTGTCTCAACCACTCCCTCTAACCTCCACTCCCACGCCTTCCTCCAGGTCCACCCAGACTACCCCTAAAATAAGTTTTCCTATCAAACCTACTGGCCCACCCCGTCTCATCCCTAAACGTGCCCACCACCTTGCCCTGTCCACTCCTCCCATGTCACAGCCCGCCCCTGCCGCCTTTTCCGTTCCCGTGCTACCTCCCCTGTGAGCAAGAACCCCCGTGCTGTCCCAGGTACATCTGCCGCACCCCAGTCCAAGGCCGCTCCACCAGCTCAAAGACGAGATCCAAGCCCCCTCCACCTTCCAAACGTAAAGCCAAGCCCCCTCTCCCAGTCGTAAGTCCCCACCCCACCACCCCATGCCCCTGTTCCCTGAGGTGCTTGGATGCCCCATTGTTGCCCCTTTAAGGTGGAGTACCATTTGCACTTGTGGGAGTCAAGTTGGGGCCATTGGGCCCATCGGCCTTTGGACTAAGGACTGGCCATTGGCCTTCTGTTGGACTTCTGTTGCTCCTGGAGCTTAATAAAAAGTTTGTGTGGCCAGTGTTGGTTTTGGCACACTCTGGATCTGTGGTTCATCGTTTCTTTGTGGGGGAGGGTGTTGTGCACATGTGTGTACTTTGGGCAGGTGGTCTTAGCCTTGTGTCAGGTAAGTACCTCTTGCTCTGGGGTGTATGGCTTATGCTGTTGTGAGAGGATGTGGGTGCTTTGCAGGGTGGGTGGTGTGGGTGGGTATGTAACGGTGCCCTTTCTTTCCTTGTTTAGTAGGTTGCTGTATATCCGTTGTAGTCTTTGTCGGTGGTCTCAGCCATGAAGGTATAATGCAAGGAGCAGGACTGGCATGATTTGCAACTCTCTATCCATGTTTGCTTCAGCATGTTGTGTGAGCCTCCGGTGAGTGTTTCCTTATATTTGGTTACTTTCCACCTGGCTTTGCGTGGCGGTGGTTCTCGTCCCGGAACTGATGGCGGTGTAGTGCGTCATTATTTGATGGGCGGGTAAGGCCTTTCCGTCGGCCTGTGGCTGGTCTCTGGCGTCCTTGTCGGCACTCCTCTGCTGGCGGTGAGTGGGTTTCAGGCTGCCGGTTTTTCAGGTGGTTCATAATTTGGCGGGCCAGACTGCCTGACTGTTGGCAGTAGTTACCGCACCCGCCTGTGGAGCGGTGTTTACCGCCATGTTCATTATGAAGGCCTATGTGTCATTGGGAAATGGATATGCGGATTAATTCGCAATGTTTTGCGCATTGAACTATACATCCTCATTCAAAGACATGTGGGAACTGTTATCTGAAGAAGATTAAACTTATACAAGCTATGCATTGAAAATAATTGACATTTTGGAAGAATTGAATATGTTTCAGAATAATGTTGACAGGGAGGAAAAACGTTCATGGAGCAAAATGTGTGCAAAGACAAGATGAATTGTAGGTTTCAGAAGAGGGTCAATTGGTTTTGCCAAATAGCCTGTTGTCTCAAATGGCGAGGTAATATCATGGTCAAGCACACATTGGGAGGGATGCAATGATTCAGTTGTTCAAAAATGATTGGTTTAACCCAAAGTTTAGACAAGTTGTTGAAGCAGTTTGCCATCGTGTCATTTGCCAACAACTAAATGCAGGAAAAGGGACAGTGATTAATTTGAACCTCATTGGAAGAGCGGGAGGTTCATTCAGCAGAATGCAGATGATTTTATTGAGATGCCTGTGCGTGGAGGTTTGAGATATGTGTTGGTGATTGTTTGCTTCTTTAGTCACTGAGTTGAAGCTTACACTACACAAAGAAATGTTAGTCTCACCGTAGCGAAACTACTGCTTAGGGAACTGATACCACGTTTTGGGTTTCCGATCTCTTTAGAATCAGATAGGGGAAGTCTGAGAGCTGGAGACTGGGTTATGGTCAGGAAACACGTGAGGAACATGTGTTTGGAGCCTCGTTGGAAGGGACCTTATCAGGTAGTTCTGACAACTACTACAACCGTGAAGTGTGCTGGAATTCTGAACTGGATTAATGCAAGTCACATGAAGGAAGTGGCATGTCACCTGTATCATGAAAAAGAAGAGTTGTTTAGAGTACCAACAACAGCGAGAGAAGTCTCAGGGCTGGAAAGAGAAAAAAGGGGAACTGAGACCGATCTGAGCCCGTTGAGGACGGTTCAATCACTCCTGTGAGAGACGAAGGAGAAGACCTCCAGGAGGGTGACGGAGAGCCTATCTCAATTGAGGCAGCAGTAGAGCTTAGTCAGAGGAGGGCTTTCCCCGAAGCAGACGATCTTGAGAAACAAACAGAACAATTACCAGACCCAGAGGGTAAAGGAGTTGAGGTGGATCAAAGCCACTGTGATCTGACTCCTCCTGAAACGATTGCAGGTCTGTCAAGAGAAACAAACGCAGAACAAGGAGAAGGTTCAAGTTCTGCTCTGAAGAGAACCCTGACAAAAGGTCAACTGAAAGGAAATACATGGCCGGAAATGCAAATAGAAAGAGGAAAAGAAGTGGTTGTTGAGACAACAATCGAGGAAGAAGTAGATAGCACAAGGAGAGATCTAAGTGAAGGAGATTTGAATGGTGATCGAAAGTTTAAAAGAAAGAGAATAGCAAGTCGAAGGTACGCATGTCCTGAATGGGCGTATGCAACTATGAATGAATGGCAGCAAGTGTTTTTGTCTTTTTGTTTTGATAGAGACATTCCGGGTCGGTATTTTGGCACCTGAAGGAAGCTGATGAACTGAACTGTTGAAACAATCTAAGAGAAATTTTTGAGAAAGAGACTGATGAAAGTAACTGGAAGAGACATTGATAACCTGATTTGACTTTTGAAAACCTGATTTTAACAAAGCTGCTAAATGATTTTGACAAGGGTTCCTGGAAGTGAGACTGAGAGTGGTAAATAACTGCTGAAAGAAGAGTTGTCTATTTTTTATTTTTGCTGCAGGTTTTTCTAAATTTCTCCTGCTTTCTGATTCTTTACAGTTCATAAGTAACAGTCAGCAGGGTAGGAATACTAGGCGTAGTAAATATATGAGCATTGGTTTGGTGATTATGTGTGGGATATTGTTTGTGTTTTTGATTGTGGGTTTGTCTGTTCTTGATAAGAGTGAAGCCATACTTCTGCTTTTGAGATGACTACTGCACTAACAGCAATAGAGCCGTTTAGGTTAGATGAGAAAGATTTGCATAGCGATAATAATGTGCAAGGAGAACTTTCTTCTAATGTTTTCTATCACTTGTTGAGTGAGTATGTTGAGACAACGGATGCGAAGAATTGTTAAGTGTGTACGCAAATTCCTTCATCAGTCGAGGAAGAAGTTACTTACCATAATTTGCCACTAATTTATGTAATAAGTTGTAGTCTGCTACTAACAAGATTTTATAACCAGGAGTACATTTAGGGGGTCATTCCGAGCCCGGCGGGCGGCGGGTGCCGCCCGCCGGGCGGAAACCTCCAAAAGACCGCACCGCGGTCAAATGACCGCGGGGGTCATTACAACTTTCCCGCTGGGCTGGTGGGCGATCTCCAGAAGATCGCCCGCCGGCCCAGCGGGAAAGCCCCTGCAAAGAGGAAGCCGGCTCCGAATGGAGCCGGCGGATTTGCAGGGGTGCGACGGGTGCAGTGGTACCCGTCGCGATTTTCAGTGTCTGCAAAGCAGACACTGAAAATCTTTGTGGGGCCCTGTTACGGGGCCCTTGCACTGCCCATGCCAGTGGCAGGGCAGTGCAGGGGCCCCCAGGGGCCCCACGACACCCGTTCCCGCCGCCAGGAACAGGCTGGCGGGAAGGGGGTCGGAATCCCCATGGCGGCGCTGCTTTCCCTGGGCCAGGGGAAAACCGGCGGGAAACCGCCGGTTCCCCTTTTCTGACCGCGGCTTTACCGCCGCGGTCAGAATGGCCCAGGAAGCACCGCCAGCCTGTTGGCGGTGCTTCTCTGGCAGTTTGAAACCGCCAGGGTCGGAATGAGGGCCTTAGTACTTTTACTCGAATTATGATGTTGTGTTTTTGTTTGTTCCTTTAATTAGGTATTGGAGTAGAGCAGCTAAGAATAATGACAAAGTAATAGAGGTTTTTTTGAACCTACATTGACATCTGGCACATCTTATGTGCATAGAAATAATCTGACATGCTTGCTTACACCTTTAGAGAAAAGCTTCTTAGATCACACAGATGACAGGAGAAAGGCATTGAAGGAGAAGTTAGAAAAAGGCTTAGAGAAAAGGACTTACAGGAATGATCACGCTTATAGTGCAAATAAAACGCAAGGGAAATTAGCTTTAGATACACAACAAATAGGGACACTATGTATATACAGGGCTAAATCACGCACTGACACTTTATATGTGGGAACGAGTGAATGTAAGCATGTGTTTTTGTTTCAGAGTAAATGGACGTTTATGTTGATTGGACAGGACCTGGCAATTCCCATATTTAATGCTTATTACCGTCTTCCAAGAGGACTGGATGGGATATGTTATTTGGGGATAGTTTTCCCAAAGATTTATCAAATTAATGATTTGAAGAAATATCCGGAAGTGACTGAATTACATCATATGAGACAGAGGAAGGAGTCCTCTTCTGGTTTATTGGGAGATATATTTGGATCAGTGATTCCTTCAGTGGGAATCATTTTGAATTCGATAAAGATTTGAAAGTCGTCTACTAGTGTGGATAACATGCTGACAAATTTTTCAGGTGCCTTACCCCTGATAGATACTGAGTTAGCTTCTGATAGAGCTATGAATCTTCAGAATCGGCTTGCTTTAGACATTCTTTTAGCGAACAATGGTGGTGTCTGTAGAATAATTAATTCTAAGCATTGTTGTTCGTAGATTCCTGATTACAGTAAGGAAATTAGAGGCTTAATTACTAATCTGACTAATGAAAGTGCTGATTTGAAAGAATTGAAGGAACCAGGTGTTTGGTAAAGGGTTGGGAATGGTTTTGCTTCAGTGGAAAATTGGCTCAGCAACATTTGGAATGGGTTTCTATTGAAAATATTGTAGGGAATATTATTATTGTGGTTTGTCTAATTGGAATATGGGGATTGTGTAAATAATGCAAAATAATTAAATTGAAAAGGTCAAAGAATAATCAGAGGAGGGAAGAAAAGAAATGGGAAAAAAATATACAGAGAAAATTCAAAAGGGAAACAAAAAAATGAAGGGATAGAATTGACAAAATGTTAGCTGATGCAAAAATTTGTGGGTGGAAGTTAGTGTGATGACACATTTAGTCATCAGAGGAGGGATTGCTAGAGCAGGTGTATTAAATAAAAATTATTAACGGGTGTTCATGTATTCTGAATAAGCGATTGGTGTCGAAAATATAATAACGTAGAAAAATAATGCACACATTTGAAAATGTGATTACAAAGAGTGGCTGCCAATGTTCACAAAAGTGTACTTACTAGTGAATCAATATTGTGAAATGTTGAATATATGTTTGACTAGTGTAGTAATATGATATATTCAGGGTTATGCATTTTGCTTTAGCTTTATTAATTTTAGGCCTTAACTCAGCGAATGTCTTGGACTAGTTTGCCAGGCCTCATGTCAAATCTGTATTTCTTAACATTTAATAAAATGGCAGTCTTAGAGAGTTAAACTGTGATTTTCTATTTTGCATTATGTGCTCGTAGCTGAGAATTGCTTCTCAAGAGAACCTACTGCTACAAGATGCTGTTCCTACTAATGTAACATTTTATGTGTAATATGTGTGAGACTGACTTTCTCAGGAAGAGAACAATGGAGATACTGACTGGAGTGGAAGCTGCAAGTATATTGTTACTTGACAAGCCGGATGATGAGGACATTACAGGACAAACCAATCAATGACGTGATTGGAGTAATAGTAGAATTAATAGATTTGGGATTTTAGTTTTATTGGACAAAGTGTGAACATGTGATTAACTGACCAATAGGGATTTGGGAAGTAGTTTTAGTAGTTTTAATTTAACGACGCTGCACTGAGAAGAACCCAGCATTCTGCCCTTGCATTTTGCTTTAAGCATTCTGCATTTGCCATACCGTCATTGCCCCATATTCCCTAGGCGTCTTGACAAGACACATGCTTAATGTTATTGCTTAGAGACTGCGTTTACTGAACTTTGATGCTGATCTTGATGCCTTGCTGATCGACTGATGTCCTGAGGACGAAGACTGATACTGCTTGCTGATCCACACTGAGGATAGGTATAATAATATAGAATGTTGATTATTATGCATATTTGCTTTTCCTTTCTAGGTACCAACTGCATTGTTTTGTTAGAGCCATAGGGCCAGATGTAGCAAATTTGGAAATTGCGACTTGCAATTTGCGAGTCGGAGCGACTCGCAAATTGCAAGTCGCAATTTCCAATGCAGAACGGTGTCTCAGACACCGTCTGCGAGTCGGTATGGGGTCGCAGAGACCCACCTCATTAATATTAATGAGGTGGGTCACAAATTGCGGCCCCACGCCGACTATGGGCACTCGCAAACATGGAGGCCTGCTGTAGTCAGCAGACCTCCATGTTCGTGACTGCTTTTAAATAAAGCATTTTTTTTTTTTTTTTAAGTGTAGCCCATTTTCCTTAAAGGAAAACGAGCTGCACTTTAAAAAAAAAACGAAACCTTTAGTTTCGGTATTTTTTCAGGGCAGGTAGTGGTCCCTTGGACCACTACCTACCCTGAAAAAATAATTTGTGGTCCATTCACAAAGGGGAAGGGGTCGCATGGGGACCCCTTCCAATTTGCGAGTGGGTTACCATCCACTTGAAGTGGATGGTAACTGCGACACCATTTGCGACCGCATATGCGGTCGCAAATGGTATTGCATACCACTCCGAATCGCAAATAGGAAGGGAACACCCCTTCCTATTTGCGATTCTGAAATGCATTTTGCGAGTCGGTCCCGACTCGCAAAATGCATTTCTGCATTGGAAACTAGAATTTGGGACTCGCAAACGGCAAATTTGTGTTACTAAATTGTTTTGCATGAAGCCCAACATGCTGATGCTAATCTGGGGTTAGTTAAGGATACTCACTAATGAAATCATGCTAACAGGGAATAATGCTTGATGAATTTCTCTGCTAAACTTAATATGTGATTACTTTGATGCAGTTAACTTTGCTACTGATTTGCACCATAACCTTAGAATGTGTTGCAGTTCAAGCTTTGATTAGATTAAATTTCTTCCACCACTTTGGACAGGCAGTATTGCTTCTGTATGTGTTACATTTGATTTTGAGATTAATCTACATGACCTTAGTATTGTTAATATAGGAATATAAATATTCTAACTTTTACTAAAAGGTGTGGTTATTCATGACTGAAAGGCCAGGGTGCTTGACAATTACTGACTCAATTGATTATTAGTATTATTGATTGTTGATGATTATTGACTATTGTGTACTGATTATTGATCATGTACTGGAGCTATGGTAAGAACATCTTAATTGTGAGTCAAAAGGTTCATCGACCTATTTGCGTTCCCTTGTAAGTTTACTTATTAAGGTCAGACGCGCTAACACTGGTAGGGGGGCACAGAAAAGGTGGTGCAGCAGAGCTAATGTGCCACTTTTTCATTAGTCTGGGCCTACATTTCTATATTTTTTTATCTGCCTGCCTGATCTTCTTTCTACCTCTCTGTGTCTCTCTCTTTCTTACTGTGTCACCTTTGTTCCTGTATCTTACTTCTCATCCTACCTCACCTATTTACCTACCTCTCTTCTTCTTCTTCACCTCTATTACTTTACTATTTTCATTAACTCCACCTCCTGTAATTTCTCTTACTTAAACAGAGTTAGAGACTTCTGTCTAGTCAGAGATGCGCACACATATAAAGAAGAGTAGAGGGAATAGGGAAAAAAGAGAAGAGAGTTAAAGATAAAATTGTCAAATTTCACCTGAGGAAAAAACGAAAATCCTCGATGCAGTGCTTTGATTTTCACCTTCGCAGAGAGATTGGCAATTATGAAGGGAGTGGATTTGTAATTACGAATCTCTGCTATTTGCATGTGTCATAGTCACTAGTTAAGGCCGAATGTTATGATGAAGTCCAGGCTGTTTAAGTAAGTGTATCTTCTTTATTCCCTTATAGAGCAAGCAGGTACAACAATACATTACATCTCTCCATGTCCCCCTTTGCTGCGATTAACTGTCGCTCCCCAAATTCTCTCCTCCTCCTGTTCTATGCATACATTCTACATTCCGCTTGTTCCACATTCTATAGTAACATGAACCTAACTACATAACACCGAAGTTCATATAAAACTCCTTTCCATGCTATTTGGCTGTCCAAGGGCGAGTAACGTCAGCTTTGTTCTATTAATGCGAGCTCAATTTCTAAAAGTGTAAAAACTCCACATTTTTTTGGCATCACACGGGCTTAAGTTAGCTGAAAAGGCATAATAAAGGCAAAGTCGTTCCAAAAAACGATGGCAATATACATCTTGCCACGGGCCTCAAAATAAGATAGCACAACCACAACTACAACTTCAAGAAAATGTGTAATCAATTATATTGTTTTTTGGATAAAAGCAAATCGAGAGATTGAGGACTACATGTTTTGAGAGATATCATTTTTGTCTCTTCTTTTCTGAAGTCTGAGCACAAGTATGATGGAGGGGCATGAGATATTTATCGGACTTGGTTAGAACCTACAACGCATGGTGATGTACTTGCTGGGCCCTGCTAAATCATCCCCTTCTGAGTTTAAACCCAGAAAAGGGGCATAAGATGTGGAACCTGGTCCTTATTGCACCAAATTTGGCTCATCTTTGTAATTACAGTGTATCTTTCCCCAGTATCTTTCAGCAATTTTGACATGTCGATGCTGGCGTGGAAAATTGTAGAATGCATAAGTCATGACACCTGATAACTACCAGGTGCGGTAAACTCCATATTACTTGGCAATCTATCTGTGGCAAATACGTTTGCACAGAGGTTGGAATTTTAGGAACCGCTTGTAATCGAGGCAACAGTGTGTTTTTGTCAAACCTGACAATTTAGCTTTAACTCATTTGGTGGTTTTAGAAAGAAACGAGCTAACTTTGAGTGGAAATAATTTACAGATAAATAGCACTGTCAACTAAATTCTCTGCAGGAATGTTATGACCTTGGACTAGATATACAAATCACCTGGTCGCCAAGAATAATTCCCCATTAATATTGTTGAGGCATGATTCTGTTTGTGAACCCTACTACCAATGAAGGGTGAAAATATATAAAGGTTTATCGCAAGTGACAACAGACTTCCTTCCATGCATTGCAAATTGCTATGTGGTATTTTTGTAAGAACATTCTCTGCCCTGTAAACAGACAAAAATCAAAAACACTGACAAGATGCCAAGGGCAATGTCTGGAGCATGAAGAGGTTTCCAGGAGCATTGTGTACATCACCCATTGCCCTGAGGCCAAAATTCATAAACTGGAAGTGCCCTTTTTATCTAAATATTCCTAATGAGTCCCACGGTGTTTATTATGACACAGAAGGGCATTAATGAATTGCAATGTGCCTTTTATAAATTGCTGATTTGAATTTAAAAGTTGCAAAGAATATGATTCTGTAAACTGCAGGCATGAAGGCTTTGGGGCCACAAATAAATTAACATATCAAGCTCTTTATATATTTAAGGTTTATTGCTTTTCCAAATTGATTTACAGATTTAATGAAAACTGCAGGTTGCTTTTGTTTCGCCTGCAATATTATGAGACCAGTCAGTATGTAGCTTAGATAATTACACTTTTGGGGCAGATTCACCAATGTATTTTCTCATCTACAAGAAAAGCTGGAGAAAGACAAATTGTGTTCATGCACCAATCAGCAAAAATGAACCTGCTCGTTCATAAAACATGTTCCCCGTGCACAGTTTGCATTTGACCTCTGATAACGCTCTAGGTAATTTACTCAGTCTGGTACTCGTTTTAGGCCAATGCATCTTTTGACCCTGATTGGAGACTCCTTAAGACGAGATAACTAATCAGCATGTCAATCAATAGATCAATAACCTCATCAATATTCACAATAGCAAATCAATCAAATTGGTTAGTGACATTAATGAAAACAAGACACCCCATGACCTTTCAGTATTGAATAACCACACAAAATTTAGTTATGATTTAAGGTATTTTATTCCCTATTGATTACACTCTACTAGCAAGTTTATTAGTCGCAAAACCAGAAAGCACATTAGCACTGTCACAATATGGCAACTCAAATAAGATTTCATCAAAGCAAAGATCATAAACATTAGAACAAAGCACGACGTCAACATGGATTAACTTTAGCAGAGTATCATTAGCGCATTATTCAACAAAGCATTGATTCAGTCATTTGTCTATTTGCGTCAGTTTAATTAACCCCCTTAACTAGCTCGAATTAGCATTGGCATGTTGGGTTTCATGCAAAACAATTTAGCAACACAAATTTAGAAAAACATCTATCTATGGTCTCTATCAAAAGAAGCAGTTGGTACCTAGAAAGAAAAGGCAAACAGACAATTACAATTTCATTATCATATAGTTACCCTCCGTAACGGGTCAGCATACAGAGTCAGTCTTCGTCCTCAGGGCATCAGTTGATTCGCCATCAGCCAGGAAACTCAGCAAAGTTCAGCAAGACAGGTATTAAGGAACACTTTCCTTTTACGGAGGAAAAGTATGAATCAGGCAAGACAAAGGTAAGGGTGGTTTGAAGAGTCAAACAGCAAAGTCTTTAAGACAGAGTGACAAAGTGGCTAGGAACTAGCAAAGAATGGCACATAATGGCTGATTTCTCCTTGTGACACAGTGTTATATTAATCTTGTTGTACAGTCTCCTAATTACCAATTGGGCAAATTTTGGTGCATCATTATCTCCAACCAATAATTGGGTTGTCACCTCATTAGGATTTTCACTTTAGAACAGTTCTCATGTAGTTCATTGGCTCCTGTAATTGACGTCTCCAACGGGTAGAATGTCAGGTACAAATTTTTATTCTCGCAGGATCAATCAGTAGTCCCATTGTCTTTACCAGTTCAGGCGATCTTGTACCTGTTGCAAGTTTACACTGTTGCATTCAGCAAGATTGTCTCCTTGAGCAAGTCGGGTCTCATGAGAAAGAATTTACTACGGTTACACACATCTTCTAGCTTCTGGAAAAGTACGGCTACATGTCCTTCAGTAAGTCAGCACATTGCACGTTAGTAAAACACATTGAATATGAAACCGGCAGCTAGGTCCGACTCATGCTAACTAAGGCCTAGTAATTAATTTTAGCAAAATCTTAACAAATAACTCTTAATACTAATACAAAACCACACATTAGTACATCAATAATTAATTATTAGTCAATTTCATTTATCATCGTATACATTGGTGGCCACTCCCGGTGGGTACATTTCACACGCATGTTAAAAGCACATTAATACAATTTTCAATGCGACATCATTATACATTAATTTGCAAACATTTCATGTTCATTTTGATCAAAATAACTACACTCCAACAATCCCTCCTTTGATGACACTTGTCATCACACAAATCCATTCTTTTACAACCCTTTCACTTTTTCATCTCCTTCATCTCAATTTCTTCTTTTTGTTTCGCCTTTTCATATTTTGCTCTGAACATTTCCTCCCTTTTCTTTTCCTCCCTCCTCGCTTTATGTTTTGCCACTTTTTGTTTACCCCTTTCACAAATTTTGCTCAGTACCCATAATCCAAATAAACAAGCCAAAACAATTACCTTTCCCTGTATTCATTTTCCCAAGAATCCATGCGAAAGGTTACTAAACCAACTTCCCACACGCGCAAATCCATCTCCAACCTTTTCCCAGACTCCTGGTTCTTTCAGTTCCTTCAAATCTGCACTATCTCTTGTTAGGTTAGTTAGCATACTTCTAATCACAAAACTATTGTCAGGTATATAGGCACAACAGTGCTTCTCATTAAGCATCTTACAGACTCCGCCACTTTTCGCTAAAAGAATGTCTAAAGCAAGCCTGTTTTGAAGAGTCATAGCCCTCTCCGCAGGAAGTTCAGTATCCATCAGGAGTATAGCTCATGTGAAGTTTGTCAGCATGTTATCCACAATAGTAGACAACTTTTGAATCTTTATGGAGTTCAAAACAACTCCCACTGAACAAATTATTGCTCCAAATATGTCTCCTACTACACCAGCAGCAGTTTCTCTCTTTTGTCTACCACAAAGTAATTCTGTCACTTTTGGAAATTTCTTTAAATCATCTAGTTGATAGATCTTTGGAAAAACTATTCCCAAATAACATGTCCCATACCATCCCTTCGGAAGACGGTAATAAGCACTTAGGCCCTCATTCTGACCCTGGCGGTCGGCGGAGAGACGGCGGTCGGACCGCGAACAGACCGGCGGTATTAAAAATGGCATTCTGACCGCGGCGGTCCCCGCCGCGACCGACCGCTACTTCTCCACTCCGACCGCCGCGGCGGTCATGACCGCGGGGCTGGAGTTTGCGCACTCCGGCCCGGCGGTCGTCCCAAGACCGCCAAGGGTATTATGACCCTGCCTACCGCCGCGGTTTCTTGCGGGCGGGAACCGCCGTGCGAACCATGGCGTTAAGCACTATCGGGGCCAGGGAATTCCTTCCCTGGCACTGATAGGGGTCTCCCCCACCCCCCACTACCCACCCGAGTCCTCCCCCCACACCCTCCACCCCCCTGCCACCCCCCAGAGGTGGTACGAACCCCCTCCCCACCCCCACCCCGACATGCACATACATGTACCCCGACATGCACACACCCCCAACATGCACATATACACACCCCCTACACACACATACACAACGGGGACACATACCCGCACACATACATGCCGACATGCGCACCTGCCGAACAGCACACATTACCCATAGACACAGCAGCACCCCCCGCCCGCATACACGCACTCACACACCCCCTCTACACACTCACACGCACACCCCCATGCACGCCCACATCACACAACACCCCCCCACCCCCTCCCCTCACGGACGATCAACTTACCTTGTGCGTTGGTCCTCCGGGAGGCGACGGGAGCCATAGGGACGTGACCGCCAACAGAAGACCGCCAACAGAAGACCGCCACACAGAAATGTGGGTCGTAATTCTTTGGGCGGTGTTCTGCTGGCGTGGCGGTGGAGGTTGACCAGTCTCCACTTTCCCGCCGACCGCCAGTGTGGCTGCTGGCGGTTTTCCGGCGGAACGCTCCCAGCGGTCAGAATGCGCACAGCGGCACACCGCCGCGGTCGGCGGTCTTCACCGCGGCGGTAACTCAGCGGTCTTGCGAAAAGACCGCCAAGGTCAGAATGAGGGCCTAAGTCCTCAAATGTAATAAACCCCTGGGATCACTTGATCCATTCCATTTAGCATGAAAGTCCATTTATTCTGAAACAAAAACACATGCTTACACTCACTCGTTCCTGCAAACACATTGTCATAGTATGATTTTGGTCACGTAATGCAAAGCCCACCTACATGTTTCGAATCTAAAGCTAGCTTCCCTTGTTCCCTAACCCCATTATTGCTATTACTAAGAAATGATCTTTGCTGCAAGCCTTTTTCTAATTTCCACTTTAAAACCCTCCTTCGATCTTCAGTGTGATCAAAAAAGCTCTTTTCTACAGATGTAAGCAAACATGTCAAATTATTGCGGTGCGCATATGAAGCACTGATTGTCATTCTAGACTCAAAGAATCCCTTAATCAGCTTTATAGCATAATACTTAGCTACACTATTCAAATCTTCTATGATAGGCACATAAGAGAACACTAAGAGGGTCATTCCTACCCTGGCGGTCCGAGACCGCCAGGGTAGGGGACGGAGGAAGCACCGCCAACAGGCTGGCGGTGCTTCTGGGGCTATTCCCGCCGCGGTCAGAAAAGGGAAGCCGGCGGTTTCCCGCCAGTTTCCCGCTGCCCCTGTGAATCCTCCACGGCGGCGCTGCAAGCAGCGCCGCCATGGGGATTCCGACCCCCTTCCCGCCAGCCTGGTTCTGGCGGTTTTCACCGCCAGAACCAGGCTGGCGGGAACGGGTGTCGTGGGGCCCCTGGGGGGCCCTGCAGTGCCCATGCCACTGGCATGGGCACTGCAGGGGCCCCCTAACAGGGCCCCACATTGATTTTCAGTGTCTGCTTGGCAGACACTGAAAATCACGACGGGTGCAACTGCACCCGTCGCACACCAGCAACTCCGCCGGCTCCATTCGGAGCCGGCATCCTCGTTGCTGGTGCTTTCCCGCTGGGCGGGCGGGCGGCCTTTTGGCGGTCGCCCTCCAGTCCAGCGGGAAAGTCAGAATGACCGCCGCCGTCTTTTGACCGCGGTACGGTCTTCTGGCGGTTCCCGCTTGGCGGGTGGCGACCGCCGCCCGCCAAAGTAGGAATGAGGGCCTAAATCATAATTTGAGTAAAAATATTGCACTTCTTCTTGATTATAGAAACGTGTTAGTAGCAAACTACAACTTATCCCGTAGGTTAGTGGCAAACTGTGATATGTAACCCCCTCTTGGACTGAAAGAGGAATTTGAGTACAAACATAACAAGCCTTCACATCCATAGTGTCAACATACTCACTCAGCAAGCGATAGAAAACGTTAGTAGACAGCTCCCCTTTTGTATTAGTTTCGTCATGCAAATACTTTGTATCTTGCTCAAACCTCTCCCATGGTGTTAGTGTAGCAGTCTCAGGAACTGTAGCATTGTTAGCTTCACTCTCATCCACCAAACGCATTTCCACAAACAAAGCTATAATGAATACCACACGCATAACACCCAAAGCAATCCCAAAATATTTACAGCGCTTATTCCCCTCAACATCATCTCCTGACCTAGGCATGATCTGTAAAGAATCAGAAAGTAAAGTACTATAAATGTAATTAACTAATTTGAGGATGGTTAATAACTTTCTCCTTTTTTTTTTTTCCAGTAGAGCTAAGCAAAAAAGTATTTCTTCAACAAGTATTTACATCTTTCTCATTCACTCCCAGGGTCTTTTGTCAATCCAGTTAGCAGCTTGTCACAATCGATTTTCAAAAGTCAATTCAGGTTAACAGTGTCACATCCGGTAATTTATCAGGCTCTTTTCTCAGGTTTACTATTCCCTTTATTCAATTTCAGCTTAACACAGTCTCTTTTATTTGTAGCCAACTTCAGGTACCATAATATTGACCTGGAACTTCACGATCAAAACAGAAAGCCAAGAACTCTTGTTGCCACTCGGCTGACGTTGCATAAGCCCATTAGGGGACCTGCGTATCTACTGTTTGCTATTCTCTTTCTTTTCAACTTGCGGTCACCCTGCAGCTCTCCTTCACTCAGGTCTTCTCTCCTTGTGGTATCGACCTCTTCCTCTATTGTTTCATTAATGGCCACTTTCCCTTTTGCAGCTTGTGACTCTGGCCACTTATCTCCTCTCAGTGTTCTTTCACTGTTCGGCTTTTCGGTTGCTAATCAATGCCCTCCTCTTGTGCTATGGTGTTTTCTTTTGCTGGATCTGCAAGTGGCTCAGGAGGAGTCTGAACACTTTGACTGTCTTCTGCCTTAACTCCTTCTCCTTCTGGGTCTGTCAGGGGTTCGACTTCAAACCCGTATCCGTCTGCTTCTGGGAGAACCTCTCTTTGGGTCAGTCCTCCTGGTGCCTCAGTTGAGATAGGCTCACCGTCACCCTTCTGGATCTCGTTTGCTGTTTGAGTGACCAAGCCGTCCTCAACGGGCTCTCCTTCAGTCTCAGTTCCCCTTTGATTACTCTCTGGCCCTGAGACTTCCTTTTCTGCAGCTGTTATTTTCTACAACTCAATTTCCTCATTAGTTAGACATGTCACCTTCTTTGTGTGACTGGAATGGATCCAGTTTGGAATTCCCGCACACTTCACAGTCGTAGTAGTTGTCAGTATCACTTGATTCGTCCCCTTCCAACGTGGCTCCAAACACGACTTCCTCATGTGTTTCTTGACAACAACCCAGTCACCGGCTTTCAGATTGAGACCTGGATCATTCATCAGTGACAGTGTGGTTGCTTCCACCTGGTGAGAGAAAGAGCGGACCACGTCAGCCAGACCCTTGCAGTAGTCCAACACCATATCATCCGTGATATTCACAAGAGCATTTGCAGGCACTGCGGGCAATCTCATAGCTCGGCCCATGAGAATTTCATGAGGAAATTTGGTTTCTTGTTCTGTGTATTTCTCATTGACATTAGCACTAAGGGCAATGCATCTGGCCATTTCAGATTTGTAGCTGCGCACATTTTCGCCATTCTCGACTTCAAGGTACCATTCATCTGTTCCACTAGTCCTGAGGCTTCAGGATGGTAGCTACAATGCAGCTTCTGTTCAATGTTCAATGCTGCACACAAGAGCTTAACCACCTCATTGTTGAAGTGACTTCCTCTATCTGATTCTAAAGAGATCGGAAACCCGAAACGTGGTATCAATTCCCTAAGCAGCAACTTCGCTACTGTGAGACTGTCATTCCTACGTGTAGGGTAAGCTTCAATCCAATGACTAAAGATACACACAATCACCAACACGTACCTCAGACCTCCACACACAGGCATCTCACTAAAATCCAACTGCATTCTGCTAAATGGACCTCCTGCTCTCCCACTGTGGCTCAAATTCACCACGGTCCCTTTCCCCGCATTTATCTTCTGACAGATGATGCACCTGTGACAGATTACTTCTGCAGCTTGCCTGAATTTTGGATTGAACCAATCGATTTTGAACAACCTGATCATGGCGTCTCTCCCAATATGTGCTTGACCATGGTAAAACCTTGCAAATTGTGACAAGAGACTCTTTGGAAAACACATTTTCCCCTCATCTGAAACCCACAAATTATCTGGTCTTTGTACACATTGCATTTTAAGCCAAGAACGTTTCTCTTCTCTGCTGGCACGTCCCTGCAACAATTTTAACTCTTCCTTCGTGTCAACCACCCTCGATGCATAACCTGTGCATGTCTAATTTTCAGTTTCAGGTAACAATTCCCACTAATCTTTGAACGATATACAGTTCAATGCACAAAACCTTGAGACTTGATCTGCATATCCATTTCCCATTGACACAAAGGGGGTCATTCTGACCCTGGCGGTCAAGGACCGCCGGGGCCGGGGATGCAGGAGCACCGCCAACAGGCTGGCGGTGCCCCGCAGGGCATTCTGACCGCGGCGGTTTGGCCGCGGTCAGACAAGGAAAACCGGCGGTCTCCCGCCGGTTTTCCGCTGCCCTGGGAATCCCGCCATGGGGGATTCCGACCCCCTCACCGCCATCCTGTTCCTGGCGGCTCCGACCGCCAGGAACAGGATGGCGGTGAGGGGTGTCGTGGGGCCCCTGGGGGCCCCTGCAGTGCCCATGCCAATGGCATGGGCACTGCAGGGGCCCCCGTAAGAGGGCCCCACTTTGTATTTCAGTGTCTGCTTTGCAGACACTGAAATACGCGACGGGTGCCACTGCACCTGTCGCACATACCCACTCCGCCGGCTCCATTCGGAGCCGGCTTCCTCGTGGGGAGGGGTTTCCCGCTGGGCTGGCGGGCGGCCCTCTGGCGGTCGCCCGCCAGTCCAGCGGGAAAGCCAGAATGGCCTCCGCGGTCTTTCGACCGCGGAGCAGCCATTTGGCGGCTCCCGCCCCTCGCCGGGCTCAGAATGAGCCCCAAAGTCTTGTGATTTCACATGAGTGCTGCATTTCACCACGGGAATTTCAAGAGGTAACTGAATCGCGTGCAACAACTCCTTAATTCTCTCACCATTCTTTACTGGAGAACCAGAAGAGGTCATGAAACCCCTCTGTGACCTTAACTGGCCAAAATCATGGACAATTCCAAATCCGTATCTGCTATCAGTATAGATAGTGACTTTCAATTTGTCAGCGACATGGCATGCCCTAGTAAGAGCAACCAATTCAGCCACTTGAGCAGAGTACACTCTTTCAAGCCAAGATGCCTCCAGGATACCAGTTATTGTACATACAGCATATCCGGCTCTTAGCACTCCTACTGAGTCTCTCAGGCATGAACCATCAACAAAGATAATGTAATCATTCTTCTCTAATTGAGTATCTTTAATGTCAGGTCTTGGTTTGGTGCACAGTTCTGTTACCTCAAGACAATCATGTTCTACCTCTTCGGCATCATCAACATCTGTATTTTCATTAGGAAGCAAAGTTGCCGGGTTTAACACAGTACAGCGTTTTAGTGACACATTAGGTGACCCCAGTATAATCGTTTCATATTTGGTCAGACGGGGATTTGTCATGTGCTGCGTTTTGGTTCGGGTGAGTAGTATTTCGACTGAGTGTGGGACCATTACTGTTAAGGGATGTCCCATCACTATACCTTCACATTGAGTAAGGCTTTTACCAACTGCTGCAACTGCAGGCAGACAACCTGGTAAGGCTGCTGCAACTCGGTCCAAAGTAGCTGAAAAATATGCTACTGGGCGGTTTGCAACTCCATGGATCTGTATCAGGACAGACAAAGAACAAGCATCACGTTCATGACAAAACAGGACAAAAGGCTTTGTGTAGTCAGGCATACCTAAAGCTGGAGCCCTGCACATACATTCTCTCAGTTCAATGAATGCCCTCATCTCTTTCTTGGACGTAGTTAGGGTATCCGGGCCATCCTTAACCTCCTTGACGGTCAACCTCACCAAAGGCTTAGAGATAATTGAGAATTTGGGAATCCACTGGCGGAAGTAGCCCACCATTCCCAAAAACCTCCTAACGTCTCTCTTGGATGTCGGGGGACTCATCTGTAATATGGCTGTCACTCTTTCTTTGGATATTCTCCTTGACCCCTTCTCAATCAGGTGGCCTAAGTACTTCACCTCTTTCTGACAGTACTGTTGCTTCTATGGGGACACTTTGGTGGTCATTACAACCCTGGCGTCGGTGTTAAAGCGGCGGTAAGACCGCCAACAGGCTGGCGGTAAAAAAAATTGAATTACGACCGTGGTGGAAACCGCCAACATAGACAGCCACTTTAACACTCCGACCGCCACGGCGGTACAAACAAACACAGTGGCGGTCACCGCCAACAGACAGGGGGAGGACAGTGTACCACCCACAGAATTACAACCCACCAATCCGCCACCTTTTCTGGGGAGGATTCACCGCAAAATAAAACATGGCGGAAACAGGACTTCGAAGGGAAAACGCTCACCTCTGCACACCCCACGAGGAACCAGGACGCCATGGAACCAGAGCTCCGGATTTTTCCAGCCTTTATCTTCCTGCTCCTCTACCAGGAGCACGGACGGCGGTGGTGAAGTCCACGGTGAGTACTGCACCTACGACACAGGGGAGGCAGGAGGGAAAAAACAGTGACACACACACACACACAATACGCAACGCCCCCACCCTCACCCACTACAGCACACGTACTAATACATCATGATACATCACAGTTACCTCCCCTGGAAGAATGCAAGGACAAAAGGAAATGAGTCAAAAAATTGTGATGTATTCAATTACATACATCCAAAATATTTACAAATATATACAGTTATACTATATACAATTAAATACACCAAGAACACAAGTCCAAGGGAGTCCACCATCATAGTCCGTGGATCACTGGGCCCAAAAGGCATGGGCGAGGCCCACACAAGATACCCGAACAAGACGGAGAGACCACTGCAGGGGCATCAGATAGAAATAAAACAGGCACCTCAGTGGGAAGGGAAAGGGTGGGCACCTCAGCCGGTTGAGTGCACGACGCCAAATCCACGAGGGGGTCCCATGCCCACTGTTCAATCCTGGGGAGTGCAAAGCCACAGTCTCTCAAGTCTCTACAGTGGGTGGTTTGCCCACTGCCATATCCTGGGGAGAGCAAAGCCACAGTCTCTCAAGTCTCTACAGTGGGTGGGTTGCCCACTGTTCAATCCAGGGGAGTGCAAAGCCACAGTCTCTCAAGTCTCTACAGTGGGTGGTTTGCCCACTGCTATATCCTGCGGAGTGCAAAGCCACAGTCTCTCAAGTGGATGCCAATCTCCACTGGTTCTGGAGGGGGCCTTGTGCCCAGAGTGCTTCATCCTGCCAAGGACAGAGGTAGTGGATAACAGTCTCCACTGGTTTTGGAGGGGGCTTTGTGCCCAGAGTGCTTCATCCTGCCAAGGACTGAGGTAGTGGATGTGGCGGCGGTGTCCTTCGCAGCGGTGCCTGTGGCGGCGGTGTCTTTGGCAGCGGTGCTTGTGGCGGTAGTGTCCTTGGCAGCGGGGCTTGTGGCGGTGGTGTCCTTGGCAGCGGTGCTTGTGGCGGCGGTGTCTTTGGCAGCGGTGCTTGTGACGGCGGTGTCCTTGGCAGCGGGGCTTGTGGCGGCGGTGTCCTTGGCAGCGGTGCTTGTGGCAGCAGTGTCCTTGGCAGAGGTTCGGCTGCTGGCGGTCGCCTCCTGGGCAACGGGGCTGCTCCTGGCGCTCCTGTCTGGGGCAGTGGGGCTGCTGGCGGTCGCCTACTGGGCAGCAGGGCTGCTGCTGGCGGTCCTGTCTGGGGCAGTGGGGCTGCTGGTGGTCGCCTCCTGGGCAACGGGGCTGCTGCTGGCGGTCCTGTCTGGGGCAGTGGGGCTGCTGGCGGTCGCCTCCTGGGCATCGGGGCTGCTGCTGGTGGTCCTGTCTGGGGCAGTGGGGCTGCTGGCGGTCGCATCCTGGGCACCGGGGCTGATGGCGGTCTTCTTCTCCTTGCTGATCTTCCCAGACTTGCTGGTTTTCTTGTGCCATTCCCCCACCTTGGAAGGTGTCGCAGCTGACTACACAATCCCAACTGTACCCCTGGGAGCGGCTTTGGTGGCTAGTGTCTTCCCCCTCTCCCGCCGGGCACTGGCCAACTTTTGATGCTTGACAGGTGGGATACTGTCCGTGCTGTGGCTCCTTGCCACACTGCCTGCCCTGCTGCACTCCATAATCCGGTGACTACTGGCACCACTGGTCCCGCCGATGTTGTGGCTGAGGTGCTAGGTTGGGACCTGGAGAGTCGGGCCCTAGGAGACTGACAGGGTGGGGGAGATGAGGCAAAGAGGTCAAGGCTGGACAGGAAATGTTTCTTAGGAACACTGGGACGGGTAGATTGTGGGGGTTTGGGAGTGAAGGAAGAGGTTGTGGTTGTAGGAGGTGTACGTTTGCTGACTTTGGGTGAAGGTGCATGGGCTGGAGGCTGTCGTGAGGTGGATGGCTGTTGGGTGGGTGTGTGGCTGCGTTTGTGTACCTTGGGAGGTGGCCTCACAGACACACTGGGAGAGGACACAGGGGATGTGTGAATGGTAGTGGGGGTGGTGACTGCACGTGAGCGGGGTGTGGTGGTGGGTGTGCTGGTGATGGACTTAGTGGCTGAAGATGTAGTGCATGCAGGTGTGAGTGGAGACGAGACAGGGAGGGATGAGGGAGACGAGGAGGAGGGGGACACAGTGGAGGCAGTGGATGTTGGTATGTCTGCATGCGTGTGATGCTTGTGTGAGTGCCTGTGGGATGTGTGGTGCTTATGTTTGCCTGAGCTTTCTTTGTGTGTTGAGGTGTGTGCATGCTGGTCTGATGGTGTGCTTGGGATAGGCTGAGGTACAGGGGTGTGGGTCTGGGTGGAGGAAGTTGGAGGGGGGAGACTAGAGACAAGGACAATGGCTGCCATCACTGCTGAGGCCAGAGTCTGAAAAGCTCGCTGAAGGGCTGCCTGACCAGAATGAATGCCCCCAAGACATGCATTGGTTTGTTGCAACTGCCTCTCTACACCTTGGATGGCATTCAAAATGGTAGACTGCCCAACAGTGAGGGACCTGAGGAGGTAAATGGCCTCCTCACTGAGGGCAGCAGGGGTGACAGCGGACAGGGGCTGAGGTGCCTGGGGCGAAGGTGATGCCCACCCTCCTGGGTGAGCGGGCATGGGGCAAAGGCTGAGGGGCTGCTGGGAAGGCGGTGCTGGAGGGGGGGTGGCGGCTGTACCTGTAGATGCGGGGGGCACAGATGGGCCCGCCACCGCAAGGGGGGAGCTCCCATCAGAGGAGGAGTCCGTATCGCTGGTGTCAGCTCCTGTCCCCGCCATGGAGCTCCCCTCGCCCTCCGTCCCACTGGTGAATTCGGAGTCCGTAGTGTCGCCCTCCAGGGCCATGTGGGATGCAGCTCCCTCCTGCTCTTCACCGGCGTACATCATCATTGGCTCCTGGGACCCATAGGGTCCAATGTTAACCAATGCAGAATTGCGCCGTGGTCTTCGACCGCCTACTGCGACGGTGTAGAACGCCAGCGCAGTTACCTCCTATCCCATTGTCCCACTTTACAGGTCAGGCAGCCGCCATTTCAGGGGCCCACATGTCTTTATTTTTAACTGCGTCACACATACCTAGGCCTTGGCTCAATACTCATACAGGCAAATTTCGGTTTATGAATAGTTTTCTGAGTAAGCTGTGTTTACGTACCTCAGAGTTGGTTGACTCTGTGCTCGCTGTTCTCTTCCATAGGCACCGTCGGCTGGGGCATGTGAGGAGATGGCGGCATCCTCCGGTGTACAGACCGCTGGTGGACCTGTCGACAATGGAGGAAAGACATGTGATCATCACCTACAGGCTTGATCGTGCCACAATCCTGGAACTGTGTGCCCAGTTGGAGCCAGACCTTATGTCAGCTATCCGCCATCCCACAGGAATCTCCCCTCAAGTGCAGGTGCTGTCAGTACTCCATTTCCTTGCAAGTGGGTCATTTCAAACAACAGTGGCCATAGCATCAGGGATGTCCCAGCCTATGTTTTCCAACGTGTTGTCCAGAGTGTTGTCTGCCCTGGTGAAACGCATGCGGAGCTACATCGTTTTCCCTCATGTGGAGGATTTGCCTACAGTGAAAGGTGACTTCTATGCCCTGGGACATATCCCCAACATCATAGGTGCCATTGATGGGACACATGTGGCCTTGGTCCCCCCCGCAGGAGTGAACAGGTGTACAGAAACCGGAAGAGTTACCATTCGATGAATGTGCAGATGGTGTGGTTGGCAGACCAGTACATCTCCCATGTTAATGCCAAATTCCCTAGCTCAGTGCATGACGCTTACATCCTGCGGAACAGCAGCATCCCTTATGTGATGGGGCAACTCCAGAGGCACCGTGTGTGGCTATTAGATGAGCACCTGGAACCAAATCAGTGGGAATAGTTGTCTGGGTCTGGGGATATCCCTAAGAGTTAGTGTGTGTCTAACAGTTGTCCCTCGCCATTTGCAGGTGACTCTGGTTACCCCAACCTGTCATGGCTACTGACACCAGTGAGGAATCTCAGGACAAGAGCACAGGAACGCTACAATGAGGCCCATGGGTGAACTAGGAGGATTATAGAGCGGACCTTCGGCCTCCTGAAGGCCAGGTTCTGGTGCCTACATTTGACAGGTGGTTCCCTATTCTACTCACCAAAGAAGGTGTGCCAGATCATCGTGGCCTGCTGTATGCTTCACAACTTGGCTTTGCGACGACAGGTGCCTTTTCTGCAGGAGGATGGTCCAGATGGAGGTGTTGTGGCATCTGTGGAGCCTGTGGACAGTGAAGACGAGGAAGCAGAATAAGAGGACATTGACAACAGGAACTCAGTGATCCTGCAATACTTCCAGTGAGACACAGGTAAGAAGACAAACCTGCCTGCTACATGTACTTTAACACTACTACCTACTACCTCTGGGTTCTTTTCACCCAGTGTATTGTCACTGAGTTTTCACTTTCCCTTAGGATTTCACAGATGTGGGTCCCACTGTGTGACATCTGCTTTGTTTCCTCTTGGACTAGAGCTGTGTGACATAGGTATGTTGACATTACATTTGAAAGAGCATTTTGTCACTGTAATTGCTAAGACACTAATTCGAAATCACAGACAGACTCCAGATTATTTTGTGCTTTAAGTGTGTTTATTTAAGTGCTCAATATTGGAGGGGGTTGTAAAATGGTGAGGGGTGATGGTGGAGGAATGTCCATGGCAGAGTCCAAGCTATTAGTCTCACAGGTGCATTGTCCAAAGGGGCATAGGAAGTGGAGCTGGGGCAGTTTGAGGATGGACAGGGTGACAAGGTGGGACAAAAGGATGACAATCAGGGTGGTCTCATTTCTTGGCGGGGGTCTTGGCATCGTTCTCTGTCTTTGTCCTGGATCTCACGGACCATTTGCGGGGTGGTTCTCCATCTGCAGGGGGTGGGGTGCTGGTGTGGTGGTCCTGTGGCAGTGCCTCCTGTCCACTGGCGCCGGCGGAGGTGGTGGGCAGTTCATCATCCAGGCTCGTGTCAGGGGCCCCTTGTTGTGCCACAGTGTCCCTCCTGGTGTTGAGGACTTCCTTCAGCACCCCTAAGATGGTGCCCAGGGTGGAATTGATGGATTTGAGTTCCTCCCTGAAGCCCAAATACTGTTCCTCCTGCAGCCGCTGGGTCACCTGAAACTTGGCCAGTAACCTTGCCATCGTCTCCTGGGAATGATGGTAGGCTCCCATGATGTTGGAGAGGGCCTCGTGGAGAGTGGGTTCCCTGGGCCTGTCCTCCCACTGTTGCACAGCAGCCCTCCGAGTTCCCCTGTTTCCCTGGGCCCCTGTCCCCTGAACCGTGTTCCCACTGCCACTGCCCCCAGGTCCCTGTTGTTGTTGGGTTGGTGGGTTAGCCTGGGTTCCCTGTAGTGGTGGACACACTGCTGATTGATGTGTCCTGGAAACAGAGGTATGGGCCCGCTGGGTGGGTGCTGTGCTGGTGTTTACAGAGGCGGGAAGCTCTGTGGTGGCCTGTGACTGTGTGAGGGGAACCGACTGTCCCGAGGTCCCAGATGGGCCGGGCTGGTCGTCTAGATCCAGTTGGACAGAGCTGCTGTCATCACTGTGGGCCTCTTCTGTTGGTGGTGTGGACATGTCTGGACCCTCCTGTACGGTGACGTTGGGTAGGGGTCCAGCAGGGGTGTAAAAGCATGCTTATTGCATCTGTGTGTGCCATGGTGTGCAATGGGTGGGTGACCGTGTACCCCACTGCTTGCATTCCTGTGTGTGAGCTTGTGTGATGATGGTTTAGGGGGGGGTATGGGTATGTGCAGTGGCCATGCTTTGGTGATGGGTTTCCATGCTTTGTTGTTGCATGCAGGACTTGGTGTTGGGATGGGTGGTTTGTGATATTGGGACATTTGTGAGGAGTTGGAGTGATGGGGGTGAGGGCGAGGGTGGGGGTATGTAATGGCATGCAGGTAGGGTGGGGGATGAATAGTAAAGATTTGACTTATCAGAGTCCATTCCTCCAGCTACTCCTGCGAGGCCCTCAGGATGCAGAATAGCCAAGACTTGCTTCTCACATGTTGTTAGTTGTGGGGGAGGAGGTGGGGGTCCGCCGCCAGTCCTCTGAACCGCAAGGGGGTGTCTTGAGACCACGGAATGCACCTTTCTCCATGGATCGTTCCACCTCTTCCTGATGTTATCCCTATTTCTTGTGTGCTGTCCCACTGCGTCGACCCTGTCCACTATTCTTCGCCATAGCTCCATCTTCCTAGCTATGGAGGTGTGCTGTACCTGTGATCCGAATAGCTGTGGCTCTACCCGGATGATTTTCTCCACCATGACCCTGAGCTCCTCCTCAGAAAACCTGGGGTGTCTTTGCCGTGCCATGGGGTGGTGTGGGTGATGTGTGAGTTGGTGTGTGTTGTGATGTGTGGGGTGATATTTAGTGGTGTGTTGTGTGAGGTGCGTGGATGTTATGTAGGTGATGGGGTTGAGTGCCTGTGGACGCTTGTTTGTAGATTGTGGTGTCTCTCTCTGGCCTTCTTTCAGAAATTTTGGTAGTAGGGCTTTGTGGGTGATGTGGGTGTGTGTTTTATATTGTATTGGGTGTGTGGGAGTGGTGTGTGTATGTGTATCAGGTGTGTGTATTTCGAATTGTCCAATGTGGATGTGTTTTGTAAATGTGTGTGTATTTTGAGCGGAGCGTTGTGTACCGCTGATGAAATACCGCGGTTGAAAGACCGCAGCGTGGATTTGTGGGTCGTGATAGTGTGGGCGTATTCCTGTTGGTGTGACGGTGGAGGTTTTGTTTTCGCCAGTTTATCACTGACCTTTGGTGTGGCAGACTTGTGTGGGTGTCTAAATTTTGGCGGATTCCGAGCTGTAGGTCATAATGACCGTGGCGGAATTCCGCGGCCGCGGCGGTGTGTTGGCGGTCTTCTGCATGGCGGTAAGCGGCTTTTACCGCCAATGTTGTAATGACCCCCTTTATGTCCGTTCTTTCCCAAATGATTCAGTAAGGCAATAGTATCATACCTGCAGTCATCTTTCGTTTTGGACGCAATCAACAAATCATCAATGTACTGTACTAGAGTCGAATTAAAAGGCAGTTCCAATGATTCCAAATCATTCTTCAACATCTGATTGAAGATGGAATGCGATTCTGAAAACCCTTGAGGAATTCGACACCAACTCTAAACCTTGTCCAAGAATTTGAAACTGAAGAAAAATTGGCTATCCTCATGAAGAGGCACAGAAAAGGACTCTTGGGACAAGTCCACGACTGTGAACCACTCTGCATCACATGGAACCTGGAACATGATCACAGCTGGATTTGGCACTATGGGGCAGCATTTTACCACTATCTCATCAATTTTCCTTAGATCTTGGACAATTTGAACTTTCCCACAAGGCTTTCTCAATCCCATTATTGGCAAATTACATGGGCTGCTCATCACTTCCTTTAGGACCCCTTGCTTCACAAAGTCCGCAATTATCTGTGTCACCTGTATATGGACATCTTGTGTCATGTGGTACTGTGGTACCTGGGGAAACACAGCATTTGGCTTCACATCTACTTTGACTGGTTCTACTCCTTTCCTCAGTCCCACTTCCTTTCCTGTCAAATCCCACACCTTCTCTGTGACTGTTCCCTGTAATTCGGTTGGCAAATCGGTCACGGTGAAAATCGGGAAAAAGCTTATCAAAGGGTACTCCTCATCTGTGGTCTCCGTCTCTGGTTCTGAGATCTGACCATCATGCCCTTCATCATCACTGTTGGTCTGTACCTCAATTGCTTCATTGGAACAGGTGATTGAACACCTCGTTTTGCACAGCAAGTCTCTTCCCAGTAGAGACACGGGACTTGAATCACACACTACAAACCTGTGCAATCCCTGAAAGGTACCAATATCAACCTGAACAGGATCTGTAATTGGATTAGTCAGGAGCTGATTTGCCACTCCTACCACCTTTATAGTACGCCCTGAAAGCGGCAATTTCAGAACCTCTGCACTTCTGACTGTAGAGCGTGTAGCTCCTGTGTCAACCAGGAATGAAACCTTGTGACCCACCACCTTTCCCTGCACATAAGGGCCCCTCTGATCTACTTCTAGGGACGCTGCAAGCCTGCACTCCTCACTATCCGAACAGTCATCCGACCATTCATCGTTTATTCCATTTTCACCACGCAATTGGAACTGTTGTACTGTATTATTTTGACTCATTGTTTGACCTGTGACCTGTTGAGGAAGCATCACCTGTTGCTTTCCCATCTGAGCTAAAGGCAACTGCATTTGCTGTCTAGGTACCATGGGAATCTGCTGTTGTACTTGCTGCACCTGCACTGGTTGAACACGTGGCATTTGCATTTGTTGCATGGGCTGGAGACCATGCAGCTGAACCATGTTATTCTGGAAGTTCGGATTTGGACCCCTCATTCTTGGACCCCTCACATTTTGAAGTGCACCGACATCATTGCTTTGTTGAACAACACCATCCTGCACCATCATCGGACACTCCCGCTTCCAGTGCACCACACCCCCGCACTTATGGCATAGTGACATCTTTTTCATCCCTTGCACATCATTTTGAACCACAACAGTATTCAAATCTGGACCACGGTTCATAAAACCTCCTCGACCTCGGCATCTCGTTTGCATTTGAAATATTCCATTTCCTTGCGGTTGCTGCACCATCTGTTGTACTCCATTTCCCTGCATCCCTGCGTGGGCTCCCTTAAGTTGCATCACCATCACCTTCTCTTTCAGCTTTCTCTGCTTCAACTCAATCTCATCGCTACAGTATTTTGTATACTGTAACACTTCATCAATCGGCTTCGCTTGCCAACAGATCATATGATTCTTAATCATCTGGCTAATCTCTGGCCTCAGTCCTTCAACGAACCTGAACACAAGGTGATTCATGTCTTTCGGTTCTATGATGTGTCACTGTAGTGTTTGAACGCCTTTAACAACCTCTCATAGTAAGCATGTATCGACTCTTTGCCTTCTTGTGCCGTTCGATCAATTTTCTGCCAATCAGTAACTTTCAGCGACACCTTCTGCTTCAAGAACTCAATCACCTTATAGTAATACTTCATCACCTCAGGAGACGGTGCTCCTGTAGCCCTGTCCCTTGGCGGTTCCGGTGTCGGCCAATCCACACTGCTCTTGCACTCAAGCCACAAATCAGCTGGAACTATAATCTCAAACAGGGTATTCAAGTCTTTCCAAAGGCATTTAGCAAGCTTCACAAACCTATCCGTTTGCTGGTACTATTCTATCGGCTTTTCCCTCAACCTGGGGTAGTCATTTGTGAATGACAAAATGTCACCTCTAGACCACTGTACATGAACTAGAACCCTTCCAGCTGGTTCTCTCATCTTTAACATTTTTATTGTTCCCGTGTCTGGTACAGCTTTCGCCTGCTGCTGTTCCAGGCAGTCACTTTTCCTCTTATCTCTCTTCTTCGCCCATCTGCCTTCCCACTTCTCTAAAGCTCCCCGAACTTGAGCACTCTGTAGTATCTCTTTAAGGTGTACCTTCATCCCAGTAAACCTCATGTGATCAAAATCTTTAGGCTCGAAGTCTAACCTATAACTCCTCTTCAGATGCTTAGCATTGTCTAAGTCTATGCCGTATTTGTCTGCCAGGTTTGCCAACCTCTGCTGCACCTTACTTACTTCTTTGGTTATTTTCAGGCACAGATATCTCAATTCTGCTTCAGTGTATGATTCTAACCTGTTCACTCCAGTGCTTCCTTCTACTAGCTCAGCTGCTTCCACACCCAACCTGCCAAAATTCAGATCTTCCTCTCTTTCTGACCGCTCTGCTGTCTGTGGAGTGTTAAGCTTTTCTAGCCATTCATTCAATTGTTGCACTCTCAAGCCTTACAACGAGATATTTCCAGCAGGCACCATCTGAGTTTGCGACGTATTTGCACTCAGTACCTGTGGAGTCAGTAGGCCCAAGCCTTCTTGTCTCATGGTTTCTAACGGAACCCCAATCGGACTGAAGTCCAAGAAGGATCTAGACCTCTCCGCTGTCTGTTCTCCCGGTGTCATCCCTTGGGAGCTTTCTGTGAACCCTCCTCTTATCACCTCTTGAGTCATTACTCCTTGGTCACCCACACTAAGCCTCGCCTGCACATACAGCGGTACTGGCGGACCAACGGTAATTGGCAAAGATAAAGCAGCTAGTGACTGTCCATTTCCCAATCCCGGAGGGGCATTCACTCCCATAGCTTGATTCATTATAGGTGCTGTAACTGATTGCGGTCCTGTGACCGAAGTATAATTCGGAACCACCTGTTGCTGCGGCTGGGGCAGCAAATGTGGAGTTGGCTCAATCTGTACTAACTTTGATCTTGTGTATGCTGGATCAGGCGGCACCATCAAATTCATAGTCATCTCTAATACTGGGACATCAGGGTAGAGCCTCTGAACTGGTGGCGGCTGCAACTGTATCTGCATCCCGGGTGAGGTGGATACACTAGCACCATTCTGTGTCGGAGCTGATGTGGTAACGTTATTTGCCTGTACTGTATTCGTGATCCCCTGATTCTGTGTCGAACTTACAGGACCTGCACTAGTACTCGGTCTATTGTCATTTATGGCATATGGTGGCGGTCGGTCATGTAACAACTGATTGAGAAACTCATCATCATCCGAATCATCTGCATCTATCCAAGACTTCTGAGTCTCCTTTTGCTTACTAGAGCCCTTATCGGTTTTACAAGTGGCCTTTCTCCCCTATGTTTCGGCCTCCTGAGTTATTGCCGGAAACATCCTAACTCTGTCTATTATTTCCCTTCTCCACATCCTGGTCTCGCTATCCCATCTAGCCTCCGCTAGAGTCTTTTCCGCTTTCCTCATTCTCCTCTCAAATGTCTGTTGCCTCTGTCGTATGGTCATTAATTCCCAAATCGCTAACGCCTCAAACTGAGCTGGTCTTGGAGGCGGCTTTTGCTCATTTAAAGCTTTCCACAAATTCTGTAGAACCCCTATGTTAAAGGTTCCATTCTCTGGAAACGCCAAACACCCATCTTTTTCTGTTAATTTGCACCATTGCTTTAGCCAAAGACATGGCGCGACTCCCTTCTCCTCCATTACGGCATAAGCCGGAGTATCCTTTGGCGGTGTAGGCTCCCCCACACTCACTGTAATGTACACATCTCCCCTCAAAGCACTCTTCAAAGCCTTAAAAAACTTCATCTTTGCGTCTTTTATTTAGTTTAGAATCTAATCAGGAAGTGATTTTAGTTCCCAGAACATTCTTCGCCTACCTTCTCAACCAATTGCCCCTCACGGACGGCTGCCAATCCGTGCGCGACCCTTCTCACTAACTGACCTATCCCAGCGCAGCTCCAATGACGTTACACTCACACACACTGTGGCTGACAAAGCCCTGTGGCTTGTCTTCCTCACTCTTTATTCACACAAAATTAATGCAGTATATTGCGAGCACCTTAACAAAAAACTCAAATTTGCCGGTTTTCTACAGGAAGGGTAACACAATCACTTCAGAACTTTACAGAGATTTCACTTGAAGCCTCTGCCGCTACTCTCTCCTTCTCAGATCCCGCACTCGCAAGCACAATTTGACCCGCAAATTTCACTCGACTTGTCAATGGTTCATCCTAGTGCACTTTAGAACTTACCAAATCTCCATTGAAGGTTTTCACTCACACACTTTGACTCAAACTTTACTCGTCAACCATGCCCGATTGACCTATTAAACCACGCAAATTAAAACATAAACCAAGTGTCGCATACACTTATCAATATACTCCGGAGTCTTAGACCATGCCAGGTCCGTACATCACCAACAACCACGTGGACAATTTTTGAGCACCAAGCGCCACACTCACATGAAGTTCGCTGACTTCCCTACTCTCATACTGCGGAGTACGCCCACTCCTACTAAAATATCACCTGGCCTAAAAATTCTCACAGACTTCACAATTCACCTGCGGTATGCATAAGGTGAGCAAGCGCAAATTCTACGTCACGCATACCTATCACTAGAACGCCGAGAACATACCCATCTCACTTCGGCAAGCTCCGAGATTTCGGGAAAGTCATTTGGGACTTAGGGTCATATCATCTCTCCAATTTGCATTATTTTGAAAACACTTCTAAAACAATGGTCCCTCGTCCTAGGGCCCCAAAGGCCCTAAACCGTCCTCTGCTACCAGAACTGATAACTCGTCCTGCCCTAGGTAATTTACTTAGTCTGGGACTCGTTTTAGGCCAATGAATCTTTTGACCCTGATTGGAGACTCCTTAAGACGAGATAACTAATCAGCATGTCAATCAATAGATCAATAACCTCATCAATATTCACAATAGCAAATCAATCAAATTGGTTAGTGATATTAATGAAAACAAGACACCCCAAGACCTTTCAGTCATGACTAACCACACAAACTGTAGTTAAGATTTAAGGTATTTTGTTCCCTATTGATTACACTCTACTAGCAAGTTTATTATTCGCAATACCAGAAAACACATTAGCACTGTCACAATATGGCAACTCGAATAAGATTTCATAAAGCAAAGATCATAAACATTAGAACAAAGCACGACATCAACATGGATTAACTTTAGCAGAGTATCATTAGCACATTATTCAACAAAGCATCGATTCAGTCATTTGTCTATTTGCGTCCGTTTAATGAACCCCCTTAACTAGCTCGAGTTAGCATTGGCACGTTGGGTTTCATGCAAAACAATTTAGCAACACAAATTTAGAAAAACATCTATCTATGGTAGAAAAGAAGCAGTTGGTACCTAGAAAGAAAAGGCAAACAGACAATTACAATTTCATTATCATATAGTTACCCTCCGTAATGGGTCAGCATAAAGAGTCAGTATTCGTCCTCAGGGCATCAGTTGATTCACCATCAGCCAGGAAACTCTGCAAAGTTCAGCAAGACAGGTAATAAGGAACACTTCCCTCTTACGGAGGAAAAGTATGAATCAGGCAAGACAAAGGTAAGGATGGTTTGAAGTGTCAAACAGCAAAGTCTTTAAGACAGAGTGACAAAGTGACTAGGTACTAGCAAAGAATGGCATGTAATGGCTGATTTCTCCTTGTGACACAGTGTTATATTAATCTTGTTGTACAGTCTCCTAATTTCCAATTGGGCAAATTTTGGTGCATCATTATCTCCAACCAATAATTGGGTTGTCACCTCATTAGGATTTTCACTTTACAACAGTTCTCACGTAGTTCATTGGCTCCTGTAATTGACGTCTCCAACGGGTAGAATGTCAGGTACAAACTTTTATTCTCGCAGGCTCAGTCAGTAGTCCCATTGTCTTTACCAGTTCAGGCGACCTTGTACCTGTTGCAAGTTTACACTGTTGCGTTCAGCATGAATGTCTCCTTGAGCAAGTCGGGTCTCATGTGAAAGAATTTACTATGGTTACACACATCTTCTAGCTTTTGGAAAAGTACGGCTACATGTCCTTCAGTAAGTCAGCACATTGCACGTTAGAAAAACACATTTGATATGAAACCGACAGCTAGGCCCCGACTCATGCTAATTAAGGCTTAGTAATTAATTTTAGCAAAATCTTAACATATAACTCTTAATACTAATACAAAACCACACATTAGTACATCAATAATTCATTATTAGTCAATTTAATTTATCATCGTATATATTGGTGGCAAATCCCTGTGGGTACATTTCACACGCATGTTAAAAGCACATTAATACAATTTTCTATGCGACATCATTATACATTAATTTGCAAACATTTCATGTTCATTTTGATTATAATAACTACACTCCAACACCTCCAACCTCCTCTGCACAAAAGGGACCATGACCAAAGGCATTGAAGGTGCACATCTCTATCCCTTAGCCTTGTCTTGATTTCACACAGATCTGATGTAGCTTTATACACACTGCTGTTACAAAAATGTTCCCTAGTGGCAGTGCAAGCCCAGTTTACCTCACTTCTTTAATTCTGTTTATTACAGAATTGCATAAAGTATAAATGTATAACGCTATTTTTCAATCGTAAACCCGCGTTATTTAAAAATCATGCTTGCAACTGTACAATTGTTTTATGGGTAAGTATTAAACAAATTTATCTGTCAGACAAGCTTTGCCAGTTTGGTTCCTTAAAGGTACATGCTAGCACCGGTGTTTCAATAAAAATTATTCATGAGTGTTCATGTACTCTGAATAACCAATTTGCGTAGAAAATGTAATAATGTAGAAAAATAATGCACACATTTGAAAATGTGATCAAAAAGTATGGCCACCAATGTTAACAAAATGTACTAATCAATGGTTTAATAATAAGAAATGTTGAATATATGTTTGACTAATGTAGTAATATGTCATATTAAGGGTTATGCATTGTGCTTTAACTTTATAAATTATAGGCCTTAACTTAGCGAATGTCTTGGCCTACTTGCCAAGCCTCATGTCAAAGCAGTATTTCTTAACGTTTAATAAAATGGCTGTCCTAGAGAGTTAAACTGTGATTTTCCATTTTCCACCATGTTACCTGACAAGCCGGATGATGAGGACATTGCAGGAAAAACAAATCAACAACATGTGAAGGGAGTAATAGTAGAATTCATAGATTTGGGATTTTAGTTTTATTGGGCAAAGTGTGAACATGTGATTAACTGACCAATAGGGATTTGGGAAGTAGTTTTACTAGTTTTAATATAACCATAATACACTTTGAGAAGACACCATCATTGCCCATTTTCTTGCTGGCCGAAAGGTCAATATTTCTTGTGCGTCTTGACAAGAGGCGTGCTTAACTTTAATGCTTAGAGACTACGTTTTCTGAACTATTGATACTAAAGCTTGATGCCTTGCTGATCGACTGATGTCCTGAGGACAAAGACTGACTCTGCTTGTTGATCCACACTGAGGATAGGTATTGTGACCTAAACTGTTGATTACTATGCGTCTTTGCTTTTTCTTTCTAGGTACCAACTGCATTGTTTTGACAGAGCCATAGTTAGATGTTTTTCCAAATTTGGGTTACTAAATCTTTTTGTATGAAGCCCAACATGCTGATACTAATCTGGTGTTAGTTAAGGATCCTCACTAATGAAATCATGATAACAGGAATTAATGCTTGATCTATTTCTCTGCTAAACTTAATGTATGTAATTACTTTGACGCAGTTGACTTTGTTATTGATTTGCACCATAACCTTAGAATGTGTGGTAGTTCAAGCTTTGATTAGATTACATTTTTTCTGCCGCTTTGGACAGCCAGTATTGTTTCTATATGTGTTTCATTTGATATTAAGATTAATCTACATGACCTTAGCATTGTTAATATAGGGAAATAAATATTCTAACTTTTACTAAAAGGTGTGGCTATTCATGACTGAAAGGTCATGGTGCGCGACAATTACTGACTCCATTGATTATTGATGTTAGTGATTGTTGTTGATTAGTGACTATTGTGTATTGATTATTGATTATGTTCTGGCGCTATGGTTAGAACTTCTTAATTGCGAGTCAAAAGGTTCATCGACCTATTTGCGTCCCCTTGTAAGTTTACTTATTAAGGTCAGACGGGCTAACATACATCAGCTACTTAAAAAAATAAAATCCAATTTTCGAATGCAGACACATGGATGGTGGCGTGCAATTCCTTGCAGACCATCATCCTGGTATTTGTAGCCAGTCACAGTGGGTCTCAAATAGCGACTTGCCTACTCAACAGTCATTAAGCAGGTGAGGTGACTCTGTGACACTGTACAACTGGATATTTACAGTGCAACCTATTAGGGCAAAGTTAGCATCACAAAATCAGAAACAGATCTCAAAGTTTCACAGTGCACAATTTGTGGCAACTTTTTGCCACCTGTCTCATAGTATAACTGGCTCTAATTTCTATCACTGTGTGTCATTACTACTCCCAACAATGAAATCGGTGATGGGACAGGCCTATTCCCAGGTGTATCAGGTGGAGGGAATCAGGACCAGAATTACTGATTACTTGGTATACTTTCCTAATTTCTCACCTCTAAGTTGACCCTTAGGATCCACCCTGTAATCAGTGTTAACTCCACCCCCTAGATTTACCAATGCCCCTGGTATTGGTAAACCCAGGTGGGCAGACTTAACGGGGCGATAATAGGGCACTCATAATGAGTTAGCTAATGATTAAGAACAACAGAACAAAGAGCTCTTGCAAACTTATAGGAGCAGATATTTTGTTCCAATTATATTTTCCATCTATAAACACCCAGCATATTGCTGAAGTCATGAGACAAATTTTAATTAAAAGCAAAAGGAGATTTATTAAAAATGGTGATATTAAGGGAAATATGTTTTCTGGAGCAAATTTCCTGCACTTCTATGTTCTCTTAGAATGCAAAAAAAAGGAGTTCTGTTAACAATCATTTAGGGCATTTGTATAATCACTAAAGGAATGAACTGGGGCACCCTGAACAAATGGAATAAAAAATATATTTTTCCCTAATAATTGATTGAAAAAAGAGAATATCGCAGTAAATTCTATTTGTAAGTCACAGAGTAAGACAGGAGTGGATTAGGAAAAGGTCATGCTCTGGGGCAACATGGTTCATAGAAGCTCCTTCAAGAAATGAACACATTCATATTTTTAGTGTATTAATACCCATAATAACAAGGTATAATATATAAATCACATTTTTATTCTTACTGATTATATGAATTTAAGTCTGTAACAGTGCTTATTAAAACATCTATCATGAATTACAAGTGTGATTTCAGATGAACAAGAAAGGGCTTCCTTGAGCTGTGATGATCTCTGAAAGAAATATGACATAAATATTATTCTCAAACTCCATAGATTAGTCATGTGAAACAAGCAAGACTGAGCTCCTTCAATGGTTTATCAGATGGTAATAGCTAAGTTAATGATTGGCACACCAATGTGTCTAACTTCACCTCCAACTAACCCTGTCATGTAAGGTATCAGATTAAAGGGGACATAAAATGTGACCCAGTGGTGCCGTTGATATTTATGTCTACTTTAATGATGGCCACGTTTGCGAAAGTTGCCATACTTTGACCCAGCTAGTACAGCTACTTCAGCGAGGCACAGGGACAGGTTTCTGTCTGCCTGGGGAGTCGTGTGAAGAACTCCCAGGCTGACAACAAAGGCTGTAGCAGCACTGGAGGTGCGACCTCCCCACCCACAGAAAGGGATGCAAAGAGTGTTAGTCCAAAAGTCAAAAATGAAAGGGTGATGCCACCATTTGAAGGGATGATGTGACAACACTCCTGCACAGGAAGCCCTTTGTTTCAGTGCCAAAGAAGTGAAAACTGGTTTTAGAGCCAGTTTTTCATGAGTGTGCTGCCCATGCTAGCCACACCCTCAGGACTGGACTACCGTGGTGCTCATATTCGAGGAAGACTTCAGGTATGTGGTTTGTGGCACGCAAAATGCACTCTGGGATGGCGAGATACCACACATCACTTGAATGGTGTCACCAGTTAGGAGGAGAACTACTAGCCTATTGGCTAATGACTGTGTTGTCCCTTTGAGGCACCATACTGGGATGTAATGGGCATCCCTGGCACCCAAGACGTCAGTACTTGTTGGATTTTGACCAAGGACGATAAGGAAACAACTCTGCACCTGTTGGAAGTGCAGAAAGAGAGGTTTTAAAACCAGAGCGACTGCACCTGCTGCACTTTTGGCCAGTGGAGTTTGGACCCTGTTCTGCGTGCTGGCTTCTGGAAAACCTGATTCCCAGCCCCAATCTAAAGCAGAGACTCCAAGGGTCAGTTGGCTGGCCCCCCAAAAAGGCACTGGGAACATTAAAGCTGGGAGAGTCGAAACTGCCTTCCTGGTAGCCACTGCAGCTGTTTTGCTGCTACCGGACGCCGGGCACTTCGATGGACAATTTGGTACTAGCCAAAAGTTGACCTGTGTCAGCTGGACTCCTGGGTGTTGGTTGTGACCAAATTCGTCCACCCTATGGGACACTAGCCCCCCACCAAAAGATTGCACTGGAATTACTGTGTTGCAAGAATGAAAGATCTGCATTTGCAGCCCTTGGATCCCTCCATGGAGGACTTCATAGAACCCCAAGATCTGTGGCCTGAGCTGCCTCCACTCACCTGTGGACTGAGGACTCGAACGGACTTCATCCCCGTGGACCACACAGCACCTGGAGCATCCACTGAGCATCTTTAAGTCTGCATTCCTCAGCATCAGGACCACTCCATAGAGTCAATGGCAGATGACATGTAAAGTTTGAAACTTGCTTCAAAGATGCTGTGGTGGCTGGGTAACTGTCCAAAGTTTCCTTTTTTGACTGTCCTGTTGGATCTTGTCAGACAGCTCGGGTCGGAGTCGCGAAACTCAGTGTATCAAACTTTTACAAAGTTTTCAAACACTTGCAAAGTTTAGACTTGCCAATGCTTGTTTGCACTTGATGTTAAGCTTTTTAAATGCTTTAAAAATGCATATGCCCATAACCCTCCTGTGGACTTTAGTCATCAACGATTCTAAAAATTCATAAAAACATGCCCTATGTGTCTCTTTCCTGTTTGGGGGCTTCCTTATTTCATTGTTTGATGTGGTTAAATGCTTCACATATTGTTGTTTTGCTAAATCTTGCTGCTCTGTACCATAGCTACCAAAGGATCGAGCTGAGGGTTGAGCAAATAACTCTGACTGGACACAAGAAGACAAATGCGAGTGTACTGCACAACAAGGTCTCAGCCTTGCCATGTAACACACCCATTTTCTTACAGACTTCACACTGTGTTAGGAAAGTAGATTAGATTTGTATGAGTAACACAAGACCAAAACAACAAAAATCCAATGAGTAGAAGTCGAGATATGAATTTTTAAAGAATAAACTAAAATGCAGTGCTGAGAAGCATAAAGAGACAACATGGGCTCTCTGGTCTCGTTAGACCGGGTTAAATCCAAAAGTTCAGTCCGACAGCGATAGAGCATGTGTCAGATACAGTCCCAGACAAGTCCTGCTGACCTTTATCCTTCTCAAAATTTGACCCAAGAGTCCTGTTCGCGGCGAAGAAGTTTCCCGGGAGCAAGGAGAGGGTCACTGGCGGTGCTCTGTGGGCACAAACAGTTGGTCAGGTATCACAGATGGTTGGACTGGAGCCTCGTGGTCATGAGCGGTGTTGCTTGCTTTGTGAAGAGACAAACTTGCTGCGTCTCATGCTGATTCTTCGGGTGAGTGGTGCGGTTCCATGGAGAATGGACCTGTTCACGGTCATGAAGAGCCCTAAAGCTTGATATCAGGAGCACAAAAAACACTTTCAAGGATGCAGGACCTTAGATGCTCCTCTTGACAGTCAGGAGATGATTGAGGGTGGTTCCAGGAACTGTGGATAATGAGTTGGAAGTCTCTTGTGTTCCTGAGATTTCAAAGGAACAGGCCGCATGCCAGCGAGCCTTTGTAGTCACTCTGGGGTACTGGGTTCAAGATAAAGTTGCAGGACCCGTTCTTCCCCAGGTCAGAAGGGCAGCAGGTAGTGGGTCAGCACAGCAGAAAAACAGTTCCTCCAGAGCAACAATTCATCGACATAGCAGTCTCTATAGCGACACAGCAGTCCTTCTTCCTGGCAGAGTATCCAGAGGTCCAGAAGTGTAATGAGTTGGTAGGGTCAGAGGTCCAGTACTTTTTGAAGAACACAGATGTCCTCTCTTCCTGCTCTGGCTCCAGACTTATTGCAGAGAGGTATGCATCCCTATGTGTTGAAGCATGACACTGCCTATTTAGGTGTAAGTGTCAGCTTCTCCCTGCCATCCTGCTCAGGATGTCCCATAAGTCACACCTAAGAGTCCTTTGTGTGTGGCTGTCTAGAGGGAACGCACAATCCCAGCTCTCACGCAGCCCAGATATGTTTTGGAGACAGGCTGCATGAACACAGGTCTAAGAGCACGAAATGTCAACCTTCTACAAATGGCATTTTCAAAATTGTAAAAATAAACCCGACTTTAGCATTAAAGAGGATTTCTTATGACAATTCAATAGGTACTAAACATGACATATCTACTCCTCCTCAATGAGGGCGTATTAAATGTATTAAGGAATCCCCAATGTTAATCCAATGAGAGGGGTAGGCCTCACAGTAGTGAACAACAAATTTGCATTTTTTTACCATCAAAATCACAAAACAGAGTATTCCCAGCCTAAACTTCAGAGAGTCCTTTCCTATGCAAGATCCTGGTATGAATTCAAAAGAAAAGAATCCTTTTTTTTTATATGTGACTCTCGCCCACTCCAATAGTGGCTTTGCATCATCATAGGGTCCACCCCAGCCTATGGTGTTCTCAACCATATTCCAGGGAGCTTTTTTGATATTATTCCTACCGGAGGAGGTTACAAAGAAAAAAATACCTCGTGTTGGCCCAAGGTATCCCTTTGAACGCCGTCAGGGTGGGTATGGGTAAAAATGAACTTGAAGGAACTGCCCAGATATTGTAATCCTAAGACCCTCTCCTAAGCCGTCAACATGTTTCAGCCCCTATCTATGGCCTGCATGCTCCCAGGCTTTCGTCAAGACGTCTGTATGTGTGTTGCCCCAGCAGCAATGGACAGTCCGTCTGAAACAAACATGCAAAACATGCAGCACATGTAAAACTTACAAGTGCATGTCCTACCTTTTAGTTACATAGCATCCTGCCCTTTGAGCTGTTGTGTGCGTACCTTAGGGTGAGTTGTATGTAATAGGAGTTTAAGGCTTGGCAAGAGGCTTTAAATGCCAAGTGGGCAAGGCAGTGTAAACTGCACACACACGCTCTGCAATGGCAGGTCTGAGACGTTTAAGGGCTACTTGAGTTGGTGGTACAAGCAGTGTTCAGCCCCACTAGTAGCATTTAAATCCCAATACTGAATTCAGCAAAAAGCGGAGGGTAAAAGGCAAAATGTTTGGGGGTGATCTGGTAGAGAGGGGTAATTTCAAACACCTATCATCATAAATATGACGGCCTGTAATTCCCTTCAGTAATATTATAATGTTCTGGGGTGTGCACACCCCATTGCTACTCTGGGCAAGGCCCACGATGGCAGAGATGTTTTAAGGCATGGGCAAAGTTGGCAGCTGCTCAAGACCGTCATCTCTAAGGGGTCCCCTGGTAAAGTGAACAGGTTAGTCAGAAACCCTGCTGTAAATAGTGTGCAAAAAAAAAACAGGTTGCATTTTAATTTGACAGCTTGTTATGCCTGCTTTCCAGACGCTTAGGTACTGATTTATAACTCGGCAGTCGGGTTACTCTTTCACAATTGTGACGGATATCCCGTCTGCCTAAATCTAAATCCTATAGAATGTAATGGGATTTAGATTTCGGCGGATGGCATATCTGTCTCCTTTCTGATGAAGTAAAATCTGCCCATCGAGTTCTAAATCAGGCTCTTAGGGGCATATTTATACTCCGTTTGCGCCGAAATTGCGTCGTTTTTTTTTACGCAATTTCGACGCAAAACTAACTCCATATTTATACTTTGGCGTTAGATGCGTCTAGCGCCAAAGTCCATGGAGTTAGCGTCATTTTTTAGCGTGGCCACCTACCTTGCGTTAATTATATGCAAGGTAGGCGTTCCCGTCTAAAAAATCGACTCCGAGGCATGTGCGTCGGATTTATACTCCCGGGCAAAAATCACGCCCGGGAGTGGGCGGGTCAAAAAAAATGACATACGGCCGCTTTTGCGCCGTTTTTTAGCGCCTGCAAAAGGCAGGCGTTAAGGGACCTGTGGGCTCTGAAGGAGCCCAGAGGTGCCCTCCCATGCCCCCAGGGACACCCCCTGTCACCCTTGCCCACCCCAGGAGGACACCCAAGGCTGGAGGGACCCATCCCAGGGACATTAAGGTAAGTTCAGGCAAGTTTTTATTTTTTATTTTTTTGTGGCATAGGGGGGCCTGATTTGTGCCCCCCTACATGCCACTATGCCCAATGACCATGCCCAGGGGAGAGAAGTCCCCTGGGCATGGACATTGGGCAAGGGGGCATGACTCCTGTCTTTGCTAAGACAGGAGTCATTTCTATGGGGGTTGGGAGTCGTAAAAAATGGCGCAAATCGGGTTGAGGCGAAAAAATTGCCTCAACCTGACTTGCCCCATTTCTTGACGCCCAAGCCCCATATCCCCCTACGCCGACGCTGCCTGGTGTACGTTGTTTTTTTTAACGCACACCAGATGGCGCCGGCGGCTAACGCCGGCTAACGTCATTCAATAAATACGGCGCCCGCATGTCACTTCAGAATGGCGTTAGCCGGCGCTAATTTTTTTGACGCAAAACTGCGTTGGCGCAGTTTTGCGTCAAAAAGTATAAATATGGGCCTTAGAATCCAATTTATTGCACCTCTTTTTGCAAACTAATCCGAAACATTGACTGGCACACCACCCACCAAATTTATGAATGACCGTCATTTATAAAGGCACTGGCAGAAATCTCCATTACGGCAGTTCTTGCAATGCATGTTACTCTTTGTTACAGGGCTGAGTCGGAAGAACACAGACCATTTGCAAACAGTATTCTTTTTTTTTGTTTTCAAAAAGAAAATCCGAAAAATGTAAAAAAAGAAAAAATGACTACATGTCCACCCATCTATATTGGGGGCGGACGTGTAGCCATTTTTCCGACGGCCCTTACACCACAGTGAAAAGACGTTTTGGCCATGGTGGAGACAGAGTAACCTCCGTATTGGCCAAACATAAGGTCTGCCTGCAATTAAATAAGGCGGATGGACCACTAAATTGGCGTGGAGGGGTCTCCTCTCCACAAAGATATAAATAAGTCCCCTAGTGTGCAAGCCCGGCTCGTCCAACCGTAATCCATGTGCTCATAGGCAGATGCTAGCAATAACATTAAAAAAATATGTCGGACTCATTTATATCCCTCCTCTTAATGCACCTCGCTTCACCTCTCTCTTTACTTCTCTATGGACTTACTCCTTCACGATCACACTATCCATACCTCACCTGTGTCTTCCACTCCTCTCACTCAGTACACTTATGTCTACTCCATCTCTTTCTAACTCTATCTCACAATTTCTCTTTTCTCTACTACTGTCTGTACCTATCTCTACATCTATTCTACCCATTTGTCTACCTCAACTTTATCTCTACCTCACACATCTCTTTTCAGTTCACTGTTGTATTTCTTTTGAATCCTCCTTTATCTCTGTTGCATTAATTTAAACTTTCTCTCAGCTTTACTTTTATCTCATCTCTCTATCGCCCCATCTCTCAACACTGCGCCTTTCTACCTCTCTAAGCTCCGTCTCTACCTCACTACTATCCATCTCACCTCCCTTTATTTCACTTGTCTCTGTCTTGTCTCTGTCTTGTATCTCTTTCTACCTTATCCTCACTTGTCTTCCACTCGTCTTGCTCAGTACACTTATCTCTCTCCCATCTCTTACTAACTCTGTCTCACAATCTACCTTTTCTATCCTACTCTCTGGGCCTATCTCTACATTGCTTCTCTTATACCCCTTTATCTACCTCAACTTTATATCTACCTCATACATATCTCTACAGTTCACTTTTATATTTCCATTTCACCATCCTTTATCTCTGTTGCATCCATCGAATCTTTCTCTCAACTTCACCTTTATCTCACTCCCCTATCTCTCCATCTCTCAATACTGCACCTTTCCACCTCTCTAGACACCCTCTCTACCTCACTACTATCTACACCTCCCTTTATTAAACTTGTCTCTCTGTCACATATCTCTCTACATCATTCTCGCCTTTCTTTCACTCTGTCTTCTTCCTGTCTCTCTCACTATCTAACCTCTCATTTTTCACTATTTGTTCACTGCATCACTTCTACACCTCCTCCCAATCTTTCTACCTTTCTTTCCTCTGCCTCACCTCTAGCACTATCTTACTCTTTTCTCAGTACCTCTTTTTCTATACCTATACCCTTTTCTCCTCCATTATCTGCTGCCTGGGCAATTTTTGTGTCTCTCTGGATCTCCTTCTCTGTTTCAGCTCATCCTCCGTGCCATGCTTCTCTATCTCAGCCTCTCTTTACATATCTCTCTACCTCACTGTCACCTACCACTTTTATGGAATACGTAGGATATAATGATCCAGAAGGACAGCTTGGTTGTTAGTGCTCAATATTTTTATTGTCTTAAACATTTAAGTAGTCTTTTGTTGTCCTTCTCAAAGAATAATCTTGTGCTTCTCTGTTTTCTTGCACAGGATGTAGGCCCCAGCGACCTTCCCGCCGGTAGCCTCAGAAGAAAAGAATATGGGCAAGTAAGACCTTTGTTTGGTCCTTATGTCTCAATCCTTGTGCTCCCCCTGATTATAACAACCAAGGAGTGATCAGGGTTCGGGTTTGTGCTCTCGTTCTGAAGGATTATTTCTCCTTCAGTAACGCATAAACTACAGAAACAAAACACATTGCACCAATTGCCCTTCACCACGTGCTCTGTGGCTGAAATGAAAAACTCTTCGTTCTTACACCTCCTTCCCAACCCTTGCTCTTGCCCGCTTGGTGTCTCCTCCCGCCTCCATAACCCCAAATCCTTCCACACCTGCTGAAGCCACACTCCTCCTGGAATGTGGCTGGGAGAAACAGCACACCGAAATGATCTGCTTCTTCGCTGCAACCAAGTTGGGCAGTGTCTCTGGCTCCAATAGGCTGGGCAGCATCTTCAACTTCTTCAAGCAGTTGGTGTCCTTATTTTCTTTGGGGAATTTAGTGTCCTTGACTCCCCTCCTGCACTCGGCTTCTCTGACTCCTCCGATGATCTTGGTAATATCCCCAGGAGGTGTGTTCCTTGGATGCTCCTCTTCCAGCCTCTCTTTTCCCAAATGAGAGTCCATTTTCAAATACCATGGGTTTAGCCCCAACCCCTCTAACTCCAGGGAGAAAATATTAAAGTGACAGGAGCTCGTGGGAACCTGCAAAGGGTTACAAGGAGAGGTTCCCAGCATTTCCTCCTACATGTCACACATTTCTCCCTAAGATTATCCCAATTGGTGAAAAGGGAGAATCGAGAGAGGAAGTCAGTGTTGTCCTGATCTTTTCCTTTACTATGTCTCACCTCAAAATGGAAGGGCTGCAAGAACATGAACCATCTCAGGATTCTATCATTATTCCCCTAATTTTTCTAGGTGCTAAATGTCAGTGAGAGCAGTGATTTGTGAGCTGTATGAACAAGTGTGTGTTGGAATGGGACAGACTGGGATGGATGATTGTGAGCCAGTGTCATATGAACTTGCTGCACATAAACTAATTTTACCTACATGCCAGGTTTAAAACATACAGAGCAACCTAATACACTTAGACCCTCATTATGAACTTGGCAGTAATCACCGCCGACTGCTGACCGTCGTGGCGACTGTGAACAGAAGACCGCCAGTGTTGGTAAACTGCACACCGCCGACTAATGGTGCCAAAAAGTCAAACCTCCAAAAATCCTGCAACCTCCACCCACTAGCAGGGCCTACGGCGGCAGAAAGGCAGTACACCCCACCCCACCCCACTACTGCCATGCAGACAAATCCTCCGCCCACCAAATAATGATGCACAAATCAGTGTGGCGGATAGTGAATGCTGAACGACCATTGGCGGTACTGACCGCCACAGCCAGCAATGGGACCCACCAGCAACAAAAGCACACATTGGCAACTTTGAAACCCACACACCTGACACACATCCACAACACTATAAAACACTCCCACACGTACCCCACAATCCTTTGCATCACCATTAGCACGACTGAGATTGACAACACACCATGCATACACTGAACGCAACATCACACAAGTTTCACACACAAATACACCACCAAAACACATACAAACCCCAAACAACTCTACAAGCCACACACACAACCACATGAGAGCACCCTCACCAATACACCCACAACACACACCATGGCACCCCTTAAGCACCCCCGCTTCACAGACAGGGAGCTAAGGACCATCGTGGACGAAATACTCAGGGTTGAGCCACAACTATTCGGGGAACAGGTGGAGCCGACACTCGAGGTCAGGAAGATGGTACTATGGCAGACAATAGTCAACAAGGTCAACGCAGTGGGAAACCATCCACGCACAAGGGATGACATCCGAAAGAGATGGAACGACCTGCGTGGAAAGGTTCGGTCAATGGCATCCATGCACAACATAGCCTGGGAGGAGAAGGTAGTGGCTATCCTGCACCCGGAGGGCCTCACTGGACTCAGAAGAGGACTGGACTCGGGTAAATCAACTACAATACCTTAGCAGTCACCCCACTTATAATGCATGCATCACCCCACCCCTCTCACTACCACCAGGACCCCATTCCCACCCAGTCCACAACACGCACATCCAACTACCCTGCATGCCCACTATCCCTCAAACAGACCTCCATCCAGCCCCCTGTACACAGTCACCTACCCCTGCATGGATTCTCAGTGGCACTACAGCACCCACAATGCACCTCCACCCCACCACATAATATGGAAAAAAATGTACACGAAGAGACCATGCATGCTACGACAGGGGAATATAAGCATAAAATAGGGCAAAGCAGTGCAGCAATTGCTGAAAAAGTACCTGACACCCACATGTCCCTCCCCACAGGCACCACCACCCATGCCACCCAGACAGTAACAGCAAGGAGTGCCAGCACCCCATCTGATGACAGAGGCCCCACTAAGGAGAGTGCAGAGGCATGTCTGGAAACTGAGGAATACCCTTGCCCATCACACAGTCTTGGACTTTCATCCTCCAGCAGCCCCACCCAGGATACCACTGACAGCCCTACCACCCAGCCACCATCATCAGTTCTGGCCAAACGACCCCACACCAGTGTCTCCCGGCCATGGACTGGCAGCCCACATGTACAGAGGCCGAAGTCTCCACCCACCAACAGGCAGGATGATGAAGGGCCCAGTGCAAGTGGGACTGCCAGACTTGTGCAGGGGACACAGGCACAGTGGGAGGGCATCTGTGGCCCAGGGGGGTGGCTAAAGGATGGATGCAGCAGCCCAGAAGGTGATATCTGAGGTCCTATGAGCATGCCACCATACTCAGGACAGGATGGGTCAGATTTTTGCCACCTTGGAGCAGAATCAGAGGCTGCAGGTAGCACACCACCAAGAGGCCATGGAGCAATGGAAAAAGCTCAATGCCACCATGGCCTCAATTGCAGGGGTGCTGCGGGACCAATACCACAGCCAGCCTGATTCCTCCACCCACCTGCAAGCCCCAACCACTAGCCAAGACACTGCCCTGCCCTCTACATCTTCAGCAGCTACTGGACTGGTGGCACTGGCCGAGGACACACAGGAAACCAGCACCCCTACCCCTGCAGCCAAGCTCCAGCTACGCAAATGTGCCCTCAGATCCAGACATGCCACTGAAACACCAGCCAAGACCAAGCTCAGTGCTAGGAAGTGACTCTACCCTGATCTGTCTCCCTTGTGTGCCACTGTGCTCCCTTGTTGACATGCCACTGCTGTCACACCATCTTCCAATGGCCACATAGACCAAAAGCCAGTGCAATCAACAGCTGAGCATATGTACCTCCGTATGGATTTGCACCATGTGCCCCCTCCCTATCACTGTCCCACGAATTATGTATATTTTGCCATTTAATAAATACACCAATGTACTCAAATCGTATGTCCCTCGTCAATATGAGATATCAATTGTGATTGTGTATGCATTAGCCAGTCGATTTCATAAACATACCTTTATTGCAGGAGGGGAACTAACGGACTGTAGTGTCTGAAGTATGTCACACTCTACATAATATTGGGATCTTGGCACATGCCACTTCAGTCATCAGTTAACAGTGTCACTGACTATAGACACCACATTACCAATTACATGAGTCACACTGAAACTCTGCAGTGAACACATCAGCATTATTGAACAGTACCCTAGAGTCACTGGAAGTATAGGTGGATAAGCTGCGTCCTGGAGTTGAGATCTTCCCCCTCTTCTTCCTCACCTTCACTCTCATCCCCTCTCTGAGATTGCTGGGTTGGTTGGATAGCACCCTCCTCTTCCAGAAGGGGGATAGCTTTCCTCGCAGCCAAGTTGTTAAGCATGCAGCAGGCCACCACTATCTTACACATCTTGTCAGGGACATTGCACAGGGATCCCCCAGAGAGATGAAGGCAACACAATCAAGCCTTCAGGAGACCTATTGTGTGCTCAATCACCCTCCTAGTAAGTCCATGGGCCTCATTATAATTCCTCTCTGCATCTGTCCTGGGATTCGCCACAGGTGTCAAGAGCCATTGCAAGTTGGGGTAGCCAGAATCACCTGCAAAAGTGGGGGAAACAGGACCTAACTAAACTGACTTTACATGCATATAGCCTGACTGTCAGCTATGTATAAATCCAGTGTAATACACACTCACCTATGAGCCATCCTCTGTCCCCTTGTAGTTGTTCCATCATGTGTGGTACACTGCTGTTTCTCAGGATAAAGGATTCATTGACTGAGCCTGGGAACCTGGCATTGACATGGGATATGTACTTGTCAGCAGTACACACTAATTGTACATTCATGGAGTTATAGTTCTTTCAGATTCCTGTACACCTGTTTTTTCACTTTTGGGGGTATGAGAGCTATGTGGGTTCCATCAATGGCACCTATCACATGGGGGATGTCAGCAAAGGCATAAAATCCAAATTTGATGGCGGGAAGTTCAGCCCTTTGGGGAAACTGGACATATGTTTGCAAGTGTTGGACGAATGCATCCAGGAATTTTGACAGGATTAGGCTGAACATTGGCTGTGAGACCCCTGCGCCCATGCCCACTCTAACCTGAAATGAGCCTGTAGCCAATAAATGGAGTACAGATAGCACTTGCACAGCTGTAGGGATGGCATGCTGATTTCGAATTGCCAGTTTCAGTACAGGATCCATTAATGCACAGAGGTCATGAATAGTAGCTCTATTGAGTCTGTAGGTGACAATGATGTGAAGTTCCTCCATAGTTTCCAGATCAACCAGGGGTCTGTAAACAGATGGGGCCCTCCCTCACCCCATGGATCTGTACCTATGGGGGAGGAAAGAACACAATCTGAGTGTCAACTAACACTTGCATCCCTTGATGTCACTGTATCTTTGTAAGTGCGACATGGAGGTAACACACACAAACGCAAAGTATGAAGTACACCGCAGGCATGTGTGAGTTAACTCTGTTCATAATGGCATCCCAGTGTGGACACAACTCCAAAGATGGGTACATGTGAGGATCCTAGACTCATGTCAGCAAGTGTCTAAGGGCGGAGATTTTGAGGCCCTGGATTAGGCCCCTGGCCAGGCTATGGTGATGTGGTCATAGCAAAATAGCAGCCTCCTGCCATCCAGGTATGATAGAGTGAAAGTGACTTAATTCAGCTGCCGTTAGTCGTAATGGTGGAAGGCGGTATTCACCACCGTGCAGCCGATCATTGGATTACATGGTTGTCAATGGGGAACCTGGGCCAATCATGATCGCCGCTGGCGGTGACGGAGCACACCGCCGCGGTAGCTACACCATTTTGTCAGACCCTTGAATCTTGACTCCTGATTCCCGTGCAGGCTGGTACTCCACTGTGTGTGCTGCTGTGTCCTGACTCTGGTCCCTGAGATGGTGCGGGTTATAGTAGAACGGGCCACGGCCTTCACCGCGGAGGAGCTTGAGAACCTGGTGGATGGGGTCCTACCCCTGTATTCCAAGTTATATGGGTGACCAGAGGAGCAGGTGAGTTGGCATCTGTCATCCTTAGATGCATGTGTTTGTGGCGGATGCCTGTATGCATGTGGGTTCGATGTGTAACTGCCCAGCCATAGACAGTCTGGCATGTACTGTATGCGAGTTGATAACATGCCTTTCAACAATGAGGGTCCCCTTTCTGTCATCTGGTATGCTTTGTGGCCTCATGGACTTGTAAGTGCATTGGCTGGGCATGGTCTCTCATGGATGTTCTTCACACAGTGTATCAGGTCCGTGTTTCATGTGGGTTATGTGGTGTATTCTGGGGTAATGGCCACTAGTCAGGGGCACAATCATGACGTATGTTGCATGTGTGGCGTGTAAGTGTGTGAGCTGGATGGGGGTGTGTGTGAGCCAGAGATGTACATATTTTCAGTTTTTGACAAAGTTCTCCCTTGTTTTGTCTCTCCACCCCTGTGCTCTTGTGTCCTTTGTGTACATCAGCATCATCTGGCGAGGGAGCAGGGGCACCGGCGAGTGGGGATGCAGCAGCCCACGGTTCCAAGGAGGCAGAGTCGACGGATGCCAAGGAGACCAGTGGGTTGGAGGAGGTGGGTGTACCACAGGGGAGGCAACTACCACTGGGGGTAGTGACTCTGATACCTCCTCCGAAGGGAGCTCCCTGGTGGTGGCGGACCGTACCGGGCACACCCATTCTATGCCATCTTCTGCCACCCCCATGCCATCACCTCCCTCCCAGTTGCTCCCCACCCAGTTGCCCGTGCCCGCACACTTAGGAGGGTGGGCCTCTCCTTCTCCCAAGGCACCTTATCCCCTGCCCCAGTCAGCCCTGCTGCCCTCACAGAGGAGGCTATTGACCTCCTGAGGACCATCTCTGTAGGGCAGACAACCATCCTGAATACCACCCAGGGGATAGAATCCCAGATGCATCAATGCAATAGATACCTGGAAGGCATTCACTGTGCCATGTCTAGCCTACAGTGATCTTTTCAGGCTCTGGCCTCCTCTTTGACAGCAGACAGTGTCCCTGATCTTTCCGTCCCCCCTCCCCCCACCTCTACCCCTTCCAGCACCCCACTCCCTTCACCCATCCCAAGCACACGTGCAGACAGCCATGCACACAGATCAACACACAAGAAGCACACAAACACAAGCACCACACTTCCCACCACAGGCAGGCACACACCCGAAATACCACAGAACACACAACAACATCCTCTTCCCCCAGTGTTTCAACCTCCCCCGCCACCCTGTCTGTCACCTCACCATGCACACCCACACGCACTGCACCCTCAGTCACTGCTGCTGCCCTATTCATGCAGTCACCACAACATCTGACATCCAGACATGCAGCCCAGAAACCATACCTGCACTCACCACAACTACATTGACAGACACTTGCAACACACTCACCAGGCCTGCAGACACCCAGACAACATCCATGTACACTGGCAGTCTGTCTTCTCCTACTGTGTCCACCCCCCTCCTCCCAAAACACTCAAACATTTGCAGACATCCACACCACACACATCTACCACACATCAGCATACCTTATAGACACCTGCATCCACGTCTGGTACATTAACACCTGGTACAAGCACTCCCTCAACCTCCACTCCCAGACCTGCCTCCAAATCCCCTCCAAATGCACCTAAGAGGCTTTTCCTCTCCCGTGTTGACATGTTCGAACCCACTGGCCCTACTGTGTCCATCTCCTTGTCCAGTCCACTCCTTCCACGTCGCCCTTCCCATTCCCATGCCCCTTCCCCAGGGAGGAAGAAGCCCTGTGTTGCCCCAGGACCCTCTGCCACCCCTCGGTCCAGGCCCACTTCCCCTCCTTCCAAGAAGAAGCCCAAACCCCCTCCACCTCTTAAACCTAAGCCCAAGCCCCTCCCTTCCAGATGTAAGTCTCCACCCCTGCCACCCCCTGCCCATGTTCCCTGTGGTGCCTGGCTGCCCCACTGATGTCCCTTTCAAGTGGAGTACCCTTTGCACATGTGGGAGTCAAGTTCGGCCGGTTTTGGCCCTGCAGGCTATTTGTAGTGGACTGGCCAATGGCCTTATTTGGACATGACGTAATGTCTTTGCAAATAAAGTTTCAGTGCCTAGTAGTGCTGTTGGCACAATATGGTGACGTTGTACAGCGTTTCACTATGGAGGGGTGATGTGCACGTGTGTACTTTGATGCAGGTCTTTGTTGGCTTGTGTCTGGTAAGAACATTTTGTTATGGTATGTTTGGCTTGGGATGTGGGAGGGGTTAGGGTGCATTGCAGGGTGGGTTGGGTGGCTGTATAACTCTGCCCTTTCTTCCCATGTTTACTAGGCTGTGGCACTTACAGTTGTCGTCTTCGTCGGCGGTCACAGTCCTGGAGGTATATGGCAAGGAGCAGCACTGGCATTATTTCCAACTCTCTCTCCATGTCTGCGTCGGTGTGTTGTGTGTGCCTCCGGTGAGTGTGTCCTTTTATATTGTTCGTTTCTGTCACGCTTTGCCTGGCGGTGGTTCCTGCCCCGGAACTGATGGCGGTCTTGTGTTTCATTATTTGGTGGGTAGGAAGGACCTTTCCACCGGACTGCGAACGGCCTCCTCCATCCTCATCAGGACTACAAAGAGGGTGGTGTGTGGATGGACCGCTACTTGTTGCTCATTGGCTTCATTATTTTTGGCGGTCTGGACCGCCAGCCTGTTGGCGGTAGTTACCGCCGGCGGGGCTGTGTTTACCGCTATGTTCATAATGACCACCTTAATGTGCTGGAATGCCAAGTGACAACACATCATCAGACTACTCCAGACCCTCTACATTTTTCCCTCAACATCCCTATCATTTCAACATTGGCTGCATGTTGTCAGCCATACTAATGGTACACTGTCTACTGGCTACTGATAGTCAGTGGTCTGCTGTTTGTGTGATGAAATAGGATTTGAATGTTACATGTACAGACATTACAGCTTTAACTTTAAGGTGACTTAACATTGCCATGCACAGATATTCAGACAGTGGCAAATGTGTCCCAGATACATCATTGAGTTTACCCCAATTATAATATTTCCCCCGTTAACAAAAAAAGGACAAATAAGCCTGTGGATTAAAAAGGAAGTCGTTACTCAGTCAGACATTCACCATTAGACATGTACCTGTTCTGCTGGGGTCCCATAGAGTTGACTGTACAGGGACAGAACCTCAATGGCAAGGAGCTCCAGCTCCTCTGTGTTGAAGGCAGGGGCCCTGTCACCTGTTTTGCCCAGCATCCTGGCTACCATAGGTTGGGAAGAGCAGCACAAATCAAGGAGGTCTTGATGGCTGCAGTGTTAGGAGGCAAGTGAGTTTTGTTTCACAACACGAAGTACAAGTACAGGGCGTACGCTATCCATGTCGGAGATGGACACAGGCGTTGGCTTTTGTGCATCGCCATCACACACGTTAGCTTATGTCAGCAATCGTCGTGGAGGTCATCACCTATTACGTGGTCAACTTCCACCAACCGCTGTCAGGTAGCCAATGTCCTGATGGCAAAATTCATGCAGTCCCCATTTTAGGGTGTGAACCTGTGCATTTTTCAATTGTTAGTCCATCACCAGTAATCAAGATGGAGGGTAGAGTATATATAAATGTCAGATATGAATGACACTTTTCTGTGTAAGATATGACACAAAAAATGTAACCATGACTGTGTTAGACACCAACAGTGCCGCGGGGGAAGTACAACCTCTGTTGAAGGTATTTTGGAAAAATAAAATATGTGGAAATAATACAGTCCAAGTGTTTTATTTTCCAATAATGATGAAAAAATAAGACTTTTAAAACATTTTTAAGGTCCAAATATTTCATGTTAATGTGTGTACATGTATTACCCAATGATATTTCTACTGTTACCAAGAAGTCAGATGTGTGTTGACATTGAAAGTATGGTCTGACCATTTCATCTGATATTTTCTTTTCCATACATATAGATGTCTGAACCCAGCTATGGTAGGAGGCAATGGCCTCAGGTGTTTTGGCCCTTTCCAGACTTTGCCACCATGGAGGAAAGAGATGTCATCAAGCAATATCATCTAAATAGGCAAACTATCCTGGATTTGTGTTAGCAGTTGGAGCCTGATCTCCTGCCTCACAATATGAATCCAACAGCCATAACACCAATAGTGAAACTCATGGCAGTACTGTATTTTGTTGACACTGGCAACCTTCAATACACTGTGGCAGTATCTGGGGGCATGTCCCAAGCAACTTTCAGTGGTGTGCTACGGGAAGTCCTTACTTCCTTGATGAAAAACATCAACAGCTAGATCCAGTTCCCAGGTCCACAGGATTTGGCCATCGTGAAGGGAGAATTTTATGCTTCAGGTACACTATTACATGTGGCTGGAGCAATAGATGGTACGCATATTACCTTGGTGTCACCACACGTAAGAAACAGCTCTACCATAGTCGAAAGAACTTCCATTCCATCAATATGCACGTTGTCTGCTTACCAGACGTATACATCTCAAGTGTGTGTGCCCACTTCCCTGGGTTAACACATGATTAATTTATACTACGGAACAGCAACAGACCCATGCAGATGTCACAACTTGGAGCAGAGAGGGCCTGGCTTGTTGGTAAGTGCAATATGGCTTGATGATCTATTGCCTGAATCCTAGTGTAGGAGGGCACAATGGCTTAAAATGTGAGCAATCTGCTGATGTGTTGCTTCTGTGTAGGAAACTCAGAATTTCCTAATCAACCATAATTATTGTCACCGCTGAGACATCCAACAATGTCAGGGGAAGTCCAGTTTATAAAGGCCCAAGAAAGATCATAGAGGCCAGGTTTAGGTGTCTGGACAAGACCGGTGGAGCTTTGTGGTCATCGGCAGAGATTAACTGTGCTTGGGCTAAGTATGTGTACCCTCATGACTTGTCAATTGAGTTCAATTTAATATGTGCAAAAAATAACTTTACCTTGTTATTCTGTTTCAGGGTCCTTCACCATGTTGTCTTCATTTAGACGTTTCAAATTTGTGACATTTATATGGTGCTTTTTTGAAAATACAAAGTGAACATACATTGATCCTGGGACAGACACCCACTTGTAATGGACACATTTTTTTTCCAGAGTCAACTTGCACTCTGATAGTATTGAATTTCCGAAGATTGTATCAGACCTGTTTTCTGTGTGATGCTGCCATCAAGGCAATATGTGCCACTTGACTTGCTCAAACCACATGTGAATGTCAAGCCCTAGCATACTGTTCTGCCTTCACATTGGCTAAATCTTAAATTTTTAGACAGTGGAGGTAGCTGTTGATGTGTTTCCTCATATGTGACAGAACTTTTTTTAGCACTCCACTGATTGGTGAATGTGCCATTGCACCAGACACTGCCACAGTGTCCTGTAATAGTCATGTGGCCTCAAATGTTGTTACTGCCATGATTTAGACTATTGGTTCTAATGATCTAGGATTCCTATTGTGAAGGCAGGATGTATGGTTCCAACTGAGGTCATGCATGAGTGATAGTTTGCCTATTTTATTTGATACCATAGCATATTCCCTTTCCGCCTTGATGTTAAGATCGTGGAGCGTATAACCTTGAATGGCACAGACTATTGGGTTTAAGCCTCGTTAGTAAAACCCAGATTTAGGGGCATATTTATACTTTGTTTGTGTCGCACTTGTGTCACTTTTTTTTATGCAAATGCAGCACAAACTTAACTCCATATTTCTATTTTGATGCTACACAAGTCTAACGTCAAAATATTGGAGTTAGTGCAATTTTTTGGGATGCGCCAACCCACCTTGCGTCAATGAGATGCAAGGTCGGCGTTCCCATCCAAAAAATGACGCTATCCCCTGAGCGCCATAGTTATCCTCCTGTGCTAAAATGTTGCACGGGTGGGAGGCGTACCCAAAAAATGGCGTTAAGCTTGCTTAGCGCCGTTTTTTAACACCTGGGTCAGACAAGGCATTAGGAGACCTGTGGACCCATTTCCATGGCCAAACACGATGGAATGGGCCCACTTCACCCCTACCAGCACCCCCACCCGGCTAGCGTCTTTTTTTTTTTTACTCTAGCCCAAGCTTAGTGCTGGCTTGCGGCATTCCATAAATTTGGCACCCAGCTGCCGCTTTGGAATGACGCAAGCCGGCTGGAAACTTGTTGATGCAAAACTGCATTAGCGCAGTTTTGCACTAAAAAGTATAAATGTGGGCCTTAATTTTTACAAAGACTTGTTGCTAAAATATGTATGTTCCAAATACATTGTGAGTTGAGTTTGTTCTCATTGAATACATTGGTTAACACTTTACGTCTTTGTAATTTTAACATTTTTTTGGCAATTGAATGTTCAAAATATTTAATAACATGATAGTGGAAGACGAAGATGACAGATGGAAGGCCACCAATAATCCAACAAGAGTCTTGTACTCTGTGTCTATAACATTTATTACCATGACACAAAAAAGAGTAAGGTGAATCAACAAAGATAAAATGAACAAAAAAAAGTCTATAATGGTGGATCGAAACATGTAAGTAGAGCCAGTTTGGAGTCCAATGTCAAAAAAGCTAATCTCCCCAGAAAAGGTAACTGTGTCCATGAAATACTCCACAGAGTAAATGCTAGACACACACAGAAGGAAATTTGGTTCTGCATCTCTTGGAGGTGATGGTGTTGGTCTTGCCATCCTCTGCTGCTGGTCCGTTTGACCATCCCCAGAAGGGTAGCAGAGGCGCAGGGTCTGGAGTAAGAGTAGAAAGCTCCGCATGTGAAAGGTCCTCCTTGTCTGTGGCTGACAGTGGTGTACTTTGCCCAGATGTTGAGGGAGCACAGACAGGAGTGGATGGACTGGGAAAAGTTCTGCACATGTGGTGATGGATGTCAAATAGTACCCCAATAAGGGAGCTCATTTTTCATTGTGGTTCTGTAGTTTCAAAATGAGCATCCTCTGTACCTCCTTGATTGCCTGGAGCTCAGCCACAGCCTGGTACATCATATCTTGGGGCTATTGTACTGCTCCCAAGACTAGGTCAATGGTGGTCTGGCTGACAAAAGAACCAGTGGACCCACTTGGCTGGACCACAGATTCCCTCCCACGACCCCTACCCCCTCTAGCTTGTCTACTTGAGGAAGTTTGCCATATCCCACTGGGGGGGCAATAGATTAGCATGTACCTCCTCGGGGCACAGTAAGTGGAGGTGTCCTCATGCTGAGATGTTGCCGCAGTTGTGGTGGGAGTTGTGGGTATGGGCTGAGTTTGACTCACTGGAGATAGACCATATGGATCAGCTGGCTCCTGATCATCCAGACCTGTATTAATGGAGTCCTCATTGAAGGCTTGCTCCTGATTTGAGTGGAGTGGTATTGGCTGCCAGACGCTGGTACACTGGGATGGGTTGTTGGACCTGTGCAGGTCGTGTAGAATATGCAAATAATACATATTTTGAAATTTAATGTGTCTTTGTCTACAAATAGTCCAACCTAGAAAAGAAGAAACAGAGTGATAGACAGATTAGGCCATTTTTTTACACATGCAGCCTGATTTATACATGTGACAACTCCAGTGCTGACGTTGTCGAGATGTCCTGAAATGCAAAAGAATTCCAGACTTGTATGTTACGTGTAGAAGGCCTTCAACCCAACACAGTGGTAAGCAGATTGGCGTATAGGACCATTCCAAGCCCTAGCAGGCAACAAAACATTGGAATCAAAGTAATTCAATGTACAAATGTTACACATATCACTTTCAGTGACTATTTTAGAGATGAACACACATTTGCAACAAATACACGCATATGGATATGGTGTAAGTAGGAGAAAATATCAATTAGGAACACTATACTTTCCTGTGAAAATGGATGTAGTTTTGGACCTGTTTCTGAAGCAAAACATAAAACATTGATAAATAAAGTAATGGAAAGAGCCAATGCAAGGAATGATCTATGGGGTACTACACACACTCTGACTATACATATTGCACATTGTTAAAAAGAGAGCTACAAACAACCATGCTGCTAGTAATTGGTATGGCACAATATATTTTGTGCAGTCAAAATTAGCTATATCTGTTTTGCTAAGGGTGTTGCAGCATTCTAAACAACTAACATTTGCTGTTGTATATTGGACTCCACTAGTGGTTAGGGAGACATACACAAGTATAACTTACCAGTCTCCACTCCACCAGGGATTCCTGTCAAGCCTTAAGGACGAAGGATTTGCAAGACCTTCTCCTCCCAGGGAAAAAGATGTAATGGGGGTAGGGGAGAACCGCCACCATTCCTCTGGGCCTCCAGATGATGCTTGGAGGCCAGTGAATGAAATTTCCTGTGCAGGTTGTTCCACCTCTTCCTAATCTCCTGTGTGTGCAGATTGTTGGCTACAGCATTCACTCTGTCAACTATTCTGGCCCACATTTGCTTCTTCTGGGATATGGTAGTATTTTGGACTTGCGCTCCAAACAAATATTGCTCTACTCTAATGATTTCATCCACCATGACAGATAACTCTCCCCATGAAAAATGGGGATTTCTTCTCCCTGCCATTGTGAGTATTTGTTAAAAAGAAAGCACCCAAAAAAGAAGTAGGTTAATCAAAAAATGTATTATAAACAAAAAACACAGGGGGCGAGAAACACTAAAAAAACAAACTGTCTCCTATGTGGCAAGTTCTGCTGAGAACATGGTCTGGTGCAGTGTGATGGCAAAGGATCATGGTCTGAAATATGTGTTTTATTGTGCATGTTGTAGGTCTTTACAACTGTACCATATACAAAAGGTATGAGCTGCAAACATCCAAACAATGGCCACAGCCATAGAACTCCCACCGTCATGAGCCCGGTGTTGACACACCGCCAGCACAACTATGTGATTTAAATAGGCTTGGTGGGATGCCACTGTCAAGATGGCTATGGAGGGCCTACTCATCAGCAATGGAGTCTGCTGCGTCGGCTACGGGATGCATCTGGCGCGATGGAGTTCCCTTCGTCATGGTGGTCTTTGGCTTTGCCACAATATCGCCCACCGACTTGACATTCTTTTCGGGCCTGCCGTTGGCACGGCTTGGAGGTAATACAGTCAAGATCTATTCAGGCCCTAAATGATGTACAGTACTCACAAACACCTTGTATTTAGTAAAAAGCTCTAATCATCTGAAAAGTGGGACATTTTGAAGAAGCCTCACCATGAGGCAGGAATGGATAGATTCTCAACTGCGGTTCTGGAAACCAACTTGTTGGCTTGGTTCTACATATGAACTGCACAGACCACAACGAGCAAAGATGGAGAAACATAATTACATCTCCAGGGGCTGACCAAATCACTTTCATGTGGTTCTAAGAGGATAATCTCCAAAGGTTATATGACAAAGAAGATCAAAATAGTCTCTTAAATCATTTAATTACTTGAATGTATGCATACTTCTTTGCTGGACCTTTGGAAAAAGGTGCTAGGTTGTTCAAACACATGTACATCTTTGGTCTCTTTGTGCACCAATACAAACTATGGCCCTCATTATGACATTGGCGGTAAGTACCGCTTACTGCCATGCTGACTGGGCCAACATACGCCGCTGCAGCGGATTACCACTACCCATATTATGACCCACACATAGCAATTTGTCACTATACAGCCACACACACAAATCCGCCAGCCCAAAGGTCAGTGATAAACTGGCGGTAGCAAAACCCACACCGTTGCGCCAAAAGAACTACGTCCACAGCATTATTACCCACTAATCACTGTGGCGGACATTCAATGGCGCTAAACCATTGGCGGTACATACCGCTGCTCTCAAAATACACACAACCTAACAAAATAACACTACATTGGACAATTTGAATAACACATACCTGACACACATACACACATCACACCCACACACACACACCACTATAAGAAACCCCCCCACATTACCCACAACCCTTCATGAATACAAACAATTGCCACAAGAGAGACCACCGATAAGACAACAGTCACAGACCACCATCACCTACACACCATCCACACACCTTACATCACACACCCCAACACAGCACCCCACACACCCTCACCCACACTACTCACAGTACACCCATGGCACCACAATGACACCCCAGGTTCTCAGAGGAGGAGCTAAGGATCATGGTGAAGGAAGTCATCCGGGTTGAGCCACAGCTAGTCGGATCACAGGTGCAGCAGACATCCATGGCGGAGAATCGTGGACAGGGTCAACGCCATGCGACAACACCCCAGAACAAGGGATGACATCAGGAAGAGGTGGAACGACCTACGGGGGAAGGTGCGTTCTACAGCAGCAAGACACCAAATAGCTGTACAGAGGACTAGCGGCGGACCCCCAACAACTAACAACATGGAAGGAGCAGCAAGTCTTGGCAATCATGCATCCTGAGGGCCTGGCAGGAGTAGGAGGAGGACTGGGCTCTGGTAAGTCAAATCTCTATTATTATCAAACCCCCCCACCTGCATGCCATCACAAACCCCCACCCTTACCCTCAATCCCATCACTTCACCAACTCATACACCCCACCATCACAAACCACCCCTCCTAATACAAAGCCCTGCATGTAACACCAACGCACGGACCCCCATCACAGACCTGCATGGACACCCATCACTAAAGCATGCACACTAGAGAGACTCACCTAGCCCACAAAATAACTACTCACACAAGGCAAAGCTGACAGGTCAATAACAACCATACAGGGCAACACACCCTTCCACAAGATGACACACACAGAAACAATAACACTGCATTTACATCCCCACAGGTCCCCCACCCAACATCACCGGAGAGGAGGTGCCAGCAACATCAAGTCCACCCCTAGAAGAGGCCCACATTGATGACAGCAGCTCTGGATGCCTGGATCTGGATGACCAACCTGGCCCATCAGGGATCTCTGGACAGTCGGTAACCCTAGCACAGTCCCATATCACCACAGAGTCTCCCCCTCAGGAAACACAAGCCCAGTACCCACCTAGCAGGCCCATACCTCTATCCCCAGGACACGTCAATCAGCAGTGTGTCCACCACTGCAGGGACCTCAGGCCACCCCACAAACACAGGACGATCAGTGACTGGGGTCAGTGGCAGTGGGCACACAGTTCAGGGGACAGAGGCACAGGAAAACAAGAAGCTGGGAGGACTGCTGTGGAACAGGGGGAGGACAGGCCCAGGGACCCAACGCTCCAGGAGGCACTCACCAAGATCCTGGGAGCATACCACAATTCCCAGGAGATGATGAGCCAGATACTGGACAAGTTCCAGGAGACCCAGCGGATGCAGGAGGGACAGTACCTGGGGATCAGGGAGGACTTGAAGGACACCAAGACCACCCTGGTCACCATTGCAGGGGTGCTGGCAGACATGGCCAACACCATGAGGGAGGCAGTGGCACACTAGCGGGCCCCTGACACTAGCCAAACCGATGAACAGCCTTCCACCTCCACTGCCGCTAGTGGACAGGAGGCCCGCCACAGGACCTACAGGCCACCAGCGCCCCACCCCCTGTAGAGGGAGAACCACCCCGCAAACAGTCCCTGTGATCCAGACAGAAGCCAGAGACTATTGCCAAGACCCCCGCCAGGAAATATGACTCCTGATTGTCACCCTTGTGTCCCACTCTGCCATCCTGTCAACCTTGAACTGCCATTGCTCCACTTCCTATGCCACCTTGGACAATGCACCTGTGATACAAATAGACTGGATTCTATCCTGGACATTCCTCTACCATCACCCCAGCCCATTGCACACCCCCCTCTACTTATTAGCACTTAAATAAACATGATTTGAATAAATACAAGTATGGAGTCTGTCAAATGATTGAACTATGTATTTATTTAACATGCTTTAAACACTGCAATACAACTGTACAATAATGTATACATAGGAATGACCTGTAGGTGGCTGCAGTCAACACACCAGGAGTGATACTGGGGCACAAATATCTAAAAATAGATATGCCAAAGGGTACAGTAAGTGGCCATAGAAGTGGGAAAATCAGCCTGCCAGTGACAATGTCAAACAAAAAACTGTCAGTGTAAAGTGAAATTACAGTGTCTTACCAGTGTGTCATTGGAAGTATTGTCTTATTATTTCACTTCTGTTGTCCTCATCCTCATCCTCGGTCTCCTCAACTTCACTGTCCACAGGGTCCACTGCTGCCACACGGCCATCTCCTGCCTCATCCTCCTGCAGAAAAGGCACCTGGCGACGTAAGGCAAGGTTGTGCAACATACAGCATGCCACGATGATCTGGCACACCTTCTTGGGTGAGTAGTACAGGGAACCACCTGTTAGATGGAGGCAACGAAACCTGGCCTTCAGGAGGCCGAATGTCCTTTCTATTATTCTTCTTGTTTGCCCATGTGCCTCATTGTAATGTTCCTCTGCCCTTGTCCTGGGATTCCTCACAGGGGTCAGTAGCCATGAGAAGTTGGGGTAACCAGAGTCACCTGCAAGTATTGAGGGACAGCTGTAAGACACACACTAACCATTAGGGGCCACACATATCCATACACCAACGATACATATACACCAACACCTATCAGGGCTCACCTATTAGCCATACCCGGTGCTTCTGGAGTTAAGCCATCACACTTGGGATGCTGCTATTCCTCAGCATAAAGGCATCATGCACAGACCCGGGATACTTTTCATTGAAATGGGAAATGTACTGGTCCACCAGGCACACTATCTGCACATTCATGGAGTGAAAGCTCTTTCGATTTCTGAACACCTGTTCATTTCTCCGGGGGGAACAAATGCAATACGTGTACCATCTGTTGCCCCAATAATGTTGGGGATATGTCCCATTGCATAGAAATCAGCTTTCACTGTGGCCAAATCCTCCACCTGGGGGAAAACGATGAAGCTGTGCATGTGTTTAATCAGGGCAGACAACACTCAGGTCAGCACTATTGAGAACATTGGCTGAGACATTCCTGCTGCCAAGCCCACTGTCACTTGGAAGGAGCCACTTGCCAGGAAATGGAGCACTGAGAGCACTTGCACAAGAGGGGGGATCCCAGTGGGCTGACGGATAGCAGATATCAGGTCAGGCTCCAATTGGGCGCACAGCTCTGTGATTGTGGCCCTGTCCAGTCTATAGGTGAGGATATTTTGCCTGCCCTCCATTGTTGCCAAGTCCACCAGGGGCCTGTACACGGGGGGTGTCTCCATCTCCTATTCATCCACAGCAGTTGCAATCTAGGGGACAAAGGGTGAGCAGCTGGTCAGTATTCCATATTTCCAAACACTACACTGCATTGCATGTTGTGACTGTAACAGTATATTGTTGGATAAGCCCAAATGGTGTCTATGTGTACTCTGACACAGTTAGATGCCATGCCCCCCCCCCGAAATGGCATCCGCCTGTCCTGTATGGAGGGACATGTGGCAATGAGGTAATTCCGCTGACGTTGTACGCCGTTGCGGGAGTCAGTCGAGAACCGCTGTGCAACTCCTCAATGGATACCATTGGGCCCAATGGGTTAAAGTGGCCAATAGTGATGTAAGCTGGCGGTGACAGTACGCACTGCTGCGGATGTGACTGCCATTTTCTATCTGTTCACTTCCTACCTGACCTTCAACAGGAGAGGACCTACACTGCAAGTGTTGCTGTGACCTGTGTCTGGAACCGACCATGGCTCGTGTCACTGGGGAAAGGGCCCCTGCCTTCACCGCTGCATAGTTGGACAGACTGGTGGATGGGGTCCTACCCCAGTACCTAATGCTTAAGGGGCCTCCAGACTAACAGGTGAGTACACTGTGAGCACGATGCATGGGGAATGAATGCATGGAGTGCTGTGTGTGAGGGCCTTGTGTAGGGGGGGTTGGTGGAAGGGCCCTGGGCAGGTTGCTGCATGTATGGCTGATACCTTTTCCTATGTGTATTTCTCTGCAGGTCAGCGCCCATAAAAAAAAGGGTATATGGCGTGCCATCGCCAAGGACGTGCGGACCCTGGGGGTCTACAGCAGGCAGAGCACCCACTGTCGGAAACAGTGGGAGGATCTGAGACACTGGGCAAGGAAGACGGTGGAGGCCCAGCTGGGGAGGGCCTCCCAATGAGGAAGGGGTGCCCATTGGACCCTGACCCCCCCTGATGGCCCGCATACTGGCGGTGGACTTTCCGGAGCTGGATGGGCGCTTGGGGGCATCACAGCAGCCACAAGGTGTGAGTACAGTGCCCCAATATATTACTTGCGCGTGGTGAGGTGGCATCCGGGTGGGGGATGTGGGCCTGTGGGTGCCCCTAGGCCAGGCCGGACATTGCAGGGTAGGGCTCATGATGGGCTGGTTCTGATGTCAACCTCCTCCAACCAAGCTAGTAGGCATCCACTACTGGGCAGGTGTCTGTGGGTCTCAGGTATGCTGCAATTGACATTAGGTATCCCTGTCCATGGGTTGGTAAATAGCATGGTGACTGTTAGTGCATTGCCTAGTGCGTAGGGCTGTTCCCTGTGTGTGTTTGTGCTGTGTATGCCAACTGTGGTGTTGTTGCAGCCATTGACCAAGGGTATCCTTTGTCTCTCCCCCCCTTTTTGTTTTGTCACCCTGTCCTTATGTGCATTAGCATCATCTGGCAGAGGAGCAGAGGCACTGGTGACAGGGAGAGCTACATCCCACAGGGCCCAGGAGGCCGAATCCACTGACGGTGAGGGAACCAGTGGGAAGGAGGGTGAGGGGACCACCACGGCGGAGACAGGAGGGGACAGTTCTGACAGTGATACCTCCTCTGATGGAAGCTCCCCGGTGGTAACGGACTCCTCTGTGTCCACCCCAACTACAGGTACAGTCACCACCCCCCGTACCAGTGTCGAGACGGGCCACTCACCTGAAAAGCAGGATGTCTGCAGGGGCAATGGTATGCCCCGACCTCCTGGAACACCTCTCGGCACTTTCTGGTGGAAATAGAAACCCTGGAAGGTGTCCCAAAAGGAAAGGGGAGTGGAAGAGAAAGAGGCAAAACACTGCCACGTCTTGCCGGTCCAGCCAGGCACCCTGTATCTTCGGGGGGCAGGTGGTTGTTGACAGAGTGATAGTAGAGTTAGTGCACTTAACTTCCTTGAAACTGAATCTCTCTTTCTGATATGGGCATGGGAGCGGTAGAAGAACACCGGGATGCTCCAGCACTTTTCTTGGATAATAATAACTGTTGGCACGATTACTAACACTGCATTACCAAAATCCCAAAATGAGTACCAGGACAATAAGTACTGCGATACTAGGGCTGGCTTCACAGAGATTCACTGTTGCACACTACAATGAGAACTGTGGTTGCACTTATCATGCACAAGAAAGACAAACAAGGGCATTAATTATATCACAAATAACTTTCCTGCATGGATAGGGTTAAACCAAAAGGAACAAAAACAATCCAAGAAATATAAATGTTCACTCTGGGTTTAAACAGTTAGGGGGTCATTCTGACCCTGGCGGCCGGTGGCCGCCAGGGCCACCGACCACGGGAGCACCGCCAACAGGCTGGCGGTGCTCCCGAGGGCATTCTGACCGCGGCGGTTCAGCCGCGGTCAGAAAGGGTAAACCGGCGGTCTCCCGCCGGTTTACCACTGCCCTTCAGAATCCTCCATGGCTGCGGAGCGCGCTCCGCAGCCATGGGGATTCTGACACCCCCTACCGCCATCCTGTTCCTGGCGGGTCTCCCGCCAGGAACAGGATGGCGGTAGGGGGTGCCGCGGGGCCCCTGGGGGCCCCTGCAGTGCCCATGCCCATGGCATGGGCACTGCAGGGGCCCCCGTAAGAGGGCCCCGCAAAGTATTTCAGTGTCTGCTAAGCAGACACTGAAATAAGCGACGGGTGCAACTGCACCCGTCGCACCCCTGCAACTACGCCGGCTCAATTCTGAGCCGGCGTCCTCGTTGCAGGGGCATTTCCTCTGGGCCGGCGGGCGCACTTTTGGAGAGCGCCCGCCGGCCCAGAGGAAATGTCTGAATGGCTGCCGCGGTTTTTGACCGCGGTGCGGTCATTCAGCGGCGGTACCTTGGCAGACGGCCTCCGCCGTCCGCCAAGGTCAAAATGACCCCCTTAGTGTGGCACAGTTTGGTTTGGTTTCCCTGTGTGTGTGAAAAACCCTTCAAAAGCAAATTCCTCAAACCTGAAACACAGGCATGAATGACACAATTTAAATCCAAGAGTTATGCTATTAGAGAAAGAAAAGTCACGTAAATGCTCTTTTAAAATTGCACTGTCACCTTTTGTAGCACTTGAGCTCAAGCAGATTTCCTGAAGCACATTTAGGCAAGTAACTACAATAATAGTGTAGAATGTTCAGAAATGCATTTGTCTCAAGATAAGCACTCTGCCAAAATAGGAGGTCTGAAATACACCAAAAAACAAACTCCCTTGAGAATACTAGTCACTTAGCTGCAGTCTTTTCCGGAGTGCTGGAGGAATTCCTGGTGTCAACTGGTACAGGAAGAAGAAAATAATTGCCTCAAAAGTCCTGAATACAAGGATGACAGCAGGGGCTGGACTGCTAAACCAGATGCTGAGATCAGGAAGCTAAACAAAGTCAAGCAGGGAGGCATGCTTCACTCTGCTATTTATAGCCAATCAGGAAAGCAGTTGAGTTTCCACATGTGGATGAGTCACCACACCCAATTAGAAGCACATGTCTAATCACACCCAATTAGAAGCACATGTCTACACCTGTTCACATTAGCAAACAATCATTGGTAAAAACAAGCATTGATAAAACCAATTGTGTAACACAGCACATTATGTTTACTTAGAAACATGAAGGTTTAGCCAAGAACAGAGATATGATTTAACCCTAATCCCTGGGGATGCTGACAGATAACGCAGGAGGCACCTTGGGGATTCCTGCCTACCAGCACCGCCCTCCCAGCAGCCCCTCAGCATGTTTCCCGTGTCCACTCACCCGGGACGGTGGGCATCTCCTTCGCCCCAGGCACCTCAGGCCCTGCCCAAGTTAGCCCTGCTGTCCTGAGTGAGGAGGTTATTGACCTCCTGCGATCCATCTCTGTTGGGCAGTCAACTATTGTGAATGCCATCCAGGGGCTGGCAGCCCATTTGCAACAAACAAATGCATTCCTGGAGGGCATTCACTCTGGCATGCCGGCCCAACAGATATCAATCCAGGCTCTGGCCTCCTCCCTGATGGCAGCCATTGTCCCTGTTTCTAGCCTCCCCCCTCCAACCTCCTCTGCCCAATCCCATTCCCCTGAACCCCAACCTATCCCAAGCACACAGGCAGACCAGCATGCACCCAGGACAACACACAGGAGTGGTTCAGGCAAACTCAAGCACCACACATCATCCCACAGGCACTCACACAAACACCATCCAGATGCAGACATACCAACATCCACTCCCTCCACCTTGTCCCCCTCCTTCTCGTCATCCACCTCCCTCCCAGTACCACCTACACTCACACCTGCATGCACTACATCCTCATCCACTACCACCATCACGCCTATCACTACACGCCCCTCACTGGCAATCACCACCCCCACTTCCATGCATATGTCCCCTTTGTCCTCTCCCACTGTGTCTGTGCCTCCTCTCCCAAAGTACACAAACGCAAGCACTCAGACACCCAACAGCCATCCATCTCACAACAGCATCCAGCCCATGCACCTGCACCCAAACACAGCAGACACCTCCTACAACCACTTCCTCTTCCTCCACTCCCAAACCTTCACCCTCTTCCTGCCCCAATGTCCCTAAGAAGCTTTTCCTCTCCACCGTTGACCTCTTCCCTACCACTCCCCCCGTCCTTCTCATCAGGCCAGGGTGGTCAGAACCCAGGCGAGCACCTCGGCCTCCCAGTCCATGGCCACAGAAGTATTGACAGCTACTGCAGGTGGGAGAGGATCCCGGGCACCAGGCAGCAACACTGACGGGGTGTCTTCTCCAGGTGCTTCAAGGAAGGGAAAGGAGGCACCACCAGCTGCGACAGGGAAGGGCAGGGAGACACCACCAGCTGCGACAGGGAAGGGCAAGGAGGCACAACCAGCAGCATCTAGAAAGGGCAAGGAGGCACCACAAGCTGCAAGAGGGAAAAGCAAGGGGCACTCCTCGGCTGCTGACAGGAAGGGGAAGGAGCCTGCACCAGCAGGCAGGAAGGACGGGAGGCCTGTTGCTGGGACTCATTTGGAGCCCCCACCACCAACCATGGTGGTTCAGCTGTGCGAGGCTGCAGGGGAAGGGCTGGAGCCTCCCCTCACCACTGACAACACTGCCACCAGCACCAACACCGCCATCAGCACCGGCACCACTGCCAGCACCAGCAGCCCCAATGGGCAGTCGTCCGAGGCTGCAGGGGAAGGGCTGGAGCCTCCCCCCACCACTGCCAGCACCGCCACCAGCACCACTGCCAGCAGCAGCAGCCCCAGTGGGCAGCCATACGAGGCTGCAGCGGAAGGGCTGGAGCCTCCCCCCACTACTACCAGCAACGCCACCAGCACTGCCACCAGCACCACTGCCAGCAGCAGCAGCCCCAGTGGGCAGCCATCCGGGGCTGCAGGGGAAGGGCTGGTGCCTCCCCCACCACTGCCAGCACCGCCACCAGCACTGCCACCAGCACCACTGCCAGCAGCAGCAGCCTCAGTGGGCAGCCATACGAGGCTGCAGCGGAAGGGCTGGAGCCTCCCCCCACCACTGCCAGCACCGCCACCAGCACTGCCACCAGCACCACTGCCAGCAGCAGCAGCCTCAGTGGGCAGCCATACGAGGCTGCAGCGGAAGGGCTGGAGCCTCCCCCCACCACTGCCAGCACCGCCACCAGCACCACTGCCAGCAGCAGCAGCCCCTGTGGGCAGCCATACGAGGCTGCAGCGGAAGGGCTGGAGCCTCCCCCCACCACTGCCAGCACCGCCACCATCACTGCCACCAGCACCACTGCCAGCAGCAGCAGCCCCAGTGGGCAGCCATCCGGGGCTGCAGGGGAAGGGCTGGTGCCTCCCCCCACCACTGCCAGCCCCACCACCAGCACCACTGGCAGCAGCACCATCCCCAGTGGGCAGCTGTTCGAGGCGGCAGGGGAAGGGCTGGAGCCTCCCCCCACCACTGCCAGCACCGCCACCAGCACTGCCACCAGCACCACTGCCAGCTGCAGCAGCCCCAGTGGGCAGCCATCCGGGGCTGCAGGGGAAGGGCTTGAGCCTCCCCCCACCATTGCCAGCACCGCCACCAGCACCACTGCTAGCAGCAGCAACCCCAGTGGGCAGCTGTCCGAGGCTGCAGGGGATGGGCTGGAGCCTCCCCCTAACACTGCTAGCACCAACACCAGCCCGCTACTTCCACCACTGAGCAGCCGTCACCGACGGTGGACACTGTGTAGTCCTGCCTCCAGGGGCTGTTGTGCGTCCTGGCCCTTGCAAATCCTGTGGGTCTGACACCCAGGTGAGAGACTGTGACCTTGCACTCCCCAAGATCTGCATCACAGGGCACAATGCCCCGACCAGAACCAGTGGAAGAAGCAATCCACTCACCACATCTTTCCCAGGATGAAGCACACTGGGCACAAGGCCCCCTCCAGACCCAGTGGAAGCAGCTATCCACTCATCCCATCCTTCCCAGGATGAAGCACACTGGGCACATCGCCTCCTCCAGGACCAGTGGAAGAAGCCATCCACTCACCCCATCCTTCCCAGGATGAAGCACACTGGGGTCAAGGCCCCCTCCAGAACCAGTGGAGAAGCCATCAACTTGAGAGACTGTTGCCTTGCACTCCCCAGGACCAAGCAGTGGGTAAACCACCCACTAGAGAGACTGTGGCCTTGCACTCCCCAGGACCGAGCAGTAGGCAAACCAACCACCAGAGAGACTGTGACCTTGCACTCCCCAGGACCAAGCAGTGAGCAAACCACCCACTTGAGAGAGTGTGGCCTTGCACTTACCTGGACCAAGCAGTGGGCAAACCACCCACTTGAGAGACTGTGGCCTTGCACTCCCCACGAAGGCGCACAGGGCATGTAGCCCCCTCCAGGAACAGTGGTGTTGTACCATCTTCCGGCTGAGGTGCCCCCCCATTACCCGTCCCCCTGAGGTGCCTGTGAATTTTCGACCTGATGCCCATGCAGTGTTCTCTCCGTGTTGTTGTAGGAGTGAGGTGGGGCCTTGGCCCATGTGATGTGGCCCTGTGGCCCACTGACATAGAGGACTGGGCAGGGTCCCTACATTAGCAAATATGTATATACGTTTGTATTTTGATGCACTTATTCATGTTATTTTATCGTATTACACTCCCTTTCTTCGAATAATTTTGTCCTTGCATTGTTCCTGAGGGGTACGGGTGGATATGTAATGTTACTGCATCCGGTTGTGTGTGTGGTGTTTGGGGTGTTGCGTGTGTGTGTCACTCTCTTTTTCCTCCCCCCCTTGTGTGATAGACGGCAGTACACAACGTGGTTGTCTTCGCCGGCATTGGTGTTCATAATGCAGGAAAGGTAGACGAGCATGGAAAATATGTGCAACTCAAGCTCCATGGCGTTGCGGTTGTTCCCTGAGTCTCCAGAGGTGAGTCCTTTGACTTCTGTGTTCTGTTTCCGCCGTGCTTTTGATGTCGTTGGTACTGCCCCGGAAAAGGTGGCAGATAGGCCTGTCGAAATAGTGTGGGCAGTGCATTGTCTTCCGTGGTGCTTGTTCATACCGCTGTGGCGGTCGGTGTGTTAAAGTGGCAGTCTGTTTGAGCAGTTTTTGCTGTGGTCATAATTCCATTTTTTTTACCACCGGCTTGTTGGCAGTCTTACCACTGCTTTATCACCGACCGCCAGAGCTGTAATGAGGGCCACAGTGTTCTGGATGTTTGGAGTCATGCAATACCAAATCCATATGGGTTTTCCTAGGGAATCTAGTGAATTCAATCACTTATGTAATAGAATTGCAGACAACTAAACTGTCTCATAATCCTTATTTATGCAGAATTTTTGATTTGATGTCATATGTAAAATTCAGGACTAAATAGAAAACAAAAAGACTGTGTAGTTTCTAATTCTGTGCAGCTTGGCGAATCATGTGATGCAATTCAGCCTTATTTGTTCTGACTGCCCTGTCTGACGAATTTGAGTAAAAAGACATTCATCTGGTTTGTATACATCTTTTTTCTCAAAATTTAGTAAGGCTCCCAAATCTTCATCATGCAACACCATATCTCTTTCAAGGCCTGTCACACATCTGTGTTCACCTTGGTCTACTGAGAGTAGACATAGCAAACATGTATTGGTTGTTAATGGATATGGGATGTTGACTGGTGATATACTGGAAGCTGTGCATTTCTGAAATTTGGAAAGCAACTGAAAGCGAATTGCCAGATTAGGATACCTATTTTTGAGTTGCAGCTATAATTCCTGAGTCATGTGAACCCCCACCGATATATTTTAACATATAAACACCCTAAGAGTTCTATTTCTGGGCGCATCTTCTTTCATCCTTATTAGCTGGTAAGGAGAACATGCTCAAACAATGCTTATCAGATTTTTAGCATTTTTTTCCAAAAGGTGGCAATTTTCCTGGTCTCCATCATGCAGGAAAGTATTCTGTCAAGGCCTGACTCATACCTGTGTTGCCCGATGATGCCTGTGAATGGGGATATCAGGCATATATGTATTTTTCTGTTGGTTCCGGGTGCCTACAGGTGATACACTGGGTGCAGAGTATTCAGAAAATCTCAGAATTAAATAAGAGTGAAATATCAGTTTTGCCTTAGTTCACAGTTATCACTTATGGGATGCATAGAAATCTACCACAACCATATATTTGCACTATCGATTCTTCCTAAGATTTCTGTCATTATGTACTAGACATTTATGGCCCTGATTGGATGGTCTAGACAATGAGTTAAACATGATGTTTTTTATTCAGCATTTTTTCATTTTTTTCCAAAGCATGAATATCTTCAGACTCCCTCGACCTACCAATGTCAAGGCTTCACCATCCTCTGTTTTTCACTGGGTCTGCTGAGTTTGGTGCAATAGACATGTATGGGGTAAAGGTTCTAGGTGGCCACCGATGCTAAACTGGACACAGTGCATCAGGAAATTTGAAAGCAAATGGAAGCAAAATGCAAGTTTAGTGTACTTGTGCTTGGACGCAAGTGTCAATCCTAGCTGCGTGTAAACCTACTACAACAAAATATTTTAATTGTCTACATATTCAGAGGTTTTTAACACTGATTGTCAGACCTCTCTTGTATCACCGGCAGGCCAAGAGACCACGTTCGATTTTTTGTGATGTTTTTCAAAACATGTTATTTCCCTCAAGACCCCTTCATGCATGAGCACATCACTGCCAAGAAATGACCTACCTTTAGAATACCATAAAAAAATTGATTTTCAATGGGTTTGGTGTAACTACAGGTGATTAACTTGAAGCCACACATTTGGGATATTTCAAAATCAAATGAAAGAGAAATGCCGGTTTAGGATACCTGTCTTTGGGCACAGGTATCACCCCTGGGCTTGCACTTGCAAGTACATTACATCACAAAGAAATACAATCTAGAATATAGCCACAGCAACACAGAAAGGGTCCATGTGCAGAACATTCGTCCTCTTTTGAATGCTTCTCTTTCACAAGATAAGTAGCACTACACTTACGCTCTTATGCTATGTTTTCTTAATCCTTCTTGAATCGTTTATTCTTGTTTGCTTGCCATTATTATTAATTTACTAACGATCAATTTCCAAATTTTCGAAACCTGGTATTTTTTTTCTAATTTGTGTAATTTTTCAAACATAATTTGAGCCTACTTCCATTTGTTTTGAATCAGTGACTTTTTATGGCAGGCTTTGTTGCATCGGGAACGGATTCCCAAAATTGACGCGCTTAGCACAAACTCTGTACACCACAAACTGATCTGTTCACTGTTAACTGCGTTCACCACGTACTGGTGTACTGCAGCCTGCCGGCAGTCATTAGCAGGCTTAAGGTTCCAAGACTTGAGATGAACACAGCGCCCTGATCTGCCACGAGCTGCGCGTTGTATATTTAGGGGTTATTCAGTCAACGTGATGAGCACGGCCTACTCTGCCATGGCCTCCATGGTCAGGCCCTTCGTACAGCCACGTACTCTGGAGTCATCACACAAGAATGGGTGCCATTTTGACTTGGCCATAAAGCCCTCAATCTAATGGATTTCATGCATGCGCGTGACGCAATACTGCATCTGTCAACCTTGACAGTTACAGTATCTATTCGGACAGCTCATTTTGCGTGATCCTTTCGGTAAGGCTAACAATCTTATAATTTAAAGCAATTTGCATATAAAAAAAAATATTTTGCACTACTTTGACAATTTAATCCTACCTCTTGATCCTCATTTCTATTCCTCTTAAAGTGGATGCTACAATACTTAAGTATCTGTGTTAAAAAAAATAGACAAGAAAGATGCCAGACACTGGAGAACGCTCCCTTGTTATCTCAGAGGGTAGGGTTAAAGAAGAAATTATTAGGAAACTCATTCAAAATGAGATGCGTACTTGTGTACACAAGACTATAAATCAAATAATGAGCAAAAAGAGGCAGAACAACAGCTCTGATTACGAGTCCTGTTCAATATCAGAAGGTGAATCTGATTCTGCAAATAAAGGTGGAAAAATAAAAGACAAAACAAGCATATCGAGAAAGTCTTTACCCTCTAAAATGATGGAAGTCAAAATGCCTTTAAAAAGAGTGGAAATAGAAGCACCTCAAAAATGAGTGCTGTCCTCTGTGACACCAATAAGAGAGGTGTCCTACGCATCACAAGTGAATTGGGTGACCATAGAGGCACACAGGAAATAAACACTCTAGATAGGGAGTTTCGAGGTCAAGATTATGAGGAAGAGATGTACGATTAGTAGGTACTTGACCTAGATCAAGGAGACTTGAATAAAGATGAACTCTTTACTGAGGACTCAACTCCTTCTTCTTTGAAAGATATCATTAAAAACCCCTTGGGAGAGGAGATGTTTTTTCCTCATAATATCAGACATCCGAGGAGCTCAGAATGGTGGCCCGTGGAGCATGATGAAAATTTCATTAAAAAGTGGATAAGAAACCCACTTGAAAAAGATGTGTGTAATCTACCTAGAACCAAATGTTCAAGGCCAGTAATCCACAATAATGTGTGTCTAGCTCTCAGCCTGGACCCTGAACTTATCATCTTCTTACTCAGAATGGGCATGACCCAAAGAAAGGCCTTGAGATATCTCTGAAGCGCTTCCAAGATCGTCTTTTAGATGTAGTTGGTCACTTGGCAAGGATAAACGATACGTCTGAAGAAGCACACATAAAGGCCTACCTATTGATCTGGACTTATTACGAGATAGAGCCAATGGGCCATTGCTATTCTGGGCAATGCCAATGCTGGGCTTAATACTGAAAGATGCAAAGCAGTACTGCTCAAAATAAATTCTAAACTCAGAGATTTGGCAGAGAAAGAGAGTTCTGAGAATTCTAAAGCATTGCTTTTTGGGGATAACATGGTCAGGAGCCTAGGAAAATATGTGGCTACGTTCACTGCTCTTGATAAAGTGCAGAATAATATGTGCAGAGTTTATAACCCAATTTTTGGCAGGGCTGGAAGAAGGGGACTTTCTGTCGACCAATACTCACAAAGGTTCCACATCAACTCTTCCAGACAAAGGGGAGGCTATGGTAGAGGTTACCAATCCGGTAGCCAGTCTAACTATTACCCACAGAAAGGACATCATCAGCGAGCAAGAGGAAGTAGAGGCCGTGGGCAAGCTCCATCATTCCAATATGAGTACTATGAATTCTCTTCATTCTTCTTCCCAAGTAAGTGTAGGGGGCCGTCTCCGGTACTTTTTCGAGACTTGGAAAATTATTACCCAAGATCCTTGGGTATTACAAATGATAAAAGGTTTCAAAATTGAATTTTGGGAAATTCCTGCACAAAATTCCAAACCAAGGGAACTTTAAAAAAAAAAGAACAACAGGAAATTGTAGACAAATAGGTAGATTCTATGTTAACAAAAGGTGCCATTTGGGAAGTAGGTATGGAAAACAGAGTATTCATCAGCACATTACTTCTGGTAAAGACAAATAATCTAAATACACTTCAAGATGGAGGGGATCCATCTTTTAAGAGATATTCTCCTAAAGGACGACTGGTAAGTGAAGTCGGATCTGAAGGACACTTACTTCATGATTCCCATGGCCAAAGAGTCCCAGCCCTAACTTCAGTTCAAATGTTGGAATCACCTTTACCAATTTTGCTCTCTCCTATTCAGACTGTCTTCAGCTCTTTGGTGCTTTACCAAGATAATGAGAACAGTAGCTTTCTACCTCAGAGAGAGGGTTGTCAGAATGATTGTTGATCTAGACGACATTTTAAAAATGTCCCAAAGTTATTCACAGGTTGTGGAAGACTTGAATCTAGTCATGCCACTTCTGGAAAGTTTGGGTTTTATAATCAACAAAGAGAAATCAATTCTTATCCCCTCACAATCCCTGGAATTTCTAGGTTTTACAATATATACTGTAAAAGTCAACTTTCTTCTTCTCTTAAAGAAGGTCAAAAAATAGATATATTCTCAGCCTGGATTCATTAACTCTGAGAGAGTTGGCAAGACTTTTGGGGCTATTATCCTCTTCCATTCAAGCTATTTTCCCTGGCCCATTACTCTTCTGTGCATTACAAAGGATAGAAGCGAGGGCTCTCCATACAGGTTTTTGGTATGGGGACAGAGTTTCACTAGATCAAGCAGCAAAGATAGAATTGATTTGGTGGCTCAACAATTTAGTTGGTTGAAATGGCTGGGCAATTTTGGGTCATTCTCCACATTTCATTCTGGAATCTGATGCAAGTCGCTGGCTCTGGGTGTTCAGGAGACTGGTGGATTATGGCCAAACACAGAGAAGCCACATCATATAAACTATTTCAAATTAACTGCAGGGCTTTACGCTCTCATGAGTTTCAAACATTGCTTGCAAGGCAGAGCAGTTTTATTAAAAATGAACAATGTCTCTGTGGTAGCCTAATAAATCACTTGGGAGGTACTGAATCGAATGACCTGGCAATTTTAGTTAATAAACTTTGCTTTTCTGTCTAGAACACAAAATTACCTTCCCAGAGGCATCCATTATGGAATGGCTTGCAGGAATCCCATCACATCTTAATACCCAGAATCCTATTTACAAAAGATAGGTAACAAACATCATAATTTCTTCAATTCTCTATGACAGAAAACTCCAGACCTGCTAGCAAATTGCAGATGTCTAACCATCCCATGGTCCAACAGTTCTGCCAAAAACCATACCCCACATGTGTGGGTCAGACATTTGCCTGGAACAGGAATAGGCCAAAGCTTTGACTATTTGAAGACCACATTGACATATATTGACTTCACACATCATGGATACTCCTGTCCATACAATAGACTCAACCATATATTTGAGGTACTGGTTTCATTGATAGGAATCCGGGCACACTAGCTGGTGGGATTTTAAGTGTGAGCACAAATTCAGAAACTTTCTGTCACAGATGTGTTAGGAAATTCTGGTTTTCAAGCCAAAGTTTGATGTTTTAATGGCATTCTGGATAAAGCAGATTAGTGAAATCCATACAAGTCACAGTCCAAAGGCTTCATTAGGTGACTAGTTTTCAGACATTTCTGAGGTTAGTAGGTTTCCCTAGGAGATGGCAGAGACCTGGCCTCAATGCCCCAACTACCCTAATGCCAAATGTCAACCGAATTCCAAGCAACTTCCCTATTGTAATGTCCTTTTTCCTGTCCATCACATCAAGGAGAAACCTGGTGGTGAGGGACAGAAAAAAGGACTCCCACAGCCAGGGAGAATGCTTCCAGGGTGTGGAGGTCTTTAGTTTTTCTAAATCAAACCACCACTTTGTGAATTTGTTTCTGAAACACAAAATAGTTGAACATGTTTGGTGACATCTGATGGCAGCAGCTCACCAGACTCTTTGTACATTGAAAGTGCTAGGCTGTTCCTACTATAGTAATAGGACTGCATGTTTAGGATGGCAGAATGGGACTGAGTCCATCCACACCTTTAGTAACCGTCGGTCTAACTCCTGGATAGCTCACAGTGCCTCACCCGAATCCCAAACCAACCGGGGTGGAATGTGATTATGGCAAACTGAACATGACTCTCTGACTCCCCAGGGAAGCCATGGAAACAGATCCTACCCCTTTCGTATTATTACTCATGCATGCTTAGGAAAGACACAAAAGATGTGAGATAAGTTTTCAATATGTGTATTGAAACAATCACAATCTTGCATATAAAGAGTGAGCTGTGATAATTAGGCAGATGAAAGAAAACAAGTTTATCAGCATTACAGACATGATGAAAACGATGAAGAATCTATCCATGGTGTATGTAGTTCTAGATGTTCTAGAGGTTCCTACCTAACCCTATGTCTATGCTGAGAACATAGTGGGTGTCCCTTCTGCCTGGCCTGATCTAAGGGATTAGCCCCAACCCCATACCTGAAAACAGTGTCCATAATTAGTTGGTGATGTAGATGGCAATCCTTTCAGGAGGCTGGTAGATCACCGTCAGCCATGTTGTATGTCGCACAGCATGCATCCCAGGACAGTTGTGCTGGGACGCCCTATGCCCCCTCTGGGTCTGTGCACCAGTTATATAACAAACCACACTGTATTGGAAGTACAGTTGCAATGCAATTCTGTGTCTAGGTGTTAGAAGCTGCATTCTGAATGGGCAACACAAATTATCCTATTATGTACCGTGATCTTTAGCCTTGGACAGAAAGTAATGATTACATGTTGTGCAAAGGCTAACTAAACAAGCAGCTTGCTCCATGTTTTCCTAAAACAGGGATGACCAACTTGGGTTCTAGAGGGCATCACGACAAAAGGAACCACTGTGATGGCAACTCCTTTCAATGTAAAAAAACAACACTTCTTCCTGGTGTGGTTGTACCCAGTATTCCCAGTAAGAGAAATATTGTGAAGAGGTAGTGGCGAGGTGCTAGTATTACCCTGTGCACTAGCCAATGGCGAGTTTTGTTGCCTTAAACAGGTGAATTTCTATGGTTTTGTATGTTTAAAATGTGAGCCTAACTATAACGTCCCTCTAACCTTTATTTGTTTAAGTGACTATCTATCTATCTATCTATCTATCTATCTATCTATCTATCTATCTATCTATATGTATATGTATATATATATATATATATATATGTATATATATATACATATATGTATATATATATCTCTCTCTATATATAGATATCAATATATAATTCAATCAAAGTTGGGAGCACTCACAGGTAAGTAGTATCCATTTATTTAGCTTCACAGCCGTGTTTTGGCAACAATCTGCCTTTCTCAATGTGATTGGCGGAACAGCTGATCTCTAAGAAATCCTACTGCACTTCCCTTTATTTAAAAACAAGTCAAAGTCAAAGAAAACGGACTGTTATTTCCCTTTGGAATGTTCATACAAGGTTTCGCCATTTCACAATTCACTGATCTTCTTGTGAGTTAGATAGTTCTTTGTTATCAATTCAGTTGCTTGATATATCATTAACAGTACCGCAAATGTTCTCATTCCAAAAAGGGAGTGCATCATGCTGATGACTGTGGCTGAATATCACATCCCTCATTCTGCCACAATTGTCAAACTGATCATATTATATGTCTGTGAAGCTCCAATTTAGTAGTGAAAACTTCCCATTTGGTAATGTCTAAACCTCGTGTCAGAAGGATGTCACATTTTACAACAGCGGCAGTTCAAGCACTTAAGTATTCCACTTAACAACAAAGCCACCAAGAAGAAGTGGTACTGTGAGTCCGCCATTACGTAAGGGTAGCACCCATTCGCTAGAGTTCAGCACTTCTTCTTGGTGACTTTGTTGTTTAAGAAATAATTATATATATATATATTCACAAAAAAAACGAAGGTTACAGGAACGTAATAGTTAGGTTCAGATTTTACATGCACAAAACCACAGAAATTTAACTATTATATAGTTAGAGTTATTTCAAGTAACTATAACTCGTGCCCTAAGGTATCTATAACTCGCGTCCCTGCCAAGCACAATTTTCTCATCAATAAATTTATGGGCAATAACTTTATGGCAAATGTTACAATGATATTATCAATGATGTCATGGAAGGTGTCATGAGTGATGTCATAACTGAGGCAACAAGCAGTGCATGGCGAGGGTGCAAGTTATAGTTACTTTAGGGCACGAGTAACAGTTATTTAAAATTACTCTTACTTGAACAGCTGAATTTCTTGGCTTTGTGAGTGTAAAATCTGAACCTAACAATAAGGTCCCTGTAACCTGTGTAAATATCCAAGTTTTTTTTATTCTAGTTCCTAACTATAACGTCCATGTAACCTTTATTTTTCCAGTGAATTTCTAGGTTTTTTTTTAACATTAAGTTAGATGCCTATTGCAATGCACAGTGGGAGAGGGTTGGATGCAGGGCCTGGACTGGCATTGTGCTGCCCCGTCCCAAGCTTGTTGCTCCTGTCCACCATCCTCCTTGCCACCCATTGTCCAAGTCCATACCTGTGCTCCCTCTCTACAGCCCTTTGTGGCTTTGTTCTGCCACTGTCCTGTCCTGAACAGTTAGCTTTCCCACAGTATTTTAATGAAACACTAGATTGCTAACATTCTATAGTTATTACAGAAGTGTGGCACGTCTGACGTCATCTTGATGTAATCAAAACTGTAATACCTAAAGGATTTCCTTTCGAAATTATGGTTAGTGCTCTAAAAAGCTAAAATGAGGACATATTTTGTGAGTTCTCAAATACTGACAAAGCACTTTTAAATTATTTGCTATCTTTATGTTTTTTATCCAGTTGGTCACTTGATTATTTGTTACATTTAGGAGAATGGATGTGGTGTTACAGCCAGAGCTACAGACTTTGCAACTGGGGATCTAGGTTCATGTTTCCAAGTCAGCTCGACATCGTGTGATTCTGGCCAAACCACTTAATCTCCCCATGCCTAAAACCAAATAGTAAATGATGCCTAAAACCCAAATCTAACTGATGCACATGTAAAGAACTCCAATACCTTTGGGCCAAGTCTGCGCTATATAAAACTGCAAAAAACTAAAAAATTAACGGTCAGATTTACTAAAAAGTGGAGCAGCGCAGTGCTGCGACAAAATTTGCAGCACCGTGCTGCATCACTTTAGAAATAGAGGGATGCACTGTATTTACCAAAATATGGTGCACCCTGTGTTTCCCCCTGCGCTGGTGCTAAATTTAGCTGCCAGTGCCAACGTAGGTGTGAAAGTTGAATTTACTAAAAATAAATATGCATTGACTAGTAACTAAGAATTGACATGAATTATGTTAATATAGAGAAATCGAGTGTTTTGAAAAATGTGCCCATTTAGGTGGCAACCATGACATCAATAAGGAAATAAAATATTACCTGTTTGGAGATAATATGCACATACAGAATTAAATGTATTAGTGTACCATATTAATGTATTAATGAAATGTATTTGCTTAAATATACTAGGCATAGAGTTATTTTGAAATTATGGGCCTAGTCGACAAGGCTTCATGCTAAGCTTCATGGCATAAATAAATGTTTGTAAATGTTTTCTGCCTCAAGTAGAATTCACACTTGTTCTTTGTTCACACAGTGCTGACCAAATAGATTTGTAATGTTGCAACGTTAAACTAGTTGATGTTTTAAACTTTCTTCTGAGAACTGTAACTTTGGTGCATGAGAAGCTGAAATTCCCAGGATGTGACAATGGCTTCACTGACTGGAGTTATGATTGCAAGTAAAAAGTTATCTGAAGAAAACTGGTGACGGGAAGAGGAGAAGAGGAGCTAATCATCGACCTCTGAAAGACTGTCTAACTTTATCATAGATTTAAGAATTTGGCCCTCATTACAACCTTGGTGGTTGGACGAGGCCGACCGGCAAGGTAGTACAGTCAGACGGCCGCATTTGGAAATCCCGCCGGCCCAGCGGGGCTGTCGGCCATAACATTGCAGCCGGCTCCTAATGGAGCTGGCGGCAATGTGGCGGTTTGGCGGGTGCAGCAGCACCCGTGGCGAACTTCACTGTCTGCAAGCAGACAGTGAAAATCGCGACTGCCCTGTGCCTGGGGCCCCACGACTTCCCTTCCCACCAGCCTTTCCATGGCAGTCTCTACCGCCATGGACAGGCTGGCGGGAAGGGGAGTCATAATCCCCAGGGCAGCGCTGCAAGCATCGCTGCCCTGGCGGATTATAACAGCCGGGAAAACCATGGCGGAAAACTGCCGGTCCCGGCGGTGTGAATGCGGCGTTACCGCCGCGGTCAAAATAAAATATGGCGTATTGTACCGCCAGCCTGTTGGGGGTACGATCGCCACTTCAACCCTGGTGGTCTTTGACCGCCAGGGTTGTAATGAGGGCCTTAATATTTATTGGTTCTACTGTGAACACCCGACGTTCTGACCAATATGATCTCAAGAAATTACTTTCGTGGATTTGACTTATCTCGACTGCCCTTACCAGGAGTAGAGCAGTTCCATATGTCTTTTCTTCCTAGCCTTTAGCCTCATCGCGGAATTACTGCTATGCTGTTTCCCTAGCTTGATACCCTTTCTAAGTTGGTTTAGTTAACTTAGAGCCCAGTCGTGGCTGACCTAATTCCCTTTACTTTCCCCTTACAACGCTGACCAGACAGATGCCCAACTGACAAAGAAATCACAGCTTGCTGATCCATTCAGGAGTGGTGTAACAAAATGCAATTGTCTTTATTATAGATTTTTGTTCTTTTCCTCTAGCTGTCAACCGCTATATTGTTATAGCCCTGGGTAGATGTTTTCCAAATTAACTTTTGCCTAATTTTCTTTTGCATGAAAGCCAAACATGCTCTTCGAATTAGAGGGTTAGTTAGTATGTCCATGTCCAAACAAACATTATTAACAAAGGATTGATTCTATTCACCTGTCGAGTCTTGATGTATACCATTTCTATTGTTCAGTTATTAATTTGTACGGTAACTCTTGAATGTTTAATGATAAATGCTTTGGTTAGATTAAGATTTTTCCGTCACTTAGGTCAGCCTGTGTTGTTCGTATATGTCTATGATTTGGTTTTAAGATTACTTTACGTGATATTAGCATTGGTAATCTAGGGAAACCAACTTTCTAACTTTACTAAAAGGTGTGGTTAGTCATGGCCACATGGGCCATGGTGTGTAAAGTTTACTGACTCAAGATTGTTGATAATGATTTGTTAAACAAGTTGTATTGTTGCTGGTTAGGTCATAAGTAAAATTTGTGTCCGTGGTGGATCACTCTTAGAGGAGTCAAAAGGTCCATCGAATCTCTAACACGTCCCCTTATAAACAAGTGATCAAAGACCAAATAAAGCCAGAAGCGCTCACAGTTTTTGGTAGCAGACAGACGGTTACATCTCCTTAGGAGGCCACCATGGCTTCCCAGTTGTAGATAGTAAAGTAAATGGTTACGTCTCCTTAAGAGGCCGCCATGGCTTCCCAGTTGTAGATAATAAAGTAAATGGATGCATCTCCTTAAAAGACTGCCATGGTTTCCCAGTTGCAGTGGTACACAGCTTTTGGTAGCAGTTAAGAGGCTGCCATGGTTTCTCAGTTCTAAGTCCCCAGGTTTTGGTAGCAGTTAAGAGGTTGCCATGGTTTTTCAGTTCTAGGTAATAAAGTGAATGGTCACATCTCCTTGAGAGAGTGCCAGGGTCTCACAGTTTTGCTGATTAAATTGATCTTTAAGTAGTTTCTAGTTCTAGTTGCAGAAACAAAAGGTTATGTCCTCAAAGAACTCACCATGTCTTTAATATAGAGATAGCATTTGATGACTTTCTTGAGAACATGGGTTTTTCCAATGATTGTTTGAAGATGTTCTCAGCGTTCCTAGTGTGATTTGTGAGTGAAATAGGTTTTGGGCTTGCACTGCTTAAGCGAATTGCAGGTGAATTGTGATGTTTATGAGTAATAGGGAGTTTGCGTACTCCAATGTAGTTGTTTTAGGAAGTGTGTGAACTCCACAGGGTGTATGTAGGGAAGTCGTTGAACTTTACTTGTGTGTGGAGCTTTGTGCTAAACAATTGCCCACGTGGTTGTTGGTAAACGGACCCTGCATGGTCTAAGACTCCGGAGTTTTGAGTATTGGTTATTGAACAAGTGTAGAAGACACTTAGGCCCTCATTATGACATTGCCGGTATATCCGGCTTACCACTATGCTGACGGGCACCAACTTACCGCTGCGCTGTTGAATATCCGTTCACCATATTATGACACACACACCAATCCGACAGAATACAGCCACATACATAAATCCGCCAGAACAAATGTCAGTGTTTAAGTGGCAGTCCCAAAACACATACCATTACCCCAACAAAACAATAACATTATGACCCACAAATCCTCACAGTGGACATTCAGCGACGGTAAACCATTGGCGGTACACACTGCCGTGCTCACAATGGACACCCACATACAAAACAACACCACTTTGGACAATACCAAATACACACACCTGACATTCATACACACACCACACCACTATAAAACACACACCCACATTATCCACAACCCCTTACGTACAACAATTGCCACCAGGAGACTGAGAAGAAGAGCACAGAGACAACTAGACACACACACCACATATACCCATACACCTCTCACGCACTCCACATCACACACCCCACCACATTACCCAACACACCCTCACCAACACACATCACACAACACCCATGGCACCACAAAGTCCTCCCGTTTCACTGAGGAGGAGTTAAGTGTCATGGTAAAGGAAATTGTCAGGGTAGAGCTTTATATAATACACTTTCACATAGATTTACATATTATGTTGGATGCCTCTCTTGTACCACAAATAGGAGAGGGTTATCCCTCTAGATATTTTCAAATAAGGAGAAATACTCATTGCTTAGAATTATTATGTTCAGGTATAGATAGAGTTTGTAGTCCTCTTTTAGTGTCTGCTTTAGATCAGGTGTGTTCCGATGTCAACAAGAGGGAGAGTCCTCTTTTTATTTCAATGTATACAGTCTTAGAAAATTAACTAAATGAAACCCAAAGGATCGCTAGTGACGGTAGTAAGTCCTTTTTTGATTTTTAGTGAGTCCGTTTTTGATCTTTAGTTGAAACAGGGAGGGGCTATAGTATCTTGTGCTTAGACACACTGTCCGTTTTGATACTGTTACGCGTACTCGTGTTTTAAACGGCAGCAGCATCGCTCTAAATTGGAGGTGAGTCCAATACGAAAATGAGCGCTTTATCTAATGAGGTGTTGACTTCACAACTACTGAGGTCTTGTGTAAAAAATGTCTGTTACAGATACATTGGTTGATATCTCTTGAGATTTGTAAGATGCAAATTAGGCAGAACTATTACTAAAGAGGTAAGATGACTGGGCAGTAATGAGGAAAGGCATGGTAGAATGGATATTCAGCTGCAGACATACTTATAATTTATTATTCATCATACAAGTATTTTCGTATAGTGGTCCTTTTAGGACTGTTTGGAAGATAGGATTCTGGATAGTTTTCATAACAGGTATTTTTCATATTAATTGAATTAGGAGTTTTATATGCAAGGACTACAAATTTCACTTGTGTGTGCATGTTTGTGACACATCTAAAAGCAATTTGCACTGAGGTGATGGAAATGCTTTGATATTCATTTGACACTGATATGGAATGTTTAGATTATATGGTGATTTCCACCGAGTTGCAATTAAGTGTATATGGGTGCACGGAGCAGTTAATACACTTTATGGTTTCTTGGTGTTCGAGACATGTTTCTTTACTTGAAGTTGTAGAAAAGAAGCGCAGAATCTCCAAATAAGTATCGTAGGTCCTTTTATTTGAGCAACCCATCCACTACAGCACAACACAACTACTCTCCTGTCTGCTCTCCTCTAACAAGATCAACACTCCACATTCTATATGAGGTAATATGTGACATCAGCTAGAGGCAGAACCATGAGAACATTCCACCCCTGTGCTGAGCCCACACAAGCTATATACCACAGAAGTATAGTTACTATTGTATGTTATTAACATCTGTAAGAAGCCCTGAGGAAGTCAATGGAGGAAACACAACCCAGATGAAACACGTGTTGGCTTGGCTGTAGCTGTTGGTGAAGAAGGAATAAAGAAGAATTCATTGGATACTCACGCTGGAACTTGTTATTTAATATGATGTAGTGTGACTATACATTACTATGAACAAGAGTGCTTTCTTCTGTTTCGTAGAGCCACAGCTCTTTGGAGCACAGGTACAGCAAATATCTATAGCAAGGAAGATGGAGCTATGGCTAAGAAACGTGGACAGGGTCAATGCTGTGGGGCACCACTCGAAATGAAGGGATGACATCAGGAAGAGGTGGAACGATCTACGGGGGAAGGTATATTCCATAGCAGCAAGACACCAGCTCACCATACAGAGGACTGGACATGGACCCCCACCTCCTCCCCCACAGCTCACAGCATGGGAGGAGCAGGTACTGGCAATACTGCATCCTGTAGGACTCGCTAGAGTTGCCAGAGGACTGGACACTGGTAAGTCAACATTTAACAATTATCACCCCCCATACCGGCATGCCATCACACCCCCTCACCCTCACTCCCATCACTCCACCACATCCCACACACTCCACCAACACATTTCACTAATCCCAATGCCAGGCCCTGCATGCTGTACCAATACATGGACACCCCTCCCAGCCCTGCATGGACACTCATCACTAAAGCATGTACAGCATAGGGAAACTAACAATTCTACAATACACCAACATACACAAGCAAAAGCTGCCAGGGTAACACCAACCATAGAGAGGAAGCTACGGAAGTACAAATGTCATACACTTGAAGCATTATACATCATTTACATCCCCACAGGTACCCCAGCCAATGATAGTGGAGAGGAGGTGCCACCACAATCCAGTCCCCCAACAGAAGAGTCCCCCAGTGATGATAGTAACTGGACTTCTGGATCTGGACGACCTACCTGGCCTATCAGGGACTACTGGACAGCCGGTCACCCCAGGCCACTCATAGACTACCACAGAGCCTCCCCATCAGGAACCAACACCACAGCACCCACCCAGCGTACCCACGCTTCTGTCCCCAAGACACGTTAATCAGCAGTGTGCCCACCTGTACAGGGACCCCAGGCCACACCTCGCCCACAAGACAATCAGGGACCTGGGGTCAGTGGCAGTGGGCACACCGTTCAGGGGACAGAGGCACAGGCCAACAGGGACACTGGGAGGACTGCTGTGCGCCAGGGGGAGGACAGGCCCAGGGAACCGATTCTCCAGGAGGCACTCACCGAGATCCTGGGAGCCTACCTACATTCCCAGGACACGATGGGCCAGATCCTAGACAACATGCAGGAGAATAGGCGGCTGCAGGAGGGACAGTATCAGGGGATCAGGAAGGACTTGCAGGCCATCAACACTACCCTGATCTCAGTAGCAGGGGTACTGGCAGACATGGCCAACATCATGAGGGAGGCAGCAGCACACAAGCGGACCCCTAACACTAGCCATTCATCTGAACAGCCCTCCACTTCCACTGCCGCTAGTGGCCAGGAGGCCCCGCCACAGGACCCACAGGCCACCAGCGTCCCTCCTCCTGCAGAAGGTGAGCCACCCCACAAACGTTCCCTGCAAACCAGACAGAAGCCAGAGACACTTGCTAAGACCACCACCATGAAATGAGACTCTCCAGATTGTCCCCCTTGTGTCCCACTCAGCCACCTTGTCCACCTTGAACTGCCATTGCTCCCCTTCCTATGTTTCCATGGACACTACACCTGTGCTACAAACAGACTGGAACAATACCCTGGACTTTCCTCCTCATCACCCCATTCCATTGCACTTTCCCCTCTATATTTTAGCACAACAATAAACACCCTTCGACAAAACTCGACAACTAGTATTTCATGTATTGCAAATTTGGATTGATTGAAACAGCTACAACCATTGCAAATTGACTGTACATAGTGTGAGCATAGAATGAATGACCTGTTGCTGGCTGTAGTGATCACATCAGGACATTGTTGTCATATCACCAACATCTGTAAAATGAATATCCATATGTAACTGTAAGTAGGAGAAAGACGTGGGTAATGCCAGGATGCCAAAGCCACACAGAATGCACCAACAGTCATAGAAATGTGAAGTTGCACTGTCTCACATGTGTGTCATTGGAAGTACTGACGTATCACTAATGTTCTGTTGTCCACATCCTCATCCTCTGCCTCCTCATCCTCACTGTTCTCAGGGTCCACTGCTGCCACAGGGGCATCTCCAGTCTCCTCCTCCTGTAGAAAAGGTACATGGCGTCTGAGGGCCAGATTGTGCAACATGCAGCATGCCACTACTATCTGGCAGACCTTCTTGGGTGAGTAGCGCAGGGATCCACCTGTCAGATGGAGGCACCTGAACCTGGCCTTCAGGAGGATGAGGGTCCTCTCAATGATCCTTCTGGTTTGCCCATGTGCCTCATTATAATGTTCTTCTGCCCTTATCCTGGCATTCATCACAGGGGTCAGCAGCCACAATAGGTTTGGGTAACCAGAGTCACCTGCAAATATTGAGGGATAACATTTAGCCACTCACTATCCTATTTGGCCAATAGCATAGACATACACCAACATACTCTGGGTGGGGACCAAGGCTCACCTATTAGCCACACCCTGTGCCTCTGTAGTTGGGACATCACATTTGGGATGCTGCTATTTCTTAGGACAAAGACATCATGCACTGACCCAGTATACATGGCATTGACGTGGGAGATGTAGTGGTCCGCCAGGCACAACATCTGCACATTCATGGAATGGAAACTCTTATGATTCTTGTACACCTGTTCATTTTGCCAGTGGAGGGGACAAACGCAATATGTGTTCCGTCAATTGCCCCAATTATACTGGGGATATGTCCCACTGCATAAAACCCGGCCTTCACAGTGGCCAAATCCTTCACCTGGGGGAAAGCAATGTAGCTGCACATGTGTTTTATCAGGGCAGACAAGACTCTTGCCAGCACTATTGAGAACAATGGCTGTGACATTGCTGCTGCCAAGCCCACTGTCACTTGGAAATAACCAGTTGGAGCACTGAAAGAACTTGCACAAGAGGGGATCCCAGTCAGATGACAGATAGCTGAGATCAGGTCAGGTTCCTACTGGGCACACAGCTCTGTGATTGTGGCCCTGTCCAGTCCACAGGTGAGTAAAATGTACCTGTCCTCCAGTGCAGCCAAGTCCACCAGGGGTAAGTACACAGGGGTATGTCTCCATTTCATTTTTATCCGCAGCAGTAGGTACCTAAGGGACACAAGAGTGAGTAGGCTGTCACAATTTGAACAACTATACCACAACAGCAGTTCACATCACGCAATCATGTTTTGGGACAGTGTAATTTAAAAGTATGTGCCTATGTATGCTGTGACGCAGAAATTATCGATAGGCCTGTTAACCCCCCCTGAAATGACGACCACCTGTCCTGTGTGGAGGGACAGGTGGAAGTGAAGTAATGCCGCCGATGTTGTTTGCCGTGGCGGTAGGTGGTCGTGAACCGCTGTGCAATTCCTCATTGGTTTATATTGGGCCCTATGGGGTACAGTGGCCAATGGGGAGCTATCCTGGCGGTGACGGTATGCACCACTGTGGACATGACCCCAGTTTGTTTCACATTCCTCACTTGTTTCCTGACTTTCCATAGGAGAGGGCCTATGTCAGAGTCACTAGATCCTCGGGGTCTGTGCACGTTCCCAACACGTCCACCACTGAACAGCTCCAAGACTCTGATAGATAAATCACAGAGACTGAGAGAGCTCAAGAGGGGAAGAGGGGATTAGGAAGGGAACGGCTGGGAAGGAGACCTGTAGTAAGAAAAAGGTTAGAACACACAATATGAAAATTATATCTCCTGAAATCAATACTAAACTATGATTCTAAGCCTAGTCACTGTGAAAACATGAACAATCTAAGAGTTAAGTTTAAAATGACTAAGTTTCAAGATGGCCGGATACCTGTAGGGGAATCAAGATGAATTAAATGAAACTTTCTTATTCAAGTTCTTTCCTTTACCTGAGAATCAGAAAAAACATTCTGACTAAATTTTAAACCAGTCATATAAACCCTGTTTTGAGAATGTATACTAGGACCATACAATATTGCATCTAGAAACTATGGTCGTCTGGGTACTCTTAAAATGTTTCAACACAAATTGCGAATATTTCATATATATATATATATATATATAGTAAACACCATAAAAGGATTGTGCACTATGAATAACACAATATGGATTCAGGAAACAAATCACATAACTTGTCAACTCAAATATTACATAATAAATATCTTAGAATAGTGGCATACAATAAACAACATGAATTAAACTCGAGGAGAGAATCGTGCGTCTTGCCAATTCGAGTGTTATCATGTAAAATACCAAGAAATGGTAACATGCAATGAATATCAAAGTAAAATCCTCATTAATCGAATTGCGTGTCTTGCCGATTCGTAAAACACGATATAAATGTCAAGGATTAACAGCTCACAATAAATAACAAGATCAAAGTACAATTAAACAAATCACGCTTCTTTTGCCGATTCTTAAGCCACCATGTAAATGTCAAGAAATGGTAGCACGCAATGAACAACTAAGTTAAATGCTCATGAAACGAGATGCGCGTCTTGCCAACTCATAAAACATCAAGTAAATGTCAAGAAATATACGCGTGCAATGGACAACAATGTCCAAACACCATAAAACGAATTGCGCGTCTTGCCGATTCTTAAGCCACCACGTAAATGTCAAGAAATGGCAGCACGTAATGGATAACGAAGTCAAACCTTTATGGAATAAATCGTGCGTCTTGCCTATTTGCAAACCACCATATAAATGTCAAAAAATGGCAGCGCACAAGTAATCTGTTATTCATTTAAGAATTAAAACCAAGAATATGAAAATTCTCAATAACGGTGTTGGGAAATGTCCAACCACCGTCTTACCGCCTGGAACACTGATCACCAATGAGGGATGAGGGCAGAAGACTGGAAGATCCAAATAGGCCGCCGGGACAGGATCTCAGGAAGAAGCTGCTGCTCTGCACCGGGACCTCTGAATAGTGAGCACTGGGAGTTGGGCTGACTCTCTTTTATAGAGTCTTGGCCCAGCCCAGAACCACGCCCAGGCATGTTGCAGGGAAAGTCTCTGGAATGCCCTGGAAAGGGGCCCCACCCTAACACACTCTGAAAACCTGCAGCAATACATTGCAAAGCAACAGTATTTGTAAACATATTAAAAATCCGTTTTCAGGATTGAATTCTGCAATGCAAAAGGTTAAACCACAACATATCAGCACAATGCATAAATTACGTTGTTTTGAGAGTGCTGGGTTTTTGCATTTTTGTCGCCAATAGAGCGCCTACTGCTCTGCTGTTGACAGTACTCCCCTCTCCCAGACGCGCTCTAGGGCCTGGTTTGCTTGGATTAAGACGATGAAAGCGTCTCACAAGTACTGGAGCATGAACATCAGATGCGGAAACCCATGAGTTACTTTCAGGACCATAACCTTTCCATGAGATTAAGTACCATAGATTACGCCCTCTCAGTTTAGAATCCAACACTTTCTTGACTTCGTATTCTTCTTCCCCTTGTACTAGAACAGGAGCTGGATGAGGGTGGACCTTTTGGACTGCTTTTTTCAAGAGGGAAGTGTGGAACACTGGATGAATCCGTAAGGATCCGGGCAATTGTAGTTTATAGGTCACCAGATTGACTTGCTGAAGGACAGTATAAGGACTTATGAATTTGGGGTTAAACATGTGCTTCTTCTTGAAGTCTATGGCCCTCATTCCAACCCTGGTGGTCTATGACTGCCAGGGTGGAGGGCAACGGAAGCACCGCCAACAGGCTGGCGGTGCTTCCAGGGCCATTCTGACCGCGGCGGTAAAGCCGCGGTCAGAAAAGGGGAACCGGCGGTTTCCCGCCGGTTTTCCCCTGGCTCAGGGAATCCTCCATGGCGGCGCTGCTTGCAGCGCCGCCATGGGGATTCCGACCCCCTTCCCGCCAGCCTGTTTCTGGCGGTTTTCACCGCCAGAAACAGGATGGCGGGAACGGGTGTCGTGGGGCCCCTGGGGGCCCCTGCACTGCCCATGCCACTGGCATGGGCAGTGCAGGGGCCCCCTAACAGGGCCCCATAAAGATTTTCACTGTCTGCTTTGCAGACAGTGAAAATCGCGACAGGTGCCACTGCACCCGTCGCACCCCTGCAACTCCGCCGGCTCCATTCGGAGCCGGCTTCCTTGTTGCAGGGTCTTTCCCGCTGGGCCGGCGGGCTCCCTTTTGGCGGTCGCCCGCCGGCACAGCGGGAAAGCCAGAATGGCATTTGCGGTCTTCTGACCGCGGAGCGGCCATTTGGCGGTTCCCGTTTGGCTGGCGGCGCCCGCCGCCAGCCAAACTTAGAATGAGGCCCTATATGTTTTGTGGAAAGCCACACTTTGTCACCTGGTTGATATTGCGGTCCCTCACAATGTTTCTTGTCATAATGCCTTTTATATTTTTGTTTGGCTTTTTCTAAATGCTGTTGAATCAGTTTCTGGGTTTGATGTAAATGCTGAATGGTTTCTGACACAGCTGGAGTAAGAGAACTTTCTTGAGGAATTGTGATGGGCAAGGTGTCAGGATGATAGCCAAATAAACCAAAAAAGGGTGTAACGCCAATAGAAGTGTGGAATGAGTTATTGTAAGCTAACTCAGCTAACCAGAGCATAGATATCCAAGAATGAAGTGCCTTTTCAGCGTAGGCACGTAGGTATTGTTTCAAAGTCTGATTTAGTCTCTCCATTTGACCATCTGTTTGAGGATGGTGACTAGTAGATAGCGTAGATGTCACTTGGAGTGTTTTACACCATGTCTTCCAGAAATTGGAGGAAAATTGTGACCCCGATCGGAGAGGATCACCTTTGGCAGTCCATGATAACGAACCACTCTGTTCAGTAAAATAGTTGCCAATTCACTAGAAGTGGGCAATTTTTTACAGGCAATGAAATGTCCATATTTCGTGAGACTATCTACTACCACCAGAATTACTGAATGCTGTTGAACCACTGGCAGACCGGTAATAAAGTCTAAAGAAATGTGCTCCCATGGACGACTTGGGGTTGGAAGTGGATGTAACAACCCTTTTGGTTTTGAATGACTTGTTTTAATGCGAGCACAAACTTCACAGTTGTTCACCATTGCTTTTACATCTTTTGTTAGGGTAGGCCACCAAGAATAGCGTTGGACCAGTTCAAAAGTTTTAGGAGTACCTGGGTGACCTGCCGTAGGTATAACATGCAACCAATGAAACACTATCTTGCGAAGTTTGGTAGTGGGTACGAACAAACAAGCGTTATGAAAGGGTAAACCTTGCTTGATTGACCTTTTGGGATCTGCTTGGGCCCATGTTTGCCATTTTTCTACAGTGAAAGAATATCGAATTTCTTAAAAGAAATCTTCAGTTTTTATGATACATAGAACCTTGTCAGGAGCAATGATAGCTCTGGAGGCTTGAAATGCAGGCTACGTGGTAGACTCTTGACGGGACAAGGCATCAGCCTTGCGATTATCTTTACCAGGCCGGAAGGTTACTACAAAATCAAATTCGGCAAAATAAAAGCTTCCAGCTTAATTGCCGAGGGGTCAAAAGTCTGGCGGAACTCATGAATTGAAGATTACGATGATCAGTATATACTGTAACAGTGTATTTGGCACCCAACAAATGATGTCTCCATTCTTTAAAGGCGTCACGAATCGCCAGAAGCTCTTTTTCAGCAATTACATAGTTCTGCTCGGCTTCGTTCAACTTCCGAGACATATAAGCTACAGGATGAAGTTGACCAGTGTCTTTCTTCTGTTGTGATAAGACGGCTCCTATTGCTACATCTGAAGCATCAGCTTCCACTATGAAAGGTTTATTTGCATCAGGATGAGTAAAGACTGGGGCAGTGGAGAAAGCTTTCTTCAAAGTCGAGAAGGCTTGATCAGCTTCTGGGGACCATACAAACTTTTCTTTCTTTCTTAGTAGCTTAGTGAGTGGAGCCACTGTCTGGGAGAAATGATTTATGAACCTCTGGTAAAAATTTGCAAACCCCAGGAAACATTGTACATCACGAACAGTCTTTAGGGTGGGCCAATCAGATATGGCTTTTACTTTCTTTTCTGCCATCACCATACCTTGAGGGGTAAGAATAACCCCTAAAAACTCAACTGTGGTAACATGAAACTCACACTTGGTTAGTTTGCAATATAAATGGTGTTTTCGAAGGGCTGCAAGAATTTTCTTGACATGTTGGACATGTTCTTTTTCATTGTCTGAGTAGATCAAAATATCATCGATGTAGACTATGGCAAATATGTTGAGGTACTCTCTAAGAACATCATTCAAGAAAAATTGAAATGCTGCTGGAGCATTACACAGACCAAAAGGCATGACAGTGTATTCAAAAAGGCCATATCTTGTCTTGAACGCTGTTTTCCATTCGTCACCCTCTCTCATTCTGACCAAATGATAAGCACCTCGAAGGTCAAGCTTCGTGTACATTTTTGCTCTCTTTACTTGTTCCAATAAGACCGGAATTAGGGGTAAAGGATATTTATTCTTGATGGTGACTTTGTTTAAACCCCTATAGTCAATGAAAGTTCGAAGTTCTCTATTAGCTTTTGGAACAAAAAACAAAGGCGAAGCTGCAGGAGACTTAGAGGGGCGAATGAAGCCATTCTCCAAAAATTGATCTAGGTATTTTCGTAAATGTTGATTTTCATGTTCTGACAGGGCATATACACGACAGTTGGGAAGTATCGCACCTGGGGCTAGATCAATTTGACAGTCATAAGATCTATGAGGAGGTAGAGTCTCTGCTCCTTTCTCATCAAATACATCTTTTATAAGATGAATACTGTTTGGGCAGCTGAATTTCTTTCTCCGCGGCAGTAGCTATGTAAGAGTTGCAAACTTTTGGTACATGAATCTTTTGGAGACATTGTTCATTACATAGCGCGGATGAGAACACGATTTTTCGTTCTGCCCAATTGATCTCCGGATTGTGATGAGTTAACCATGGCAAGCCGAGGATAATCCCATATTGGGGAGCATGGATCACGTCTAGGATGATTTTCTCTTCATGTTTCTTTCTTTGAATGTTATCTTCACAAATCATCGACAAGGGGATTGTCTGAAGAGTTACCGGACCTCCAGTCAAGAGTTTTCCATCGACTGCCTGGATGATTTCTGGGGTCTTCTTTTCAATACATGGGATCCCCCATGCACAAACCAATTGGACATCAACAAAATTCCCAGTAGCCCCAGAATCGACTAGAGATTTTTTTAAATAGATCTTTTTCTTGACCTGAACTCTTATTTCCAGTTTAAGATGTCTAGATTGTGAAGGGTCCACGGTGACACCCAAGAGCAACCCTTCTCTGCATCGCGGGTGTTTTAGTTTTCCAAATCGACTGGTGCATTGGCTGCGACCTTCTGAACTGGACCTTGTTTGTTCTTTGGTTTGATTGGACAATCTTTGGCAAAATGACCTTTTCGCCCACAATAAAGACATTGTCCATTTTTTCTGCGTAGGTCATTTTCATCTTTGGTCAAAGGTCTTCTGATGGTTCCAATTTCCATCGGTTCCGGCGTTCTTTCTTTCGGAGTTCTTGAGTCTCTGTTATCATGAACGTGCCATGAATATTTTTCAATCTTTTTGCGCGTTCCTTTACGTTCTGCTAAACGATGATCAAGTCACAAGACAAGATTTATTAATTCTTGACATTCTGTAGGTTGTGGATCGATTTGCGCTAAGATATCTTTTAATTCCTCTTTGAGTCCCTTGTAAGACAAGACCGCTTGTTTTTCTTCAGGCCAGGATGTCTCGGCAACCAGCCGGTTAAAGTTGGCTAAATACGACACTAGGTCTTGATTTCCTTGGCCTAAATCTAATAATTCACGATCTGCTGACTGTGTTACAGCTCTACGATCAAAAACTCTCTCAAATTCACGAACAAAATTTCTCCAGTTATACAACAAGGGACTATATTTACGCACAAGAGGAATTGCCCAAGTAGCTGCATCTCCAGTCAGATATGATAACAAGAAAGCTACTTTGGACTGGGCATCGGGAAAAGTATTTGGTCTGTAGGTGAAGTGGAGTTCCACTTGAACCAGGAAAGATTGCGCTTTCAAAGGGTCACCTGAGAAACGTTCTGGGGGAGCTAAAGGAATTGCAGAAGGAACATTTAGGGAAATAGGATTACTTCCAGAAGCCTGAGAAGAAGTACCTGGCCAAGACACACCTGTGGGACTTTGTTCCTTCTTCTCTACCTTATCTTGCAACTGACTCACTCTCTCTGCTAAGCTAGTTGTCAATTCTTTGGATGATACCATCTCTGCTTGGAGCTGGGTGATAGCCTTGACTAACTCGTCTAGCGTGGCCATGCTGAGAACATACACAAGCCAGGAGGATAATAATTCGTGGGCTCACTATTCCGTCAGAGTCACCAGATCCTCGGGGTCTGTGCACGTTCCCAACACGTCCACCACTGAACAGCCTCCAAGACTCTGATAGATAATAACAGAGACTGAGAGAGTTCAAGAGGGGAAGAGGGGATTAGGAAGGGAACGGCTGGGAAGGAGACCTGTAGTAAGAAAAAGGTTAGAACACACACTATGAAAATTATATCTCCTGAAATCAATACTAAACTATGATTCTAAGCCTAGTCACTCTGAAAACATGAACAATCTAAGAGTTAAGTTTAAAATGACTAAGTTTCAAGATGGCCGGATACCTGTAGGGGAAGCAAGATGAATTAAATGAAAATTTTCTTATTCAAGTACTTTCCTTTACCTGAGAATCAGAAAAAACATTCTGACTAAATTTTAAACCAGTCATGTAAACCCTGTTTTGAGAATGTGTACTAGGACCATGCAATATTGCATCTAGAAACTATGGTCTTCTGGGTACTCTTAAAATGTTTCAACACAAATTGTGAATATTGCAGATATATATATATATATATATATATATATATATATATATATATAGTAAACACCATTAAAGGATTGTTCACCATGAATAACACAATATGGATTCAGGAAACAAAACACATAACTTGTCAACTCAAATATTACATAATAAATATCTTAGAATAGTGGCATACAATAAACAACATGAATTAAACTCAAGGAGAGAATCGTGCGTCTTGCCAATTCGAGTGTTATCATGTAAAATACCAAGAAATGGTAACATGCAATGAATATCAAAGTCAAATCCTCATTAATCGAATCGCGCGTCTTGCAGATTCGTAAAACATGATATAAATGTCAAGGATTAACAGCTCACAATAAATAACAAGATCAAAGTACAATGAAACAAATCGCGCTTCTTTTGCCGATTCTTAAGCCACCATGTAAATGTCAAGAAATGGTAGCGCGCAATGAACAACAAAGTTAAATGCTCATGAAATGAGTTGCGCGTCTTGCCAACTCGTAAAACATCAAGTAAATGTCAAGAAATATCAGCGTGCAATGGACAACAATGTCCAAACACCATAAAACGAATAGCGCGTCTTGCCGATTCTTAAGCCACCACGTAAATGTCAAG